>NW_010972580.1:983899-1092392 GCF_000737465.1 Haliaeetus leucocephalus | reverse complement strand
GGGGGGGGGGGGGGGCGGGGGGGGGGACGCGGGGGCTGGGGTGGGCTGGGGCAGCGGGGGAACGCTGAGGGGACGCTGGGGTTCGCCTGGGGAGGTCACGGGGGACACCAGGCCGTCTCTCCCCTCCCCTCCTCCCCGAGCTCACCCCCTCTGTTTCCCTCAGGTCCGTGCCGGCGGCTGACAGCAGGTCCCGACCCCACCGGGGGGCATCCCCGCCGCCACCATGGGCAAGAAAAGCAAATTGGGCAAGAGCCGGAGGGACAAGTTCTACCACCTGGCCAAGGAGACGGGTGAGGGACCTACCTGCTCGCTGTGGGGCGGGGGGGGGAGCTGTAGCCCCGGTAATCCGTAACCCATGGTTCTCCCTCCCACAGGCTTTCGCTCCCGCTCCTCCTTCAAGCTTCTCCAGCTCAATAGGAAGTTCCAGTTCCTGCAGAAGGCCCGGGCGCTGCTGGACCTATGTGCGGCCCCCGGCGGGTGGTGAGTGGTGTCAGGGCCCCACGTCACAGCCCAGTGTTAACAGCTACCCTGGGGCACTGTAATGAAGTGGCTTGTGTGTTTTCTGTTGTTGTATCTCTGTCCTCAATGGCAGAGCTGATTCCAAACCCCTGGCAGCATGGCTCAAGGCTGGGGGCTATTCTAGGATCCTAACGTAGCTTCATTCCTCTCTGTTCTTTCCAGGCTGCAGGTGGCTTCCAAATTCATGCCAGTTTCCAGCTTGATCATTGGTGAGTGATGGGACCCAGCAGGAGCGGACTGGGGGCAGGGACATCCACCACAGTCGCTGGATGTGGCCATAGAAAGGGGATCCTGGGTTGGGGATCCTGGTGGGAGGAGAGGGCGGGTGGGGAAGCCGCATGGGATGGGCTGGAGCCCAGTTTTGAGAGGTTGCAGTGTTCATATTTCTTCCTTACACCAGGGGTGGACTTGGTCCCCATCAAGCCCATTCCCAACGTGGTGACGCTGCAGGAGGACATCACCACTGAAAAGTGCCGCCAGGTACAAACCTGTCTCCCCTGCCCCAAGCATCACATGCCAGTCTGGGTCTCAGCAGGTCCATCTGCGATGGGAGGGGGCATCACCCCACCTGCTTAGCTGGGGTTCACTATGGGGTAGGACAGAGGCAGGGGGCTGAGCTGAGCTGACAGGGGCGGGGGCTGCTGCCTGTTGGCTCTTGCAGAGGGGTTAGTGGGACAAACACATGTCCCCATCCCTCAGGCCCTGCGCAAGGAGCTGCAGACGTGGAAGGTGGACGTGGTGCTGAATGACGGAGCGCCCAACGTGGGAGCCAGCTGGGTGCATGACGCCTACTCCCAAGGTGAGGCCTGCCCGGGGCTGGCATGTGGCCTGGCACGGTCTGGGGGGTGCAAGGGCAGGCACATCTCGTACCCCGGCAGGGCAGGGTGGCAGTGGTGTGTGGTGTGGGACAAGGAGCTGGGCGGTGGGGACAGTGACGACTGCTGACTGCTCTTCTTCCCTGCTCCAGCCAACTTGACCCTTATGGCCCTGAAACTGGCCTGCGAATTCCTCTGCAAGGGAGGCTGGTTCATCACTAAGGTTTTTCGTTCCCGGGACTACCAGCCACTCCTCTGGATCTTCCAGCAGTTCTTCCACAAGGTCCAGGCGACCAAGCCCCAAGCCTCTCGCAACGAGTCCGCTGAGATCTTCGTGGTGTGCCAGGGTGAGCGGCTGGGAGGACCTGCAGCTGCTGGGATGGGGCTGGCTTTTCACCTACTGATAGCTCTGATTCCTCCATCCCAGGGTATCAGGCTCCGGACAAAATTGACAGCAAGTTCTTTGACCCAAAATATGCCTTCAAGGAGGTGGAGGTTCAGACTAAGTCTGTTAGTGAGCTGGTCAGCAAAAAGAAGCCAAAGGTATGAGCTTGCTTCACTGGGCAGCCAGGCGAAACACACACTAAAGATGCTGAGGACTGGAGTCGAAGAGATTATAATAAGCAAAGTCTCTCAGGAAAATAAAAGATATGGGAACGCAAAGTGGTGGAAGAGCCAGTTTTGGGGAGGTTTACAGCCTTAGAAAGCAGTGTAGTGATGTGGAAGCGGTGAACAAGTTGTGAGGCTGAGGATGGATCACTAAAACCCTCCTACAATAGTTGGATGCTGGGTTTGTGTCTTTGTGAAGTGTCTTTAGGACGCAAGACGCTAAAGGCCACGTCAGGTAGCCTCAGCTGGGCATGGAGCTTCACAAACCTGTATCACTGTCATCTGTCTGTGTCTGAGGTGGTACTGGGAGATGCAGTGGAGCTGGCGGGTTGGAGCTGGTAGCCTGCCCTTGTCCTAAGTCATGTGGGCACGTTTAGGTGGACACTGCAGCAAGACGCAAGTTATGTGACATCATTCATGCTTTAAGGATGGTTGAAGCTGCTTTTGTGCCCTGCTACGACTCCTACAGCTCCTTCTTCCTGTAGGCAGAAGGGTACGCAGATGGCGACATGACTCTCTACCACCGCTTCACCCTGATGGACTTCCTCAAGGCTCCCAACCCTGTTGACTTCCTCTCCAAGGCCAATGAGGTGAGTGCCTGAAGTGAGTGGGACCTTGGTGGCCCGTGAGACATCCCCAGGAGCACAGAGCGATGAAAAGAAGGGGCCAAGTGCCCCAGCAATGGCCCCATTCCTGTTCTTGCGGAGGGGAGGCAGGGCAGGAGCCTGCCTGGAGTTTAGCCAGTCATTCTGCTTGTGTTTTATAAGTTGATGATCCTTACTAAAGAAAGGGACTTAACATACATGCTTGATTAACTTTGCTCTGTCCAGATCACACTGGGGGACGGTGAGCTGGAGAATCACAGTTCCACCACGGAGGAGCTGCGTCAGTGCTGCAAGGACATCCGTGTGCTGGGACGCAAAGAGCTCAGGTACTGGGGGGGGACTGGGACAAGGCGTTACGCCAGGCCTGGTGGGTGTCTAATGGTCTGCCTTCCCCCACAGAGCTCTGCTGAACTGGAGGACAAAGTTGCGGCGTTTCTTGGCCAAAAAGCTGAAAGAGCAGGCGAAGGAGCTGGATATCAAGTAGGAATAACAGGGCTGCCCCGGAGCGCAAACGCGGTGGGATGGGCCTGCCATCAGGAGAGATGGTCTGAGCTCCTTCCTTTTGGCAGCCTGAGCTCCGGTGAAGAGGAGGAAGGCAAAGAGGAGGAGAAGAAGGAGAAGAAGACGTTGCCAAGAGCCGCAGCTGATGAGGTGGTGAAAGAGGAAGAGGAGGAGGTAGAGCTGGCGTTGGCAGAGATGAAAGCCAAGGAGCTGGCAGAGTTAAAGAGGTAAAAAGATCTCACATGAGGAGAGATGAGGGAGCACCAGGCCAGCAGAGCACCCGAAAGCTCCAGCCATGGGGACAGAGGGTGGTAGTATCAGAGCTTGTCCCTCTGTTCACAGTGGGTGGGGTTTGTGGATCTGGGGTCCTCAGGGTCATTGCTCCTCCCAGCAGGTGAAGCGGCTGTTCAAGCTGGCATGGGCCCCCCTTTGTCTCAGGGTTGGGGATACCTCACAGGGGGATGACAGTGTTGCTGAGGGACATCTGCCACCGATGTGGCAGTGGATGAGCCTCTGGGATGGGGGGAGTGGGGGGAGGCGGGTAGTGTAGCCTTATTCCTTTGTCTCCTCCAGAAAGAAGAAGAAAATCCTGAAGGAACAGCGGAAGCAGCGTGAGCGTGTGGAGCTGAAGATGGACCTCCCTGGTGTCTCCATCGCTGATGATGGTGACACCAGCATGTTCTCCCTCCGGACTATCCACAGGACCCCGGTGTGTGGGGCAGGGGGAGGCCAGGCTCCCAGAGCCAAGACAGTGGTGGGCACATGGCTGATGGACTGTAGCTTGTGACTTGTCTTACTTGCGTTGCAGCTGCTGAATGAAGTGACCCGGGGGGACATGGCATCAGCAGATGCCCTCTTGGAGATAGGACCTGGGGACGATGATATTTATATCTCAGATCATGAAGAAGAGGACGATGTGTCCCTGGCCAGCGATCTGGACCCAGAGGAGCTGGTTGAGATAGAGGCCCGTCAGCGCCGGCTGGAGCGAGAAAGGCGAGAGCAGGGTGCAAAGAGGTGAGAGCTGGGAGAGGCCACCCTGGGGCAGGGGTTTCCTTTGGAGCAGCTCCGGAATCTGGCAGTGGGCACACCCCGTCCTGGCTGGGGGGCATTGATCCTGCTGCTGTTTGTCACAGGGTGAAATTTAAGCAGAAGGAAGAGGAGGAGGAAGGGGCAGAAGAGGAGAATCCCCTGCTGGTGCCCCTGGAGGAGAAGTCGGTGCTGGAGGAACGGCAGACCAGCCTGTGGTTTGGAAAGGTGAGTCCCACTGGGCCAGAAATGACAGGGCAGCCTCAGCCCCAGCAGCTCCCTGGGTCTGCCCTGTGTCTCCTGACTGGCTGCTCCCAATCCCCAGGACGCCTTTGCTGGCATCGAGGACGATGCAGATGAGGGCCTGGAGCTGGGGCAGTCGCAGATGTTGGCTGAGAGACAGCGCGAGTCTCAGAGAGGTTAGTGGGGGGCTGCATCGCTGGGTGGGTGCACAGAGGGACAGCCCCACAGGCCAGTCTGGGACACTGGATCAAACCATGATAGGGATGCTGGCCTGAGCAGGACCAGAGATCTCCAGAGGTTGTTTCCAGCCTGTATCGTTACATAGTTAATGAGCTGGCATTAGTGTAGCGTTAATGCGCTGGGTCTCTAGAGGAATGATTTGAAGTGGGGCCTGCCTCAACCCTGTCTCACCCAGTGGTTCCTGTTCCCCAGACAAAGCAACAAGGAAAGGGCAGAAGAAGAATGTACCCCAGGAAGAAGCTCCAGCTGAGCCCCCACCTGCCGCAGACACAGGACCTGACGCTGGTAAAGAGCAGGATGAACAGAGCAGCGATGATGACAGCAGCAGTGACGAGGAGAGGTGAGGGCTGAGAGGGGGGTGGTCTGGATGTTCTCCCCCAGCTCCACAGTCCTGGAGAGCTGGGAGGTGAGGACCCCAGCCCTGACCACTCTCTTCTTCACAGGCCACCAACACCAGTGGGGAGGAAGCGGGGCCGTGTTGAGCCGTGTGGCTTTGAAGTGGTGCCCATTGAGAACCCAGGTGAGTGGGGGGTGCTGTTTGGACCCATGTGTGCCCAGCGATACCATGTGAGTCCCTCTTTAGGGACAGGAGGCAGGACAGCAGACCATGCTTATCTGGGCTGGCAGGGCTGCTTGCAGGTTGGCGAAGCTTTATTCTGTCCATATGCTGCAGTGAAAAGAGCCCGTGTCCTGGATGCAGAGGGCCTGGCGCTTGGCTCCGTCATCGCCACCTCCAAAAAGGCCAAGCGGGACCTGATTGATGACTCCTTCAACAGGTACTTGCAGCTGTGGGTGCTGAAGGGGGAGCAGCGTTTGGTCTCCCACCATGAGACAGGCCATGGGGGTGGCAGATGTGTTGTTGTGGGGACCCCATGTCCCGCTCACAACTCACCCGAGTCCCCCATCAGGTATTCCTTCAATGAGGATGAGGGAGAGCTGCCAGAATGGTTCACAGAGGAGGAGAAGCAGCACCGGCGCAAGCAGATACCCGTGGACCGGCAGACAGTTGAAGCATATCGGCAGCGCTGGCGTGAAATCAACGCCCGCCCCATCAAGAAGGTGGCAGAGGCCAAGGCCCGCAAGAAGCGACGGGTGAGTGGGGCTGTGAACCTGAACGGGTGTTCTGTTTCCCCTCCCAGGTGCTCTGTCCCTCCTCTGATCCCCCTTGTCCCTCACCCTCGCTGTCCCCACAGATGCTGAAGAAGATGGAGCAGATGAAGAAGAAAGCAGAGGCCGTGGTGAGCACGGTGGATATCTCAGAGCGGGAGAAGGTGGCCCAGCTGCGGCGGTGAGTGGCGAAGCTGAGATCCAGGTCCTTTGTCTTGTGCTGGGCTGGTTTGCAATGCCTTTTCCCTGCGGCCACAGCTCGGGGACAGCTCCTGCGTGTAACCCAGCAGGGCTGGCAAAGGCTGGGCTGGATCTGGGTGTAGGCTGAGGGATGGCAGAGCAAGCAAGGGAGCCCCATCTTGGGGCACAGAGGCCCAGAGGAGTGGTGGGACCCAATATTGCTCTTTGGATACGTCCCAAAGCCAAACTGCTGGAGCTGGGCCAGGGTGCTGGGGTCTCGGTCTCACCTTTTGTCATTCTCCCACAGCATCTACAAGAAGGCTGGGCTGGCCAAGGAGAAACGGCAGGTCACCTACTTGGTGGCTAAGAAAGGCGTAGGACCCCGGGTGCGCCGTCCTCCTGGCGTCAAGGGCCAGTTCAAGGTTGTCGACAGCCGCCTGAAGAAGGACGTGAGGGCTCAGAAGCGCAAAGAACAGAAGAAAAAACGCCATAAGTGATATGGGACCAGCTCCGTCCTCGGCAAGGGACTTGGCTTGGAGCACGGGGCAGCGCTGGCTCCTGTCCTCCCACCGTGGCCTTGGGAGCAGCTGGCTCGCCCTGACGCTATCCCCCATCATGGGGACAGGACTGTGACTTAGCCACATGTTGCTGTTAGTCCGTGCCTTGATGTGACATTGCCTCCTGTCCTCTGGTGGGGCAGGGAGGGTTTATTTGGCCTCAGCACAGTAGCATCGACCCCCTTCCCGTGCTCGCTGCGTGGCTGCATCTCCAGGTCTCTCACCGTTGCTGGCTCTGTTGGGAGACTCTTGCCCTGCGGAGGAGGCGTGAATATCCACGCCAGCCCTCGCTGTCCCCAGAGAGGTTGTGGCTCAGGGGGACGGCTCCCTGGGCCATATTTGTCACCGAGGTCGCAGGACGGTGGGTGCTGAGCCCTGAAGCAGGTGGGTGTTAGTAGTCTGCCTAGAGCAACTCCTCGGTTATGGCAGAATTAAACCCCAGTCTGAGGCTGCACCAGGATGTGTCCTGTGTCTTGGCAAGGTGAGGGACCTGTGTTGTGAGCTGCTGTATCCCTTCATGCACTGTTTGGCAGGCAGAGAGGACCATTGGGTGGGTGGGTTCTGTGCTTCTCTGCTAATGTCTCGGGGAGCCCACCTGCCTCAGCGCGCCTCATTTTATCTCTGGCAAAGCAGCTGAACAGCAATTAACTTGCCCTGCAGCCAGCCAGCCTGACATCCACCCTCCATGCCCCAACCAAGACAGTCCACAGCAGCCACCCCATCCCCACCGCCTGTCCATCTGTACGCCTTCCAGGTGTGGGACCCTGCAAGTTTAGGAAAAGAAAGACCAAGAGAAAAGATCACTTGAACAAATGTATTTATTTAGACCCAGGGCAGGGGCTGGGGGAACTGCGGCTTCTCTCCGTCAACGAACGCCTGAATCTGTTTTGATGGGATTGGGGAGGTGTCCCCAGGTCCCTCTTGGTGACAGTGGCACCATGTTAGTGCCAAGGAGGAGACTAGGGTAGCAGCGTGACTTTCAGGGAGAGCAAGATGGGGTGAGTGGTGGTGGGAACCTGCTGGGGAAGGGACAATTGGTCTGACGGGAGCGAGGAGGTCTTGGTCCCATTCAAGTGCCATGGGGAACGGAGGGGCCAGACCTGGTGCCCCAGAGCTCCTTCAGGGTGTTAGGGGGGAGATGCACAGGGGTGTCCCTGTAAAGCCACCACTTGGCTGCTCAACCAGAGTCAACTATCTCTGGCAGGGGCTTGCAGAAACAGCAAGACGTTTCTGCCCGTGGGTCTGCATCAGCCCCTTGGTTGTGGCTCCGTTGGGTGCTGGTGGGCTGGGAGCTGCGCTACCGGGAGAGGTGGCTGAGTCCAGAGCGAGCTGTGCGCTGGCAGTGCTGTGAGTATCGCTGGGCCACATTCCACCCCTGTGGAGGGTAGGGGCTGGGGCCAGGCTGGGAGCAGAGACAGTCGGCCATCCTGGTCCTCAGTGGGTGAGGGAGTTGGGGCGAGCAGAGGGGACCAGCTGCCAGGCTTCAGGCTGTGCTAGAAGTTTTCCTGTTCCTGACCATCAGCCTCTTCAAAATCAAATACAGGTGTGCTGTGAGAGGAGAGCCCCTCTGCCCCCCCAGCCACCCTTGGCCACCTCTGTTCCTCCAGCTGAGCTCCATCCTTGGGAACTCAGTGTCTCATCCCCTGTGTGACCCCAAACCCATGGATGGGGAGCTCCATACGGTGCACAGGAGGAAGGCCAGGGCTGATGGGGGTCTGAGCCCCCTCAAAGAGGCACAGTCGCCCTCTGCACCCCACAACCTGGACACCTAGGTCCTCCCTGACGTCCAGCCCCTCAAGTTCTGGCCAGCAAGTCCCGTCGATCAATCCAGGGCTCCACGCTCCTGGCTGGGCTCCTCATTCCCCTGGGTCCAAGGGCTCAGCACAGCCCAGGTTGGCCCTTCGGGGTTGGTGGGTCCCTGTCAGGGGCCCGATGGTGGGGTCACCCCTCTCCCCTGTCAGGTTTGGCCCCTACCTGAACTGCAAGGTGCACTGTAGGCAGCATCTGTGCGGTCACCTGCAATGGGAAGGATGGTGACCAGTGGGCTCAGGGTGAGCTGCTCCCGTTAATGAGCCAAAACTCATCAATGTGAACCGAAAGCTCAGCCAGATCCCCCCTCTGAGCCTTTGGGGTTGCAAGGGGTGGCAGTGGGGCCGGACACTGTGGGGCCACATCCCTGGTGGGGCTCACCTGTCTCATAGTAGTCATACAGCGTCACGGTGGCGGGCTGGAGGTTGCTCACTGGGAAGTCCTGCGTGGCGGTGAAGGCGAAGATCTCCTCCTTCTCCTTTGTCAGCTGTGGAGACGGCCCAAGGGTGAGGTGCAACCATCCACAATGGAGAAGCATCCCCATGCCCCAGCACGTGGGGTCCTGCTCCTGTCCCCATGCCCCATCTCACCTGGTCCAGGTAAATCGTCACCTGGTCGAGCTGCACCTCCACCTTCTTCACCAGCTTCTGCCTCTTCATCTGGAGGGACACAGCTCAAGGTGGGCAAAAGCTGCTCGGTGGGTGGCCCAGCGAGGGCCAGCACCCAGAGTGGGTGCCCCTCCATGTCCCACTGCCCCCGAGGGGCAGGGACTCAGTGGCATGGTGGGTGCCCCAGTGGGACAGAGGGGGTTCTGGGGGTAGCAGGGGCTTCTCACCTCCACCATGGAGCTCTTGTCCGGGATGTAGCCAGATGGCAGCTTGGCCTCGATGACAACCATGTTGGTGGTGGGACGCTCCCCTGTGTACCTGCAAGGACAGAGCCCCGGGGTGGGTTTGGGGTCTGCCCTCCCTCCTTGGCTGCTCCCAGCCCCCCCAAACCCTGGGGACAGCCCCAAGCCCTACCGTGCCCGGAGGACGAGGCGGAATCGGGCGCGGGCATCCACCGTGCACTCCCCAGGCTCTGTCTCCACGCGGAGGTCAAACGTCCCCGCACTCGGAGGGGGTGGCGTGTTATAGCGCAGGGTCACCTGGGGTGATGCAGGAGGGTTAGAGCCACCAAGCGGGCACTGCACAGGGACAGGGACCCCCGGCCGTACCCACCTGCACCAGGGCGCAGCCCTGCCCGTGGGCTCGCACCCCGTAGGTACCAGGCAGCTGATGCAGATCCACCCGCTGCAGCACCAGCCGGTTGCTGTTGTGCAGCACAAAGTCCTGCGTGGTGCCCGTCGGGGACGTCACCGTCACAGTGAAGTCCCCATTGCTGCTGTATGTCAGGGCGGCGTACTTGGCCAGGGCTTGCAGGGCCACCACCGTGTCCTGGGCATGGAGAAAGCATCGAGCCAGAGTCACCCCTCACTGCAGATACAGGGAGGGGATGCTGTAGAGCAGCCCCATGGACCCTGGTGCCGGTACCTGCGTGGAGGCGAAGCCCCCATAGGGGTTTTGCTGTTTGCTGAGCCAGCGGACGATTTGGGAAGCAGTCACCAGGTCGGCAGAGGACACTTGGGGCTGGGAGAGGTAGGCCAGGAGGACGTAGGCGGTCATCTCCACCTCCGACGGTGCGGCGACAGCCCAGGAGGGCTGCGAGGGGACCAGAGCCTTCCCCTTCATCTGCCAGTAGAGCTCCCCCCCTGGGAAAGAAGGGGGTGGGAGCTCAGCCCCCGGCTCCAGGGGTCCCAGGGGGGCTGGGATGGGGTGACACTGCCTGGAAGTGCCACTGCCCATGTTGGGTGGTACCTGCGCTGACGTTGTGCCGGGCCAGCCTCTGCAGCTGGACTTGCTGCTGCTCCCTGTGCCCCGCCAGCCCGAAGACGTAGGCGAGCAGCGCCAGCGTGTAGGGGTTGTCCGTGGCCGAAGCCTTCAGGCACTGCAGGGCTGAGCTCACCTTCGGGTCCTGGCATGGGAGCAGAGTCAGGAGCCAGCCCATGGGTGTGGGCATTGCTCAGAGTCCCCAGTTCTGCCCAGTGAGACCAGTTGTGCCCAGTTCGGGATAGGAGGTGGCCCAGAACAGCTGGACTCCCTGCCCCAGCACCCATCCCCACCCCACCAGATGGGGTCATCCTCACCGTTGGGGAGAGCCCCAGCTCCAGCATCGCAGCCGTGACATAAGCCGACAGCGAGAGCTCGTCCGAGACGCCTCCCTGCAAAGGGGACAGAGGGAGACGGGTCCGGCCATGCCGTGCCACTGGCACGGGGACTCCCCCACTGCCTAGACCACACACCGGGGACATGCTGGGACCAACCCAAGTCCCCATGTCCCACCCCAGCCCACCGACCCACCTGTAGGGCGTTGTTGAAGAGCTTTCCCACACTGCGGAAGCAACCTGTCTGCCGCTGCTGCTTCTGCAGCCAGTGCAGCGCATCCTGGATGTGCCGTTCCTCAATGGCCACGTAGGCTCTGGCTTGCCCGAAGGACTTGAGGACAAATGCTGTCAACCTATGAGCCAGAGAGACATTGGAGGGATGGGAGACGGGGCTGGGATATGCTTGGTGGCTGGAGGAGCCTTGGGACTGCCAGTCCCTGGAGAGATGCTGCTGCACAGCCTGCCTGAGCCCCATGGGGTCCCTCACCAGGTATTGCCCGTGGGATCACTCTTCCCGAAGGCGCTGTAAGAGCCATCATCATGTTTGAAGAGCAGCTCTCGCTGGTACCCTGTGGGGAGGAGATGGGGACGAGTCTTTACACAGTGGTCTTTACATCCCCAGGGGATCCTAGAGGCAGCCTGCAGCCCAGACCCACCCCGGGGTGCAGGTAGAAAATGGGGAGGGGGGGATATGGGGCCGTGGTGTCCCTCAGCAGCAAGGCAGGGTGGGATGGGGAGAGGAGGGGACCGGGGACGCTCACCACTCTGCAGGAAGCCCTGTGCCTTGGCACGGATGTCGGGGTGCAGCTGCCCGCTCTTCTCCAGGTACTGCTGGATGTAGATGTTGGGGGCGAAGCGAACCATGTTCTGCTCCCCACAGCCATAGGGCATGGCCAGGAGGTGGTCCAGGTTCTGCAGAGCGTTGCCCATGATGTCACCTGTCCCAGGGGGACATGGGGAGCACCGTCATTGACTGTGCCCCCCCTGCCACCAGCACCCTGTATCTCCTCTGTCCCAGCTCTGGGTGGTCCAACATCCTGCTGAGCTTGGGCCCTGGAGCTCTGCACCCTTCCTGCCTCGGGTGGTCCCCAGGCCCCTGCCTGTTCCTTACCCATCACAGTGACGTGGGCTCGCTGGGAGCCCTCCAAGATGTTTGCAGGAACCTCCAGGGAGATTTCTTCAGCAGCTGCGGGGATGGAGGGCAACAACAGTGGGGATGCCCGGCAACAACAGCAGGGATGCCCAGCTCCTTCCAGCCTAGCCCCACAGCACCCTCGCCCACCCCCTTCCTGCTCCAACCCTCCATGGGCTCAAGGCTGGGTTGCAGCATCTCAGCCGGGAGCCCCTAGGGACCCTGATCCTTGGCTCCTCTGGCCTGGTGGCCCTCGTGACCAGTGGCCAAGCATCCCTGCCCCACATCCCCGTGGCACTGCCAGACACCCCCAGCCAGTCCTACCTTCCTGGCAGAGCAGGGAGTTGTGCGCCTTCTCCACCAGGATCCCCCCAGGCTGTGGGGAAGCAGCATCAGAGTTGGTCAGGAGAAGGGATCAGCCATGTCCCCCTGTCCCCCAGGGTCTCGCCTGCAACCTGGGCTCGGGTCTGGGTGCTGTCCCGCTCCCAGTTCTCATGCTGTGCCCCAAAGGCTGCTCGGACCCTGTCCCCAAACCTATCCCACTTTCCTTCTCCGTAAGCCATCTGACCTGCACCAGCAAGGGCTTTATCACGGTGTCCACGCGCCCCTGGGCCGGCACCACGGGCGTCTCGTTGCCACAGAGCTCCTCGGAGCTGAGGGCCTCGGTGCTGACGGTGATGTTCACCTCCCCTGCAGATGCAAGTGGGGCACTCAGTCCCGTCAGAGCCCCCCAGCCTGCACCGCAGCCCCATGGGCTTGCTTCAGCCCTGGGACTTCGTGTGGGGCTGGCTGGGTCAGGATGGGGGTCACCAGGTTGAGAAGCAGTGCTGGGAGGCAATGGGGAAGGTGAAAGTGGAGCGGAGGAGAGCTTCCCAGGTGGCACTGCATTTGCTCCTGTCCTCCCTGCCCACCCCCTCCTCCAAGGGGGTCCCCAAGCAGCAGGGCAGGGGGATCCTGCCGTGGCCCCGGTGCTCCGTACCCAGGCTGGTGGCTCGCACGCCCCACCGGAAAGTCCTCGCTTCGTCTGCACAGATACAACCACCGTACACCTCGTCTGTGCTCGCCGACACCTCCAGCTCCGCCGACTCCGCCAGCGTCACCTGAACCTGCCGGACCACGGCCACGGCTCCATCAGCCCCCACCAGACCCCTGGCCCAGGGCACCCTCCCCAGCCCCACTCACCCGCAGGCACTGCCGCAGATAGTTGAAGACAGTGGCCACGAGGGTGAAGGCTTCGTGGCGGACCACAGCGTAGGGCAGCGCCAGCTCCACGAAGAAGGGCTTGAAGGCCGTGAGGCTGATGGTGGGGGCCAGCCCCAAGCCCAATGGGGACGTGCAGAACATCCCGGCTTTCCACTCAGTGATGGCGTCGGGCACTGTCACCGTCATCTCCGTGGAGCCCCCCTCCCTGCAGGATGGAGAACATGCTGAGGCCATAGCACCACGTTCACCCACAGCTGGTATCACCCCCAGCTAAGCTGGCTCTCTCCCATGCAGGAGGGGAGGTGGGGAGAGGACCAGCCCCATGGAGACCATCCTCACTCACCCCACGGGGACCAGGTCCCACAGCCATGTCTCTGGGAAATACGTCCGGGGTGCTGGTGGCTCTTCCTGGACAGCGACGACTGGGATACCAACGTCCATTACTTCTGAGGCAACACTGTACATTACTTGTGGGACGGTTTCTTCCCTCACAGAGGTCACATAGGATCTAAAGCCACCTGGAAAAGGCAGAGCAGAAATTGGGTTCCATAGGTCTCTGCGTCTCAGCTGGACCTCGCCTGCAGGCAGCATGAAGATTGTCAAAATCCTTTTCAATCCTCTTCAATCCCTTTTGGTGCCGAGCGTATTTTCAGGATGGCTCCAAGTCCTTCTGAGGACATGGGAGCCAGGACGGGGCACCAGTTCTTTGCTCTTTTCTCCCGACAGGGCTCAGTGGAGCGAGCAAGCTGAGGGCTGTGCTGACCTCTGGGACCTTGGGAACCCAGCACCTCGGGCAAGCTGAACCTCTTTTCGCAAACATCTCTGGTCTTGGCATTGGTGAAAAGCTTCAGTGCTGCGTTCTGTGGAAAGAAAAGAGGTTGTCCATCTCTGAAACCCAGCAGGAGGACTATCTCCATCCCAGCAGTAAATAGTTACAGGGCTGCAGAAGGCAACAAGTAGAGGAGGACTGGAGCCTGGGGTCTGCGGGAAAGACCTTTGCCACGAGTGTGGCTTTCATGGGACATCGCTGTGCTTGCCCAGCACCCTGAGCAAAGCACAGCCAGCTCCTGGACAAAGAGTAACTAGGAGGCACAGGCGGGCAGGGCCTTTACCTGAAATAACTGGTAGGTGTCCCTCTGGGAAGTCCTCAGGAAAGGTAAGACACGCCTCCTTGAGCGAAAGAAGTCTCGCTGCCTCCGTAAAACTGGGAGGATGGGAACGTCAAAGCTGGGGGGATAGTCCCAGGAAAATGCTGAACAGGGTGATGGGTCCTGAATGCTTCGAGGGTAGTTGAATTCAGGGAGTACTTTGTAGACCTGGGAATAAATGTGTGCTAAGTACAAAACGAGCCAGGCACCTACCCCCTGGCTGGGAGTAGGACTGCCCAGGAGCCACCATGGCACTGAGTCCCCATAAGGGAGGTCCAAGCCAATGTCATCTCTTCCCACCCCCATCCCTGGCTGGTCCCTGGGGCTGCAGAAGGGACCCTGGGCAGTGCCACCACTCACCACCTCCGTGTTGAGCTCAGCCTCGGGCTTCAAGAGCAGCACGCTGCGGTCCACGGCGCGGACGGCACACAGGGACCCTGGGGCAGCCTCCAGCTCCAGCTGCAGCGCCGAGCCGGGCAGAGCCCTGTCTTCCGAAAAAGCCATCTTCACCTGGGAAGAGACAGGGGCGTCACGGGCAGGAGGGGGAGCCACCTCCCATGGAGGAACAGGACCAAGCCACAGACATGGAGGTCTCTTCTAGACAAGGATAAAATCAGGCTTAAGTGTTTGGGGATCAGGGCATGGGTTAAAGAGACACTATGATACATCTGGAGCAGGATGGAGCTCAGGGCATGCAGCTATGGACAAGCCATGGAGTCATTCCCCAACTCCAGTAGCCTTCTCTCACCTTCTTGAGGAAGCACTTGGCCACTTTGAGCTCGGTGCTGTCAGCTACCATCTCGCTGTTGGGCAGCACCACATAGCCCAGCACCTTGGCTGTGGGTGCCAGCTCGGGGCCGATGGGCAGCTCCAGGGAGAAGAAGCCTCTCAGCCCTGGGCCGTGAGAAAGGAGGGGAGATGAGGACCAGGCACGGAGAGCAGAGCCCTGCACAGCTCGTCCATGCCTTGGGACCTACCAGCCTCTGCAGGCACCTCTTTCCTGAGGACGGTGGCAATGGTCCCCTTGGCCAGGACCTGCAGAGGAGGAGATGGGAACAAGTAAACTGATGCTTTGTGTGGAACCAAAATGCCCTGACGGAGGATGGACCCAAGAGCAAGAGTGTAGGGATGGTTTTTGACTTTGTCCAGCCTCCAGCCCCCACAACATCTCCCACTGGCATGCAGGTCCAACAGTACTAGCAAACACCTCTACTAACAGGCATAGGTGTCTTGGTCTAGCCAGGACAGATTGCTCATTGTCTTGTCCTCAGGGACACAACCACGAATGCGTGTGTAGATGTGGACCTTCGCACACAACCGCCCTAACGCCCACTGCCCAACCTCCCTGGGCTGGGACTTACCAGGAAGACCACATCCAGGCTCTCCAGCTTAGTCCCCAAGGCTTCCTTGCTGAAGAGATAGTCCACCCAGAGCTGCTGGGGCTGGCCACAGGGCAGCTCGCTCTCCAACCGCCGGATCCGCAGGAAGCTCCTGCTCGCCGAAGAGAAGGGGACGAGGTACAAGTAAGCATTTTGGTAGATGGGTGTCGAGCCGTCGTTCTGGGTGTGAGCTGTCTCCTTGACTTGACCCTGAGCAATGGAGGTAGAAGTCAGGGAGGTGAAGTTGTTCAGCAGCCCACAAGGTGCTGGTCCCAGGAGCAGGCATCGCTGATGCAGGCTTGGAGAGGTGCCCAGCCCTGTACTACTGGAGAAAGCAGCACAGGGACCCCTGAGGGGAGGGAGATGGGTCCCTTACACGCAGGTGGACGGTGCCACTCCAACCAGAGGTCTCCAGCTCAAAGGAGGCTCTCCCAGATCTGTCTGTCAGGAAGGTCTGTCTCGTATCTTTTCCTTGCTGGCTAACGACAAGCAAGAGCTGCTTCTGCGGCAGCACGGCGCCGCTGGCTCCCTTCAGCAGCATCTGTACCGGGAGGGACAGGGAGATGCCCCAGGTTGGGCTGCAGCCGTGGGGCAGAGGGCAGCTGTGGGAGAGTGGGGCTGGGTGTCAGAGGGAGCAGGATTGGGTGCAGCAGGGTGCAGGGGAGCCCTGCAGGGTGCAGAGACACCCTCATTACCGTCCCAGTGTAGGGGATGCCGGGCTTGTAGAAATCATCAGTGTTTTCAAAGGTGACAGTGAGGATTTCAGGTAAAATCTTGCAGCTCTTGGTATTTTTCATCTCCAGCCCTGTGGAGAGGGAGTGGGGAGCTGAGGGTGTTGCGAGGACACAGGGCACAGGTTAGCTGCTGCCAGCTCCCCGTCACAGTGCAGAAAAGGTCCCTGGACATTTTAGGCTTTCCCTCCGCAGCCAGCAGCCTCAAGCACAGCTCGCACCTTCTACAAGAGGAGCAAAACATCTACAGCATGTTTTAGACCTAAAGCCGAGGCGCAGCTGGCTGCAGAGACTTCACAAAAGGTGCTTCACCAAAGCACCATGATGCAGGGCCACCTCAGTGCTGGTGCACCTGGGACAACCCCTGGTCTTTTTTTTTTCCTGAAGCCAAGCCATTGGCAGTCATTTCTGGTGGGACTGAGGTGGTGGGTGAGGTGGATTATCTTGAAGAACGAAGCCAAGCCACCGGACTGGGTGAAACCAGTGCTTTGTGTCACAAGGACTCGACTCACTGCTAGCCATAGCATCGGGAGAGTTGTTGGACCTTGGAAAGGCATTTTTGCCTCCCAACCATTTCTCTGGACAGAATTAGAAGTATTGCCCATCTGACCTGGCTCACATCCCCACCTGGACCCAGTCCCTGCACACGTGCACCTCTAAATCACAGCGTAGCTTTTGGGCTTCCCTGGAGAAGACCAATACCACTGTGCCACATGCATTTGGGTGCACGCAGGGATGAATGCAAAACCATGCACCAGAGCAAAGCCCATTCCCAAGGAGGAGAACACCACTGTCCCTACCTGTCCCATCCTCCACCAGCAATGCCTCGACTTGGAGTTGCTTCTCATGGGTGGAGCTGGTAAGGTTGAAGGCGGTCAACAAAACCTCTGCTGAAAAGCAGCCATTCTTCTCAGTCTGGCAGGAGAGATTCAACCCCGTTAGCAGCAGTCCTGGGAAGGGGCTGTCCCAGTGGCACCCACTCCCCAGCTGTACTCACCTGCCCGCTAACCTCGATGCAATTCTCTCTCTGGAGGGCACTATTAAGGCTGTACAGGATCCCGATGTACCTGAAGGACTGGCACAAGCTGGCCTGGACCTTCCCCTGGACAGGCTTCCCGTAGGTGTACCTGTTGGGTGGAGGGTGGTGAGGGTGTGCCTGATGGACCACATCATGTCAGACCCCCCCATCCCTCCCTCTTCCCAGCACAGCCTGTTTCAGGCTTACCGTCCACAAATCTCCACCTGGAACTTCTTGTCCTTTTCCAGCACCACGGCGGGGAGATCAATGGTCACCTCAAACTTGGGCAGCACTGACGGAGAAGCAAAGGGACAGAGGGTTATCGCTCCCAGGACAAGGACAACGGTGCCTGGGGGGCCAGGGGGGCCAAGACATGCTGCCCACAGGGACATGCCGAGGTGAGGCTCCCACCCCCTGTGCATCTCCCGGTCCCCGCGTACCATATTCCTCCACACTGAAGGAATGGCTCTTCCCCTCCACCTCGATGATGTACGTGCCCAGGGCCGGCTCTGCAGCCAGCGGGAGGGACAAATCCGTGATGCCCTGCTGTGGGCTCACCTCCCGCCACTGCGCGATGCGGTTCCCACTGGGATCCTGCACACGGGGACATGCGGCATCAGCACCCCGGGAACCCCAGCACCCCGCAATAAAACAGCCCATGGCTGCCTTATGCTTCTCTCCCAGCCATGGTGCCTTCCCAAGCCCACACCACCCAGGAGCCTCCCTCCATCAGACTGACCTTCAGGACCACAAGGGGCAGCTGCAAGATGAAGAGGAGATGGTTAGAGGAGAAAGTCAAAACCTTCCTTGGGGTCTCATCAGGGTGGGGACATCTATGGAGCCGTGGATGGAGTAGTGAGGATTATTTGAGGGATGCTGTGAACTTTCAACCCTTTAATTTGCTTTGGGATTGATTTTGAGCCTGCGGGCAGCTCTAGCTGGGATGAGCCGAGGGCACTGCCAGCATGCCATGGAGAGGTGACATATCCTAGTAACTTCGCAAGAAGCCAGCAACCGTTTCATCTGGGAACCTCCTGCACTTCCAGAGACCCAGATGATTGCTCGGGGGTGCCAGAGACTGAACTTGCCTGTAATCCTGGCATCTGATGACTTGATGGATATCAATAGCACTTTCCCTGCTTCCCACTCGCCATCACTACATCCCTAACCAAAAGTTTAAGTGGGTACATTCCCACATCACACATGCAATTCTGCTTTCTCTTTCCTTAGCCTCCTGAAGCCTGTGTGAACAACACAGGGCATCCCCACCCCTGGGGAGCGCACCCACCCAGGCAGAGCTGGCTGGGGCAGGATTCCCAAGGGGAAAGGTGCTGGCTGACTCCCACACCTCTCTCATGGCTTGCCAAGACTGTAGGAAGTCAGTGCACAGGAGCCCTGTTGCCTCCCCCCTTCCGCAGCCCTGTTCTCACCTTCTTATTGCTGGGAGTGAAGTCTTTATCCAAAGAGACAACTCGAAACTTCACTAGAAAGAGCAAATGAAGATGCAGGAATGGGTGCATCTGCAGGGAGGGGTTTCCTCGTGGGGAAGGTGGATGGAAATCCACCCTGAGCCCTGCAGTGGGGCACTGCCCCCCAAACAGCACAGACTCCAGCGCTGCCAGCATGTCCTGGCATTGCCCTGGGCCAGTGCTGGGGATCCCAGTGCATCCCAGGAGGAACCCTCCTATTTCCATGCAGTGTAGGAGTAAGGCTGAGCCTCCTGCACTCCCCTCCCACCAGGTCCTTCAGCCCAGAGCAGGATGGTCCAGCCTGCCCCCCTCACCTTGCTGTCCAGGCTTGTAGACAGCTTTGTCTGTCTGTATGAAGATCCCAGGCTCCAGGGCTCTCAGCATCACCTTCTTCTTCTTGGAGACAGCCAGAGAATCTCCTTGGATTGAGACGTGCAGATCTACGATTTCCTCCTTCCCTTTGGTGGGGGCTGGAGCCTGCCAGGGGAAACACCAGCCACTGGGTGAGGACAAGGTATATGCCATGGCCAGGATGCTCTGCTCACTCCAAGTGACCCAGAGCACTCCTCACCCACAGGGACACCTTCCCCCCAAGCCAGTGGCTGGGAAGAAATGTCCCCCCAACACCCTGCCCTAGTCTGCAGGTCTGTTACCAGGGGATTATTTCAGCCACCGAATAACTGGGCTGAGCCTAGAATCGTTTTGCCTGTGGCGGGGATGAGACCCTGGCAAAAGATGGGGAAGTCATGCCTGCTCACAGCCCCACGTCAGACCATAGTCCCACACTCAGGGGAGCTGATGGAAACTGCTCTGCCTGGAAACAGCAGGGTGTCCAGGGCATCCCCCTTCACGCCTACGGCTGTGCGTGGGGTGACACTTACAGGGAAGGTGATGTTCAGGTACAGATGAGGCTCCTGGACCTTCCTTTCCAGCAGTGTGATGTCATGGGTCCTGTCTGCACTCTGCAGCTGGACGGTCACCTGGACGGGCTTCTGAAGGCCACTGAGATGGACCCACAGCATCGCTGTGTGGGGGTGGTAGATGACAGCTGGGGACGTGACCACATAACTCCTGGCAAGGAGAAGTGCTGATGTGAGAGGCACGGGGATGAGGCACATCCCAGTACAGATCCCATGGAGGTCTTGAAGAGCTTCTGGGTGCACAGAAACCTGTGCTGGTGTGCAGGGCTCTGCTTCTGGGCTCCCCTTGACTTCTCAGCTCAGCAAAGCAAAGGCTCTGTTCATACATCAGCTGCAAGTGAGGCAGCACCCACAATAAACCATTCCAGAGCCACCAGCCCCAGCAGCCCCTGGGTGCCAAGTCCTTGATGCTCACGGGCAGGGACAACCCACCAGCCTGAGCACTTCCACCCTTGCCAAAAAATCACATGCATGGGAAAGATCAGCTCCCGCTACGCGCTGCCAAGGAGCCAAGACTAAATGCCCTCCCACCAGGCACAGACAGACAGACAGACGCAGAGAGGGCTTACGGTGCTGCAGACGCCCCAGCTGTGAGGTACGGGATGAGGAGCAGCAGGACGGGCAGGGCAGCTGGGGTCTTCATGGCTCCAGCTGCAAGTGGATGTCGGGGACGGCCACAGCCTCCTTCTCCAGGTGTTGGGTTGCTGTAGACCTGCGTCTGCTCTGCTGCAGGCTCTAAAAAGAGATCTTTGCTTTCCACCCAGCAAGCAAACAAGGGTTGGCAGAGGGATCCAGCATGAACCTGCAGATATAGCTAAGGCAATGTTTACCATCTGCCCACAGCTTCCTGGGTTCAAGGCTCTGATGGATTTTTGCAATTTTAGGAAAAGTTCCCATAGCCTATAGAGGTTCAAAACCAGGGGGCAGGACCCATCTACACACTGGTTTGCTGGGAAATGATGGCAGGAATGAGTTCCCCAAACAAAAGTAGGGAGGACATAATGAGAACAGTCTGCATTGCTGGCAATTTCTCAAAAAGGCCTGTTTCCAGGTATTGCAAATTTAGCCAGACAGTAGCTATTTGGGCTGATTGAAGGTCTCAGGCTGTCTTTTTGCCCAGTTTCCTCCAATTTCATCAAATCAGTTACAGGCACAGGAGCAGGACAGTGTTGGGCTGTCATGCCAGCTCCACCTGCTCTCATTCCTCTGCGCACCATGCCTGGGAGCTGGACACCAGCCGGGGCACGGGCTGAGGTGCCTCTTTCTGTCCTACTGAGAATTTAGGAAAATTGAGGCAGCTCCATGACAGCCAAACGCTGTCCTGAGTGCATCCCCTGCTCTAGGGTTTTGCAGTCCCCTTCCTTTTGGGGATGTGGGGAGAAACAGAGGCAGCACTGCGAGAAGCCGGGGATGGGGCTGACCTCTTTCCCGTGAGCTCTCAGATGACCACGGCTGCTCTCCCCATGCCTGCCCTGCTCGAGTATTGCTACATACAGCCCTGTGCTCACCTCCCTGCTCTTCAGGAGCAGCCCCGCACGGTGTCGGTGTCCAGAGGAGGCTGGTCCCCACCACCCCCCATGGACACAAGGTGGGAGCATGGCCCCAAGCCCATCCTGCCGCCCCAGGATGTGGGCATAGGTCAGTGCCCCCACAGACATCGTGGGGACAGTTCAACGTGACAAGGAGCTCGGGGCCATTGGCACACCGAGTCCTTCAGGGAACAGGGCAGGATGCAGTGGGGGCCACGAGCAGCGTGGCCAAGGGGAGATCGATTGTGGGGGGAGGCCTCTGGCTCTCCAATCGGTGCCTGTGGCGCTGCTGGGGGGAAATATCACACGGAGGATTGGTCATTTGGTGCTGCTGGTGACTTCGGAGCAGGAGCCAGGGTGTGTTGTGCCCCAGCCCCTCCTAACCAGGCACCACTGACCGCACGTTGTACTGTTTCTTCTGCTGCCTTGTTGCCCATGCAATGAATGCTCTCTCTGGTTTGGTCTCAGCTTTTTATTCAGCAAAGCAAAGTGAAGGTACGCGCTCTTACACATCATTAAGGCAGACAGGAGTGCTGAGCTCCTAACATAAAGTGTGTTTTGGGACACAAGGCTGGCTTTGCTCAGGGCTGGTGGGAAAGAGCCTGAAGAAAGGGAGCTTTCTTGCAAGAAAAACATTTTGCTGCTTTCACCTCCCTTATCCCACTTGCATTTTAGTTCATTTTTCAACCTGGCTGAGCAGGGACAGGGTCAGGGCTGCACTCAGGGCAGCCCTGGGCATCCTCTCCGTGCCCAGCCATCAGGCTTGCACTGATCTCCCAAGGCTTTTGGTCAGCCCAGGGTCAGCTCACCAGCCCTGGTCCCGTCTCTGAGGGATTGCACTGGCATCAGCTGAAGGGAAACCATGACTCCACAGTGAGCAGCAAAGCGGCTGCTCCCCGTGCAGCCCTTGACCTCCACAGGATGGCAGGGCTGCTGGGGAGCAGGGCTGGGTTTTGGAGTCGTCATCTCAACCATGTTGCCGCAGGCTCCTGCCGGGTCAGGTAAAAGGGACGAAGGGATGGGAAAAGGCTGCCAGTCCTCAAGACCGCGGCTGTCTGGTGGGGTACGATGGGGTCAGGAGCAGAGGCAGCTGCAATTTTCCTTCACATCGGTTTTGGAGGCTTTAAAACCAGGAACACAGCATGTATGAGACCAGGATCAGAGTCAGCCTCCCCTTCTCTGTCCCAGAAATGCCTCCCCACCTCCAACAAACACCCTACCTGGAACCCATCCCCACCAGCAGCCCATCGGCTCTGATGGGCCAGGAGAGCTCAGGGTCACCCGGGCCAAGCCAGGCTGTCCTTGGAGCAGCCCCATGGCACGGTGTGATGAGGGGAGCAAACTGAACATCACACAGCCAGTGGCCTCAAATCTACCGATCTCACCCCAAAAGGGAAGGGAAGGCACCATCCCACTGATGGTACCTAAGCACGGACACGGTCTCTCCCCTTGCGCTGGGTGCTGGTGCTCGCCCTGCACGTTGCAGCACCCACAGGCACCATCCAGCCTTGCTGAGGGATGGGGAGATGCTCTGCTCCACTCTGGGGGTGACTGCTTTGGGTGCAGCTTTGCTCCTGGCGAGAGGGCGGTGCAAGCCCACTGCCTCGCTCTGCTCACCTGCACCATCACGAGTTTTGTCTCGGTGTCCGTGTGCCCCTGGGCTGGCACCACCGGCATCTCAGTGCCGCAGAGCTTCTCAGAGCGCAGGGCCTCGGCGATGACGGTGACATTCACCTTCTCTGCAGAGGCAGATGGAAGACATTGCTGTGACACTGCCTCAGGGGCTGGCTCCAGCTCAGAGCTGTCCCAGGGAGCTGGGGAAGGGCGCAATGGGTGCTATGGGACCAGAAAATGGAGGGAAGAAGCTGGAGAGTGGAGAAGGGAAAGGGGAGAGAGGGGAGGGGAGAGGGAGCTGGGAGGGGGAGGAAAGGATCAGAAAAGCAGTGACAAAGAGGAGTTTTGCAAGGAGTCTTGCCGCTGGGCTCTCCTCCCCATCCCCAGCCCTTTGCTGTCCCCTCCGTACCCAGGCTGGTGGCTCGCACGCTCCACTGGAAGGTCCTCTCTTCATCTGCACAGACACAGCCTCTGTACACCCTGCCTGTGCCCGCCAACACCTCCAGCTCCGCCGACTCCGCCAGCGTCACCTGAACCTGCCGGACCACGGCCACGGCTCCATCAGCCCCCACCAGACCCCTGGCCCAGGGCCCCCTCCCCAGCCCCACTCACCCGCAGGCACTGCTGCAGGTAGTTGAAGACAGTGGCCACGAGGGTGAAGGCTTCGTGGCGGACCACAGCGTAGGGCAGCGCCAGCTCCACAAAGAAGGGCTTGAAGGCCGTGAGGCTGATGATGGGGGCCAGCCCCAAGCCCAACGGGGACGTGCAGAACATCCCGGCTTTCCACTCAGTGATGGCATCGGGCACTGTCACCATCACCTCTGCAGAGCCCCCCTCCCTGCAGGGCGATAGAAGATGGACAGACCTTGCAGGCTGGGTCTGATGGGCAGAGCCAGCAGAAGGAGCATGCCAACCCCCTTCCTTTAGGTCCTGGGGACCACTGGTGGCCATCACACGCTCGGTGATGGGCAGAGGTACCATCAGTGTTCTTATCTCTTATGGCATCCCTTGCCTACAGGACAGGCTGCCCTGGGCTCCCGGGGTCAGTGCTGAGGTCCAAGGGAAGGGGCTGGACACGTCTCAGTGTCTCTCCTGGATACATGGATGCTGAACCAGAGGTCTGGGTGCCTCACCCAGAGGTGAAGCTGATGCAATAAGGGCAGTCCCCTGGCTTGAGGTCTGCTGGGGCTTCTTACTCACCCCACAGGGACCAGCTCCCACAGCCATGTCCCCAGGAAATCCACCTGCATCCCTCTGTCCAGCATGACACCGGCCTGCTTATCCTTCTCCAGTCCTGCTTCTGCAAACAGGGGCATGATTTGAACATGCTGCCAGAAAGGATGGAAAGAGGCAGGATGTGCCCACCCATCCTTCTGCAGCCAGCATGGAGCCTGTTACAGTTTCTCTCCGCTCACCTTGGGGGTATAAAGGGCTTTGGAAGTGGATGTTTGGTGCACAGCCCAGCTGAGCATTGGTGACAGTTTTCAAACCTGCATCCTGAAACATGACACAAGAGAAAAAAGCACCATGCTGAAGCCCAGAGATACCAAAACGCCTTTCCATCCCTCTCTGAAGCAAGGAATCAACATGTACTTAAAGCCCCATGCCAGAACAGAATTCCCAAAGATTGGGACCCCTCGCCATGTTGCAATGGGAGTGCAAGAGAGGAGTATCTGTGCCAAGGAAAACTGTTTGCCTTCCTGCAGTTCCAGGGACAGTTGGGAAAGATCTGGTGGATCTTCTCTGCTCGCTCCATTCCCAAATGGCCCCAACCCCTGGGTTGCTGCCAGTGGGAGACGCACCCCCCAAAAAGCAGGGGAACGCCAGATCCATCTATGCTGTTTACTCCAAGCCCGGATTTGCGATGGGAAGAGCAGAGCTTAGCCCCATCACTGTGAACTGCTGCTGTGCCTGGACTGACAGATGCATTTCACATGTCTGTCCCAGGCTGGCAAAGCAAGAGGCAGGGCATGTTATTTGGGCAATGTAAGAGCATGGTTCGTGAGTGCAGACATGGCCTGGGTGAGGGACTGGGTGCCCCCTGCACCCTGAGTAATCCTTCCTGGGAGGAAGAGGAGCGTGAGGTAGGGCTGGAGGGCTCGTACCTTAACCAGGCCATAGGAGCCTGGCTGGATGTCAGACGCCGGTACCTGCCTGCGCCACAGGCTGCGGCGCCAAACTTTCCGGTTATTCCATGGTACATCAAAAAGGTTAATGGCTGGACGGCCTAACATCAAGCCTGAGAACCCGTTTCCCAAACAGAGAGGTGAATCGAGTTCTTCAACTTCAGCAGGATAGCTGTCTTCAGGAAACATTGGGAATAAGTTATAGACCTAAACCAAACAAGTAAAATTTGGGTAAGAAAGACATGAAATGCTCTTGGCCCAGCTCCAACCCCTTTTGCCCCTGGCATAGCCCCAGAGCTTCTGCACCTCCCAGGGCATTGCAGTGCTGCTGCCCTGCTGCCAGCCCCAGCCACTCCACTGGGACCCGTCACTGCCCCATCTCTCTTCTCCCCAAGAGCAGGGGATGCTTCCCACCACCCGCACCCTGTTTTCAAGGTTTCCACCCCAGGAGGCACCACAGAGCAATTTTGTGGCTCAGCCCCCCCGGTTGGTAACGCACGACCTCCTCTGCAAAGCCCCGAAGTCCATGGGTGGTGGCAGGGGCTCGCTGGGGGCTCCCAGCCACCCAGGATTCATCCTGCAGGGGCAGCTCCCCCAAGGTCCCCACTGTCCTCCCCTAAAATGGGTGACAATGGTAAGAAACTACTGTCCCCGTGCCCCAGCAGTGAGTCCAGTCCAGCCCAGCACTGAGGTTACTCCAGACTCACCGTGCTGGGGTTGAGCTTGACCTTGAGACTGGAGGACCACATGCGTTGATCCACGATGCGGATGGCACACAATGACCCTGGGGCAGCTTCCACCTTCAGGTGGAGCCGTGAGCCCACCAGAGCCCTCTGCTCTGAGAAGGACAGATTCACCTGGAGAGAGGGGAAGCCTTTGGGTTAGGGGAGAGGGGAGCTGGTCCCAGGAAGGACCTCTGCGCCGCAGCCTGACCCCAAAAGCCAGCAGAGGATGGAGAGTGAGGACTGTGATCAAAGCCAGAAGATGGTTTGCAGCAGCAACAGGAATGGTAGAGGAAGGAAAATCCTCCCTGGAAGGAGAGTCTGGGACCAGCCAGTTGCAGGGAATGAGGAAAGGCTCCGCTAAAGAACAAGGCTCAGTGCCCACATCTCCCCACCGAGCCCGGCAGCAACTCCCCAGACTCCATCAGCCTTCTCTCACCTTGCTAGGGAAGCACTTGGCCACCTGGAGCTTGGTGCTGTCAGCCACCATCTCACCATTGGGCAGCACCGCGTAGCCCAGCACCTTGGCTGTGGGTGCCAGCTCGGGGCCGATGGGCAGCTCCAGGGAGAAGAAGCCTCTCAGCCCTGGGCCGTGGGAAAGGAGGGGAGATGAGGACCAGGCATGGAGAGCAGAGCCCTGCACAGCTCGTCCATGCCTTGGGACCTACCAGCCTCTGCAGGCACCTCTTTCCTGAGGACGGTGGCAATGGTCCCCTTGGCCAGGACCTGCAGAGGAGGAGATGGGAACAAGTAAACTGATGCTTTGTGTGGAACCGGCACAAGCAGATGAGGGGAGGCTGTGGAGGACTCTCAGGGACAGACTATTAGAGCCGCATCCTGCAGGAGGGATGGAAATGGTGCCCCAAGACCTGACAGCTCCAAAGTCCATCCCCGAGTCCTGAACCCAAGAATACCTGCCCAGGGCTGGCTGGAAATGGCTTCTGCTGGAGGGGAAGGCTTAACCCCACACCCCGCACAGCCTTATTCTCCTTGCCTGAGCTCTGCCCTTCATGCAGTCCCCCATCTCTCCCTAGGTGAAAGCTCACCAGGAAGACCACATCCAGACTTTGCAGCTCAGTCCCCATGGTCTTCTTATCAAACAAGTAATCCACCCCAAGCTGCTGGGACTGGCCGCAGAGCAGCTTCTTTTCCAGCCTGCCGATCTTCAGGAAACTTTTGCTATCCGAAGAGGAGGGATACAGGTAGCGAGTGACACTTCTGTAGTTGAGATACTCCCTTCCTTCATGCTCTGAGGCTGGAGGGTCATCCTTGAGCTCACCCTGAAGGGTAGAAATTGAGGGTCTCAGTGGTAAAGATCAGCTCAGCAGCAGAGCATGGTAGGGGTGGAAGGTCACTCTGCAGCTGCGACTGCCATGCGTTTTGCTGCGACATCGCTGCAGGAGCATGCCAAGAAATGGAATCCAGCTGTGCTCAGCACCCAAAAATTAGAGCTGTGTGCCATCACGGGGCTTGTCCAAAGGACACTGAAAGAGGTAGCCAGCGGATGGCAAGAGGAGGCAGGCATGGCTAAGCAGCACATGTGGGCAGATGTTAGGAACTGAAAAAGCATCCCACAAATATCTGATCTTGTGCCTAGATGGTGAAGGTAGAAAGGAGCCTGAAATTCAGCAGTGAAGTATGAAAACATTAAGGCAGAGAGAAGGAATTAGAGGAAGAACTTGCAGAAAGCATCAAAAGTGAGAGTAGCCCCTTTTCCCAGCACAGGAGGAGCACAAAGAGTGCCGGGGTCTGCAAGGTTTGACAGGCAACCAAGGTGTTACACAGGGCTAATGAACACGTGCAGCTCTTTACCATAGGATGCTGCGGGTGCAATAAGACCAAATGAGGTTAAGGGGAGGCTGGAAGATTTTGTGTAAGAAATCCTCTGTGATCTTACTAAATCCAGGGTGCCTGAGAGGTGTGGGACACGGATCACTTACACGCAGGGAGACCTCGTGATTCCAACCAGAGGTGTCCAGCTCAAAGGAGGCTCTCCCCAATGCATCCGTAAGCAGGGTTTTCCTTTGCATTTCTCCTCTAGCATTAACCACAAGAAGGAATTCCTTCTCCTTCAGGGCAGAGCCATTGGTTCCCTTCAGCAGCATCTGCACTGGGAGGGATGGGGAGATGCTCCGGGCTGGGAAGCAGCCGTGGGGCAGAGGGCAGGGGTTGGAGGGTGGGGTTGGGGGTCAGAGGGAGCGGGACTGGGTGCAGCAGGGTGCAGGGGGAGCCCTGCAGGGTGCAGGGACCCCCTCATTACCGTCCCAGTGTAGGGAATCCCAGGCTTGTAGAATTTATCGGTGTTTTCAAAGGTGATCGTGGCCACTTCATACACAATCACACAGCTTTTGATCGCTGTACGCGACATCCCTGCGGACAGGAGGGGGAGATGAGAGAGGTGCTCAGCAATTTTTCTTGGTGATTCCCCCCAGGAAAGATGGGTCAGAGTCTCAAACACGCAGCATTACACATTTGCTCCTTACTGCTGTCTTTGCAAGTGGCCATATGAAACAAAGCTGTCCTCTTGCAGGCAGTGGTTAAGGGCAAGTTTGCACAGTGCAAAACCACACTCATTGGGCAACAAACACAAAAAATGGTCCTCAGGTGTGATGGGAGCTGTAGCGTTAGCAGGACCATGCTAAGCCAAGATCTGCATGCTATCAAAATACCAAGCTTTACCCCCAAATCCCCTTTTTAATGGCTGCAAGCAAATAGAAGAGGCCACTCACAGCTGCACTGTGCTGAAAATGGGCTTTTTACTTGACCCTAAGGATATGTCTAACAAGCCCTCTCAGGCAGATAACAACTGTTTATAACTAGATTCAAAGTCAAAAAGACCCGATAAGAAAAATAATTACCCTAGTAGCTCTCCAGGCACTAATCAAGCACACTTACTAGTCTCAGGGAGGCAGAGAGTGGGGAAGGAGAGGTGGACGATGGAAGGATATCTGGGGGTGGGATGTTGGAAAGGAAAGAAACTCCTGATCAGCCTTCAGGACCTAAGGGATTCCTCCAGCAGTCAGGAGTAGAGAAAAAAATGACACCAAAGCAAGTCAGGCCACAGAGTGGCTGATGCTTGTGGAGGGGAAGGGCAGAGACCCTGGGGACACCCGAGTGGAGCAGTTGTGCCATGTCCTCCAAGTGCCACCACCCCAGGACATCACCAGGTGGTTGTCGGCATGGCTGCGCTCACCGGTCCCCTCCTCCAGCAGCGATGCATAGGCATAGAGCTGATTCTCGTAGTGCAAGGCGGTCAGGTTGAAGGAAGCCACCGGCACCTTGGTGGAGAAGCAGCCGTTCCTCCCTGTCTGAAGGGCATAGATAGTCACCTACATCAGCAGCAGCCCTGTGACTGGGCCCTTGAGTGTCATTTGCTGTCATCCTTGGGGTCCCAGCTGCCGCTCACCCCACTGCTGCTGCCTCCCTCCATTCTATCCTGCAACCCTTGGATCCTGCAAACTTGCCCACCCAGGGCTGGTACCGTGCTCTGCCATGCAGCTGGCTGTCCCATTCCTGCCCATCCTGGCCCAAGGACCACCCCAAGTGTCTCTGCTTAGCTCCTCTTTGGGATGACTCTGGGTTTGTAGCACTTTCACATGAGGGCTGGATCACCTGGCAATGCCCGAACGATGCACCCAGCCATCATCAGCCCAAGCACCCCAAAATGGGGAAATATTTCCAGGACCACCACCCATGTGCTTTCTCCCTTTCCTGCTGCCCTCACCTGGCCCCTAAACTCAGCACAGATCCTCGCAGATTCCTCTGGTAAAATATGTTTGTGGGACTGGCACAGCCTGGCCTCAGCCATTCCCCGGAAAGTTTTCCCGGACGGGTACCTGTCAGGAGGGCACAGGAAGGGGA
Source organism: Haliaeetus leucocephalus (assembly GCF_000737465.1). NCBI lineage: Eukaryota > Metazoa > Chordata > Aves > Accipitriformes > Accipitridae > Haliaeetus > Haliaeetus leucocephalus. The sequence continues at coordinate 1,063,126 of NW_010972580.1, read as the reverse complement.
ACAGATGGGGATGCTGCCAGGGGAGCATCACCCCAGGAACAGCCAGCCTCGCTGCTGGGGCTGCTCTCCGACTCACCACCCACAGACGTCCAGTGGGATCTTCTCGTCCTTCACTGTCACAACACGGGGCAGCTGGATCAGCAGTTCAAAGTGGGGCGGCCCTGGGGGTAGAGCAGCAGGGAATGGGATTGTGCTCATTTCTTCCTTCAGGACTTTCTTGCCATCCCATGTGATGGCTCCCAAACACCCCATCCCAAACAGCCTTTGTCCCCACGCACCATAGTCCTTCACGCTGAAGGAATGGCTCTTCCCCTCCACCTGGATGACATACGTGCCCAGGGCAGGTTCTGCAGCCAGCGGGAAGGATAGGTCCACGATGCCCTGCCGCAGGCTCACGTCCCGCCACTCTGCCACGCATTTTCTGTAGGGATCCTGCACATGGGGACATGCGGCGTCAGCCCTTGCTCACGGGGCTGAAGATGGGGTGTGTGGTGGTGGTGGGTTGACAACCTCAAGGACTCAAGTCACCCTGCGTATCCTCGCAAGAAGCAGAGGTTTTTGCCCTGCCATCACCCTCAGAGCGGCCCTGAGGGCATCACCTCTGCAGAAGGAACATTTCCCCCTGGGGGCTGTATTAGCCAAACTCCAGCCTGGCTACAGCAGCCAGAACTGGCAGGGGGATCCTCCAGCCTGGACTGGGAGCTCAGGGCATTCTCCAGTTTAGGTCAAAGTCTTTGTGGCAATAGCCATTGCTGTCTTCATCCGCGTAACCTGTCCCTTAGCAGCATGTCCCCAGAGAACCCCTGTCTTGCAGGCTGACAGCAAGCTGACCCTGAGTGGGCTGGAAATGCAGATGAGGAACTCAAACCCTCCTCGTAACTTCTCTCAGCACCCGCATCAGGGATGTCCCTGTCCCTTGCTCCGTGTCCCCAGCATCACACACGTGCTGGGGCCCTTTGCTCCTCCTGAAGGTGCTGACAGGCTGGTACAGGGCGACAACTCACCTGCACGGCCACCAAGGGAAGCTGCAAAGAAAGAAAGAAGAGGAGTTTAGCATGATCAAAGCACAGAGGGCTGAGCTTGTAGCTGAGCTGGGGCTGAGCCTGTGGGGTCTGGCTTGGTCCCTACAGATCCAGTTGCTGGGCTGGGGGCTCGGCAGGGCTCAGAGCCACTGTCATTGCCTGGCTCCCACTGCCACGTCCACAGCCGTGGCGCTGCCTTTTCCAAGCAGCGGGAAGCGAGCAGCGAGGCTGCATAGTGGAAACAACGTTAGCTGTGGAATTGGGCCTGCCAGCACCCTGTGGCAACAGGAGTCTAAAACCAGCCGTGTTATAATGGTGCATAAAAGCTACACAGGAGAGAAGAAGGGAATATTGCACCTCTTGTGCCAGTGCTAAAAGCAAGGGGCTGCACCCTGGACACTCAGGCTGGGAGTGCTGGGAAGAGCTGTGTCCCGTCCCCCCCCATCCCGTGTCCCTTTGGTGTTTGGGGGATTCCCTCCCCACACCCATCTCCTCCATGCTCGTGAAGGCTGTGTCACTGCTGCCAAGACCGATCATCTTGGGCACGTGGGGATCCTATTGCCTCCGTACCCCCCCTGCACCCTGACCCCATCTCACCTCCCTGTTGCTGGGAATGAAGTTTTGATCCAAATGGACAATTCGAAACTTCACTGGAGAGAGCAAAGGCAGGAGCAGGAGTGAGCGCTAGGGCCTGGGACCCAAACTTGGGGATTCCATCCCAAGAGCCTGCGAGCTCTTCCAGCAGCTCCTGCCCCTCACCGGTTTGTCCAGGCTTGTAGACATCCTTGTCTGTCTGCACCAAGGTCCCCAGCTCCAGGCCTTTCACCAGGACTTTCTTCTGCTCAGAGACCTGCAGGGAACCTCCCTGGATGGAGACGTGAAGATGCGCGACCTCATAGATCCTTGCAGGAGGGGTAGAAATCTGGCCCCAGGGAAAGAGCAGAAATAGTTGCAAAGCCTTTACGTTGAATGCCAGTGAGACATCATACCCGTCCCCATCGTCACGACCCCATCGCCCCATGAAGGCACCAGGGAACTTGTGTGCATGGGAAGATGACGCAGACACAACCCACAAGGTCTCTGTACATGCCGCATGTCCCTCCACTCTTCACCTCACTCGTTGCCCATCCAGCATGGACCCCATGTCCCTTCCCAGTTTCCCCAGCCTAGCTCCGGCAGTGCGTAGGGGATGGATACACCCCTTCCCTAGGTCCTGAGCCCTGCTGTGGGGCCATGACTCACGTTGGAGAAGCAGGGCCAGTTCAGCTGGAGGATATCACTGCCCTGCTCCTCCAGGGTAACATTGGGGACGCCGTGGCTGCTTGCCAGGTGGAGGGTCACCCGCACGGGCTCGTCCAGGTCCATGAGGTGGATGTGCACCTTGCCTGTGTATGGGTAGTAGAGCACGGCGGGGAATAACACCATGTAGTGCCTGGGGAGGAGACACTTTGACAGTGGAGGAGAGTGGGGACCCCCCCACCAAATCCCAGTGCTCCCCTCCACTCCAGACTCTCAAGTTGGGGGCCACTTGGGTTTTTCCAGCCCTGGACGCTCTCTGCAGGGCTATGCCACCCAGACTTTCCCCCACGTCTGCCCAGGCAGGCTGGCCAGTGCACAGACCGGAGCAGAGCCCCCTTTGCTCAAACACCTTGGGAAGGAGCCGAGGGGTCGATCGGCAGAAGGAGGAAGGGCTCTGCTCACCCACTGGCTCGTGTGTGAGGTTGCATCTACACCAAAGCAGCCTGGAGACACCAACCTCAGGTGCAAAGTCCTCTATGGGGCAACCCACCACCCCAAGCATTTCCACCCCAACCAGCGACCGGCAGTCACGGCAAGGTTTGTCACACCACTGAGACCAACCACCATCCCACCAGGCACGGACAGGCAGACACAGAGAGGGCTTACGGCTTTGCAGATGCTCCAGCTGTGACGTATAGGATGCAAAGTAGCAGGCAAGGCAGGGCAGCTGCAGACCCCATGCTTGGGGGTCCACGTGGAAGCAAGGTGGTCCTAGAGCCCCTGCACTGGGTCTTCTTCCTCTCCTCAAAGTTTCACCTCCCCGCTGGCAGCAAGCAAAAGCCAGCGAGGTCCCTGGCTGGGACCTAGCCATCCAGCTAGGACAATGTTTAACCACAAGACCCAAGCTTTGCTGGGTTCAAGGCTCTGGGCAACTAAACCACACCTACGGTGGTGGGCACGTGGTGGGAGCGCCAAGCCAGCTCAGAGCTGACAAATTAAGCTGCACATAGGGAACCCTGGCAGGAAGGAAGGGAATAAAGGGGCTTTCTGGCAGATGAGTTCCTTCATGTGCACGCTGCCCTTGACCATCTCCACCTGACAGTTCCTGATCCAGTAAGTCATAACTCACAAGAAGCCTTGATAATACTTTGCCTAGTGGTATCTGTCTGGGCGGACAATTGCCACAGTTTTGCAGAATTTACTCCATAATGAGCCAGCCGCTCCTGAGAGTGGGAACAATGCCAAACTGGAGTGCTGCACCCATGTTTGGCCATGGTTTGCACATCTTATTTGAAGTTGGGAGGTGAAGCCTGCCCACCCTGCTCCCAGCACTGGGGACAACCATGCACTGCATTTCTCCCTGCCCTACTGTCACCCTGGGCTAGGTAGGACAGGAGCTGCCCGGCTGGGAAGGAGCCAGCAGAAGCCCAAAGCCCTGCCTGGCTGCAGGGAACAGGCCAGGGGAGATGGTAGCTAGTGGATGGGTCTGGTTGTGCCATGGTCTGGAAGCCATGGGCAGGTCTCTCCTGCTCCAGGTGGGCATAATCCAGGCACCTCTGCCCTCTGAGGGTTTTGGGCTGTAATGGATGCTCTTTCTGTGCACTTACTGCTTGTCCCTAAGGTAGGGAGAGGTCTACCTTGGGGGCAGACCTAGTCCACCCCAGTGTAACTCTCACCATGCCACATTGCTCCTCACACCATCTAGCGCTGCACCCCATGGAGAAGCTGTGGTGTCCATAGGGATGCTCCATGTGCAGTGATGCAGGCACCCAGCATGACCGTGCGGAGACGGATCGCCCTCCCCGTGCTCCCCATAGCACCCAAGGCACAGGGAGGACACCATGCACGCATACCACCAGGTATGAACTGTTTAATCTTGCACCCTTGTCTCATAGTTCAGCATCAAGGATGTTCTTCCCATGTGGCAATATCCTCCTGCCCCCCTCCAAGCCACACGCCGTGCTCTGGACCCTTCCCCAGAGCTGGCTGCATCTGAACAGCATTGCCAGCTTGCAGGAGCCTCTGGTAGAAGCAACCCAGCAAGCCCATGGGTGAACCCCACTGCAAGTCATACCGTCAGGGGTGGAAAATGCTGCAGCGAACCCCCAGCCCTGCCTGGCACATCTCTTACCCCTGCCCAGTGTGCAGGCAGGAGCCATCCAGGCAGATGCAGCTTCCTACCCAGGGCCAGACACAGCGCCAGGATTCGGGGAGACGGGTAATGCCCTGGGGAGGGGATGCACAGTCACAGTAAGGGGGTTTTGGGGACACCTTGCACTGTTTTCAGGGTGCTGACGGATCCCTGCACTGCTCTGCTTCCCCTTGCACCAGGGCACCGTCCTGCTCTCGCAGGCTGCTCGGGTGGTGGCAGGTCTGGTGGACACAACCGCAGGGGACAAGGGGACAGCACGGCCCAGCCTCTGGCTGTGCCACCTCCCTTACATCCCCAGCGGTTCGGTCCCTCTGCCTAATTGCTGGTCCCGGTTGTGTCTTTCTCACACTGCGGGCTGCCCGGCCCCCTGCCAGCACCGGCCCCAGCACAGCGTGGGAGCGGAGGCTGCTCAGCATGCTGGTCCCCACAGTGATTTGCGGACATCTCAGCGAGGGCATCAGCCATGGCCTGGCGGACAGTCTCTGTCAGTTTGGGGACATCCTTTGGGCTCAGGCCCTGGGTTTCTACCTTGGGGAGGATTCGGATGGTGCACGTCCCTGGAGAGAGAAGGGAAGGGCCAGGGATGCTGTTAGACGAACCCACCAGGAACCAGGTCTTCCCACCGGCATCCTCCACCACCAGCTGCCTCCCCACACCTCAGTGTCCCACAAAGAGACCTCCAAGCCCCACCTGCCTCATCCCCACTGCCAGCCCTGCCTTACAGCAACTGGGCTTCTTGCCTGTCACTTACCAGAGGTGAATTTCTTATCCTTGGAGCTGAAGAAGTCCCAGTATGGGGAGATCACAACGGGGAAAATGGGAACCTGTAGGAGATGGAGGGTCAGGGGTGTCCTCCATATAGACCCCCTCCCCAGGTGGGACTCCAGCTCCTGCCGTGCCCCAGGCTTCAGCAGTTCCCCATCCCCTCCCTGGGTCCTGCAAGGCAGGGTGCCTGTCCCTGCAGACCCCAAAAGACCCTAATGACCCCCATCCCACTGCCCCAGGGTGCATGCCCACCCCACTCCATCAAGGGCAAGTGGAGGGAGAGGATGGCCTTACCTGAGCCTGAACAGCCAAGTGGAAAGCCCCACGCTTGAAGGGCAGCATGGATTTGTCCTGGTTCCTGGTGCCTTCAGGGAAAATCAACACTCGGAGCTGTACGGGACAGGGAGAGATGTGAGCATGGACCCCCAACCAGAGCACCCTGGGATCTGCCACGTCAGTCCTCCCCACACCCCCCTTGCCCCATCGGTGTTTGCTCCCCGACTCCCCCCTGCTGCCAGCCCCCCCCCTCACATTTTCACGCCGCATGATCCTGGCCGTCTGGGAGATGACATTGATTGCATCTTCTCTTTTGTGGCGGTCGATGAAGATGATGCCACTGAGCCAGCAGGCCCACCCCACGGTGCCCATGTACATGATCTCCTTCTTGGCGATGGGCACACAGCGGTCAGGAATGACCTCCACCATGCCTGGAGGACGGATGGGAGAGGAAAGGATCCATCCCTGCCCAGCGGCACCCAGAACCAACCAGCCCTGTGGCTGTAGTGACCTGGCATCATCTTCCATTGTCCCAACCCTCTCTCTGCAGCACACCCATCATCCTGAGCTCCTGTCCCACCAGCTCTTCTGGCCTACAGATTTACAGGTACACATTGCCCTGTACAAATTCTGCTGCTGGCCTTGCTGGGACCCCCCCAAGGTGAGCCTGGTCCACCCCTGCAGCACCCCAAAGGCTGCCCATGCAGTGATGAGCCCCCCGCCCTCCCTTGCACATACCCATGAGGTCAAGAGAAGCTTGGTGGTTGCAAACTATCACATAAGGCTCCTTGATGTTCAGATGCTCAGAGCCCCACACCTGCATCTTGATGCCATAGAAGCGTTTGAGGGGTAGGATCGCGGCACGCAGAAGCCTAGGGCAGAGGAACATATGTGGGGAACAGATCAGCAAGGGGGGGGCTGCTTGATTTTTTCCAGCCCTTTGCCATCACTCAGGGAGCAAGGTGCAAGATGGGCCAGGCTAGATCTGGTCTACATGAGCAAATAGCGTGTTCCAAGGTGGATCTGTGTTCAGTCTCAGTGATGCTTTGCTTTTCTAAGCACACGTGTAGCCTGCATAGCTTAGAGCTAACCTTGTAGCCAGCCCCAAGGTGAGACGAGCTGCTGTCTCGGTAGTAGAAAGTCTGCACTGGAGCTGCTGAGGAAGAAGAGCAGCCAGCACAAGCTGGTGGGAGAAAAAGAACAGGCTTTTTGATGTCCAGAGATGATGGGAAAGCAAGAAGAGAAGGGATGGGATGTCTGCCTGCAGCCAAGGTTCAAATCATCACATCCCAATGAGGACAGATGCCTCTGGCCAGGTGAGCCTCATCTGAGGCTCCTCCACATGCACAGCTGGATCTGCGTGTACAGGCTGGAAACCCAGACAACCAGGCTTGCAGCCCGCGCTGCAGATACCTGAAGCCAGAGGAGCTGGATTGCAGCCAAGAGGCGCTGAGCCGTAGATGGATGAGCACTGGTGATGGACATGCAGAGGAACAGTCTTGAGACAGACAGGTCTACAGGGACGCGGATGTCTCCAGGGACTGTCCCTGCAGAGCAGCCAAAGGGCAGCACTGCGGGCACCAAGCTTTGTGCTGCGGGTGGAGGGGGAAGAGAGCAGGGAAGTGAAAACCAACTCAGCTTCATTCGTTAGAGAATATCACAAAGAATAGCTTCACTGGACCTGCAGTGTCGGGAAGAGATGGAGGTTTCATCTGTGCAGATGGAAGGGGGAACAAGGAAGAGTTGGTGTCACCATCCACGGAGGGCTGGACAGGAAGGTTAACATCAGGATGGCAGCGCTGATGAAGGGTGATGCTTAATATGAGAATAACAAGAGGAGTGGAAGGAGGATGGAGCAACGGGGATTGCAGCACCCACAGTGGAGATAAAAAGCTGGTAAGCTTTCTGTATTGAAACGGGGCACTCTCCAACCCTCAGCACGAAGAGTACCCATGCCAGGGTCCACACATCTGGCGGTGATTGGTCCCAGGGACCCCACAAGGGACAGGGCTGTCAGCAAGAGCTCACCACTGGGGAGAGATGAGAAGTTTGGGAGGAGAGAATAGAGGCAGGCATGGAGGGAGAAGGAGGCATGATGTTTAGAGGGTCTGTTGTATCAAAAGACCACCCATTCCTTGGGAAGTGCAGGCTCAGAGATCCCTGTGTCTGCAGGGAAGCAAAACACTTGTGGCAATGCCCCAAAGCCAGGACTAACGACAGGAATGTGCTTCAAGCCGGAGGCTTTGTGATTTGGAGCCTGAGGAGGAGACAGAGCTGGGCGTGCTGCTTCAGCAGAGGATGGCTGCAAGGTATCGGTGGGACAAGATGAGGCAGCGTGAGTCAGTGCTGCGTCACAGCAGGTATTTGCACTAAGCTGGGAGCATTTGCCACAGGGCTCAGAGCACCTCTGGATGCGTGCATGTGTGCACAGCATTTCTGCACAGAAAGGACGAGAGAGAGGCTACACAACGGACTGATAACATCAAACCTCTGACCACACTCCTGCCAAGGGCCCGAAATCCATCAGCACAAATACGTGATGGCGTGAGCTCAGCAAATACCACAAGCTCAGACATTTTTCACTCTGACATAATTATATCCCTTTTGGTATGCTATCATGCCCAGGAATCCAGTAACAAGATTGCAACACCCTTGAAAGCAATCAGACCTTCCTCTCATGTTGCACAGCGATGTTATCTCAGCTGCCACCACGCTTGAGTACAGCTGACAGCACCAGCGCGCGACTCGCCAGAACATGACTGTGCCATGCCCGACAGCTGATGGCACCGAGACAGCCCAAAAGCCCTCTGCCAAACCGTGGTCCCCAGGTCTCCCGCTGAGTGAGACCTGGCTGCTCTGCCAGGGAGACAGCAATGGGTGTATATTTGCATCCTGCTAATGATTGTACCTCCAACATTTGCCAACCCATCCCCCATCACCCACCCAACTGATGACCCCAACATTGCGATGGCTAAGAACGATCCCTTTTACGCTACTTCATCCTCCAGGGACCACTAGTCCCGACCCAGCTGGCCACCTCTGTCAAGGCGTAACCCTCCCTGGGCATGGCCAGCACCTCTTCACCACACCACAAGATGCAGATGCACCCTTCATTGCCACATGGACATGACCACAGCCCTCACTATAGCCCCAGGGCTCAACCACTGGCCATAACATAGCTGTGGGTATGCCCAGAGCAGGAGGGAGCATGCGTCCACAAGACCATATAAGCTCCTCCATCGCAGCCAAGGCCCAGCCACCTCCACATAGGAAGCACATCCCCAGGCTGTACTCACTTCATGTTCTCCACGGAGCGTCCCCGAAGAGCCGCAAAGGGGGACAGGAGGGTAGCCATGGCCACAATCCAGCAGTTGAAGAAGGCCACCTTGCAGAAGTAGTGGAAGGTGGCATTGTACCGGTAAAGCAGCAGGGCTGCCAAGGGGAGGAGGAGCAGCAGCCCGTGGAGCAGGACCACCTCCATCGTGCTGCCCCAGCGGGAGGATGCTGAGGAGCTCAGCCCGTGTCCCTGGGAGCAGGACAAGTGGAGCAAGGGATGCTGAGGAACGTGGCGAGTGAATCAGGTGTATCAGCAGAGCAGCGAGTGGGCGTTCAGGGCTGGTCCAGGGGAAGGTGCTGTCTGTATCTCACCCTGTACAAAGGCTTGAGGATGGATTGGTTCAGATGGGAGGCAGGCTATCCCACCAAGGGTGGAGAGTGGTGGTGAGTCAATGCCAGGGGCCCTTTGTCACCCAAGGTGCCGCTGCTGATAAGTGCCTTCCTGGGCTGTTAAAAGCCTTTGCAGTGCCTCCGACTTGTTGCAATCAGATCTGTTGCCCACAAAAAGTGTCCATGCTCTGGGCACCTCTCCTGGCCACAGGGACCCCAACCCTTGGAAAGGGGGATCTCAGCTGGTAGGGACAGCAGGAGCTGGTTCTGGTCTGTACCCATCACCCTGGCAAGGCTCGTCACAGATCCCTGTTGGCATCACGGCTAATCCCCAAACCTCACCCTGGAGAGTGTTAGATTATTGGAAAATATCTCCCTGCTTCTCCCTGCCTGGGTCTGCGGCAGGCACGTGGTGCCAGTGCTCCCCGTCTCCCTGATCCCACCTGAATACGGGCTGCAGGGGACCCTCTGCCCTTCCCCTCCCAAGGCGCAGCATCCGTCACCACGGTCCAAGCAACGTCACAGGGATCTGAGCCCTACAACCCGCCCTGCTTCCGTCCGGGGCTGAAGGAGATGCCAGCCCTCGCCCCAGTTGGCAGCCAGTGGCTGCATTGCGTTACATGTTTACATAGGTGCCATTAGCACACACACAGGGCTGTAATTAGCCTCTCCTTCCGCTCTGTTGCTTTCACACTGGGCACATAGGATCCAGGCCAACTCGAGGTTGCCCTGCAGAAACTCTGGTCTTGCTTTTTAAAAGCAAGCACTTGTCATTGCAGAGATAACCCTGGCCTGGCCTCAGCCACCAGCAGCATCTCCCAGCCTCGCTGTTCCATGTCCCAAGCCCTGCCAGGGACATCTGCATGCTGCTGCCCAGACCCCTCAGTTCATCTCTGACCCCTGGGGCATGAGCCTGAGAGCAGAGGGCTCTGCTCACACCTTCCCATAACAACCCCACCAGGGCTCTGGTGCGAACAGTCCCATTATACCGTGCTGGGGAGAGGCATCACATCACCTGGGTCAAACCCAGCAGCCCTGCCCCTCATCTGGCACAGCCTACCTTCAGCAAAACCACTCTGCATCGCCCCTGCTCCATTCCCCTCCGTGCCCAGGGCTGCTCTTTCCACCCACACCTTCTCTCTGTTCCTGTTGATGTGGGTGCAAGCAGATGCCTTTGGGCTCCTGGCTGTGTGATGCTCTCCATGCTGTCAGCTGAAGGGTGCCCTGGTTCAACCAGCATGACCCAGAGAGGGCTCCAAGGGTTGCTTCCACCACGCATGTTGCAATCCCCGTTGCTTCATCCTCCCATTATTCACATATTCAAGCTAAGATTGGGCCATATCTTGAGCCCACCCTTCCTGTCCACCCTGTCCCGAGGTGACTCCTCTCTTCCTTCTTCCCTTTCTGTCTATATGGATGTGGAAACCTTTGTGCACCAGCCTGGTTTCCCATCAGACAGCTCAGCTTTTGGATGATCTCCTTCACTTCTGCTCTTGCTGCTCTGCCCAGCCAGTCTCACAGCCTCTCAGGGTGCTCCCAGCTGAAGGAGATGTGCCTTCATGCCACAACCCGACATGGCACTTTTGCTCTACATTGGGGAGCTTCTTCTCCAGTTTCAGCAGGAGCCAGGCTGAGCTTTGCTGCAGGGGAAGATCTGCCTGTGCCAGAGCACAGCTCAGTCCCAGGCTCAGGGAGGATGAGCCCTCCTTTCCATAGGGACCCTAGAAGAGAGACAGGGCAGTCCTCAAGCCCAGTGAGGGCAGAAGGAAGGAATTTAAGCTGCAACTGCCTGGGCACCATCTTTCTGCATGCTCTGAGCTCCAGACGACCACCAGCCCTGAAGTTTCCTGCTACGAGCTCTGCTCTTAAGGCAAAAACCTCCTGACAACTGGCCTGTAACCCCACTGGGGTCAGAGCAGGGCTGTCACCTCTAAGTGGGGTTGGGGAGGTAGCAGAGGCAGGGGACAGGTTCCAGCACCCAAAATGCATCTGCCCCTTTTTTCCTGGTGAGCACAGGGGACACTGAGCCGTAGGGAACCCCACGCTTACCCATGCTGCATCCCCTTTATCAGGCTGCTGCCCTGATCACATCCCTACCAGGAGCAAGCTGCAGATCCAGCTTTCCTAATGCTGTGCTCAGCCAGGAGCATCCCACTCTGCTTCCCATATTGTCCCAGCACCCACACCCACACCCCCAGCCCCCAGGTGCAAGAGGCTCACACTCCCCCCCGCCCCCAGCTTGGAGGGAGCCCTGCACTCAGGCACAAAGCCAGCAGTCTGGATAATTACAGATGCTTAATTGGTGACAGCAGGGTGCTTTCTTAACAAAGCAAATTAATTACAGGCAATGTGCTGCATTGAGATCTGAAGGGACTAATGAAGACCAGGACCACCTGGGCTGGCATTACACTCCCCTCCACCCATGGGGACACAGCACAGCCAGTGCTGCACAGTCCTCGTGGCTTGGCAGAGACATTTTGTCCAGCCAGGACTGGGATGTCACACCTAACCTGCTGGGCATGAGCCCTCTGCAGAGCACAGAGATAAAGCCTGTCCCTGTTTGGGGTCACCCTGTCACCTGGGGTTTGGTGACAGGTTTTGTGACAGCCCCTGCATTGGGGTGACTCGTGGGGAGGAAGCGAATGTGCCCAGCAAAATGCACTCCGCGAGCCACCCCGAAACTATGGGTATCATGGAGCACCCGTGCTCAGCACCTGCAGGATCTTCTGGGGTCGAGCGCTGGGACGTGCAGGAGAAACGATCTTGGGAAGCATGCAGCTCACAGCCTCTCCTCCACATCGTAGTACTCTGCGGAGAGAAAAGGGGACCTGGAGGATGTGCAAGGGCCACCCCCAGGATCCAATGGATGGAGGGAGCGAGGAGGGCTCAGCCTTTCACCAGGGGCTGCCTGGACACTTGAGGGCGAGATGTCCCCTGTTGAAGGACATGGGGAGAACGTGTCTTTACCCGATGCCGGCGGGACGTTGGCTCCCACGGTCCCCGTGGCGCTGGGTGGTGGAGGGGGGGGCACTGCGCTGCTGGAGAGGAGCAAGGACAGGAGTAAGTGCCAGCCTGGCATTGCCCCTTGTGTCCCAGCTTGGACTGGAAGTCCTGTTACACCAGGGGCCACAGGAACACGCATGCAGCCCTGTGCCGAGTGGCACAAAGCAGCACCCTCGTTACTCACAGCTCCCTGTCCTCGGCTAATGAGCCAGTGCCCAGGTACCGCACCGCTGCCGGTCCCTGATCCCGTGCCGGGACCGGCCACGCCAGGACAGGAGTAGGACCAGGGTAGGGGATGTAGTGATGGTGGAAAACCACAGCCTCCTCTTCCTCTCCGGTCTGCAAAGGCACCGCCATCACCTACAGGGAGGAACAAAAGGCAGGGCTGTGCCAGGAGCCTTTCAGCAGCCATCTCCCTAGGGCACTGCTCCCCAAAGCACCAGCGAGAGAATTCCCATGGAGCCACGCTTGGCTGTGATGCTGCCGGCATGGTTTGGCTTTCCCAGGGTCTGGCTTTGTGGGCTCGATCCCACACAAAGCCCCATGGTCAGCCAGTGTGGGGACCTGTCAGCTGGGACCTCAAAATGGTACTTGGGAAGAGCACATTTGATCTGGCCGCTGAGATGCGACAGGCAGGGTCCAGTCTTGGCTAGCATGGTGAACTGGTGGGCACTGGGCGGGCAGCATGGGAGGGTGCATGCCTAGAGATGCCAGCTGGCAGCGAGCAAGGCAGCTGCCTGCAGCCCAGTTTTTGCCCCCGCCGAGAAAGCAGCATTTGTTTCCCCCCACGGAGATGAAATGTTTAATATGATTTTGGTTCGAGATGGACTTTTAAATGAAAGCCCTTGCAGAGCCATTCTGCCTAATGAATAGTGCTCAGCCTCGCTGCTCAGCCGCTGCAGCCCAGCGCTGTGCCGCAGCATCCTGCCTGCGCCGCAGCACACAGGGAGGATCCTGGCTCTTCTCAGCTGGGCTGAGTTGCCTCTGAGCAGCCTGGATGTGATCTGTGCTGGCGGAGCTGAGGGTCAAACCAACACAAAGAGCCCCAAAACCCCAAGGGGCTGCAGAGCCTGGATTGAGCCGGGCTGAGACCACACAGCTTCTGTGCCTGGAGGGGTTCCACGCTGTGCCAAAGCAGGACATGGTCATCCCGCTCTCCTGAGCAGCTCTGGAAAGGTCCCTTTGTCCACCTCTTTGGTCCTTTTGGTCCTCTTTGGTCCTATAGTCCCTTTGCCTACCCAGCATCCCTGATCCTTACCTGGGCAGCAGCTGGGGATGGCCCGAACCCAAAGGACGTCAGTGCCGATACAGCCAGGCTGTTCATCACCACCTGGTGCATTTGGGAGTTTTGAATCATCATCAACTCGATTAAATCTGCCAGAGAGTAAGGGGCTCTGCATCAGAGAGAGATCAGAGCAAGGGCATGAGAAATGTGGCCATGGGATGAGTGCCTGGAATGGGGCGGCACCGAGGCTTGTCCCTGTGCCCAAGCAGTGGGAGCTAAGCCAGACTCCCCCCACCCCAATTTGGAAGGCCCATGTGGCATTTAAAAATTATTTTGCTTGGATAAAGCTTTAAAATAGCCATATTTCAGCCTTTTCTTCTTTGCAATGTGATTAAACATCTGGTCTGGCTTGCTGAAGGCTGCTCACAAAAGGTGATTAGTGGTGCTGGAGGCATCAGACTTTCCACCCATTCGGAGGAGAATTGCTCCGGTCCTGGCAGCACTCAGTGGCTTGGCAAACCTCTGCCTTGGCACCAGACGGCAAAGCTGGTGTCCTCGGGGTGGCACCGCACGGGGAGCATGCCAGGGTCAGCTCTGCTTTGCACCACGTCATGCGCGGGGGGAGCTCAGAAACCCCCTTAAGGAGGCAGGAGCTGGGGCTGGACCGTGGGAGCTGATCCCATCTCCATGCCCAGGAACAAGCACCTATGGAGCTGGGTCCAGGAGAGGTGCAGGCTGGGGATGTTCGGTGCCTCCCTAGCCCCTGCCTTGCTCCACACAAGGAGCTGGGACCCAGAGCGGCCGTGCACGTGCAGGTTATTGTCCCAGTCCCCTTGGCTGGATGCCCAAGCCATGGGGCGGCTGCTGAGGGCAATCCGGCTGCAGAGGAAGCATAGCGTCTGGCTCTGCATCCCCGTTAAAACATGCCCATTTGCAGCAGGCGTGAAATTCCCCTCCAAAATGCCTGTAAACCTGTCGGAGGGGCTGCCTCTGAGATCCTGCTGGCGTTGCGCACGAGACCTGTGAGCCCCTCTTAGCTGAAGCCTGGGTAAAAAAGGGATTGGGCATCCCCATGCCCCATGTGCCAGATCCCAAAATGCTTTTACAGCTGCAGGATTGGGCTCCCAGGGCACCCAGGCGGCAGCCGGCACACCAGTGAGGAGCATTACAGCACAACCCAGGAGGTGGCCGGAGCCGGAGCCGCAAGGAGGGAGCGGGCCAGCAGCCAGGCATTGAACCGGGAGGAGAAAGCGCGCGAAGGGCTGGCAGCTCTTAATGGATCCCACCCGTCCCACTGGAAAGGCAGCCAGCCCCCACTGCAGCGCTGCGAGGGGCCGGGCTGGGGTCTCTCCGTTTTCTTTCCACACCAATTTTCAGCGTTCCCTTTCCTCCGTGTATTTTTAAAGACAGCTCAACCGTGCCCCCTCCCCACAATGCTGCACAGCTTCGCCCATGGCATGTCCCAGGGACCACAAGCCCCCCTGTCTCTGCTGTCTGCTCCTCCAGTCCAGATTGCTGGATCCTGGGTTGCACAAAGTTGAGTGAAGCCCCTATAGACAGATGGTCTTAGCTCCTGCCTGCACGTCCCATGGGGGCTGGCCCCTGTCCCACCTAGAGTGGCTAAGAAGCCTGTATCACCCTGGCTTTCCCTGGTGATGCTCCCTATGCCCACGTGAAATGAGGTTTTGTAAAACAAAGGTGGATTTCAAAAAACAGCCCCAAACCATTCCCTGAGAGCATCCTGGTGTGGCCAAAGCCAGTCCAGACTTCAAGGTTGGTAAAAACCACCAAAAATCGCATCCCATGGGGCAAAGCAGCCATCAAAGCGTGGTGTGGCCGGCCCTGCAAGGCTGCGGAGGGTGGGCACAGCCCCCCTGCCTGCCCCTCATCCTGAAAAGTCTGGGAAAAAAGAAGAGGATTAAGTTAAGCTGGTTTTAACTCTGATCTCTATGACATCTACCATCACGCACCTTCCCGGACGTGCGGGGGTCCGGCAGCGGGGGCCAGGGCAGCCACGGTCCCGGGAAGCTGCTGGAGAATCATCACCGGCTGCTGGGGCACCGGGACGGCTCCATGGGGAGATTGCTCTGGTCGGATCTGAAAGGCAGGAGGGGAAGGAAAACCCTGGGGATCTCTCACTCTTGATTTAATTTAGTGCCCTGTTAGTGTGGCAGCCGGGGAGAAGAGGGGACAGGACCTGGTGGCAGGGAGGAGAGCAATGCTGGCCCCGGGGGGAGCAGGGAGGAGAGCCTCAGAGGAGGGGGTGGCTTGCACTGACCCCTGTCTTTCCAGGGGTGCAGCCCTGCAAGCCTGGATGAATTGCACGCCTGGCAAGTCCCCACACCTGGGAACATGTCCCTATGCAGAAGTGGCCTTCCCAGGGTGCCAGGGTCTGCAGGGAGCAGGGAGGCATATTGCAAAGAACAGCTTCGCTGCCCCAGACCCCAGCACCCACCCAAAAACCCGACTCCAGCCCCTCTCTCCTCCAGCCCCATCCCATTTTCCCCACCCTACCCTTGTCACCCCTGACTGCCCCATAAATCCAGAGACAGAACTGCTCTCCAGGGCTTACCCCGTGTGGGATGACGTAGGTCCCTGCTAAGGTGCCTCCCCAGACCCCATGGGGGTCCCTTGTTGCCCCCACCTCCATGGCTTGGGCAGGCACGTGGGCGATGGGGCGAGCAGAGCTGCAGCAGGCAGCAGGGCTTGTTGCTATAGCTGCTGGGGCTAAACAAACCCTCCCTGGAGGTTTGGCCGGCGGAGGAGCAGCCCTGGACTGGTTTTCCCTGCAGTATATCCCCAGGATAATCCCCACACACTGCAAAAGGCTGTGGGGCAGGGATGGCCTGTGCCCCCCTGATGGTATTTCTGAGCCTGCAGGACAACTTTCCCCACAGGGAAGCAAGCTGGGAGCAGGGGGCTGCAGGTTTATCCAAGCCCTGCTACTGGTCCAAGTTGCAGGGGAGATCTAGTCCCAGTGCTGGGGCTGCTCAGCCCCACTGGCAGCATCTCACAGCTTGTGGGTTTGGGAGCTTTCCTAAAATCCCAGGTCCCGGTACCCTGTGGTCTCTGCAGGTCCCATCCATCGTGGCCAGTGGGATATGGATCTGCTCCTGCCCCGTGGCTCACGCTCTCGGCGCCTGTTTCCCAGTCTCTGGGGCTGCATTTGTGAGCTGGGAGATATTTGGGGATACTGAGCCCTAACGCAGCCACCCCAGGACAGAACAAAGGTTGCTCAGCTGGGGGACAAGAGGGAAAAGATGCCATGAGAGTTCCCTGCTACCTTCTCCCGGGCTTTGGCAATCTGGGGCTCTGGGACATCCCAAGCCAGAGGTGATCCTGTCTTTAACAGCCTTTTCTTTGCTGTATACACCTTGCTGAGCCCAGGTGAACTTTCAGCAGCTGCAACACCCTGTGGCAACAAGATCTGCAGTTTAAGGGCTGTTCCCTTGTGCTATCTTCAAGCCTGCTGCCAAGTCACCTCCTCGGGAAATGAGAAAACAAGGATGGGGCGAGAGCTGGCAGGACGCACTTTCCCATCAGAGCAGCTCGTTCCTCACAACACCGCCTCTTTGATTGGGACTTATTGAAAGGTCCTTTCAAGCGCTGGCAGAGAGCAGCTGGAGGGGCCAAGGCAGCTGCAGCGTGTCCCTGCGGGGCTGAGCCGTGTCACCTGTGCCTGGGGGGGCTCTGGGACATCAGAGCAAACCTGGCGAGGTGCTTTTGCAGGGAGCGTTGGGAGACAGGTCTGGGTGAGAGTCTGGGATAGCTTCGGATATCAGGCTGGATTGAATCTTCAAGGCTTTGCAGTGCCTGCTGTCCGATGGAGGCATCCCTGCCTGTGCACCGCAGGTCTGGGGTCTCCGTTGGTGGAGGGAGAAGGTCCTTCCACCCCATGGGATGTTCCCTTGCAGGTCCTCAGAGACAACATCCCCCCGTGCACATCCAAGGCACAGTGGCCGGGGAAGTTGCTCAGCCCTGCTGGTGTCACCTGAGGTCTGGTCCCCAGGATGCCTGTGGCACAGTGCTGGGTGCCCTGGATCTGGCTCCCAGCTTCATGGACCACTTCCCCAGGGATGCAATGACCGGCCACGACATTCCTCCCATGGAAACCCAGGCAAGGCTTAGCATGAGCACGAATCGATTGCACCAGAGCCTGGCTCCAGCCTGCTGCTCTCCCCTACCACGAGTCCCTCCCAGGATGCTCACAAGGGGATTTGTGTCCAGCAGACCAAAACCAGCTCATGTTTTCTGTTTATCTCCCCCTGGCCAGAGAGCTTTGTGTGTCCAAGCTCATCTCAAGGAAACACTGCGGCTGGGAATGGTACATCTGCACAAAATATTTAAGCCCCAGAAAACCCATTGCAATGAAAAAACACTTTCTCCCCCAAAACAGCCCAACTTCCCACTGGCCTCAGGTATCTTCCCTCCACCTCCATCAGCTGCATTTCCCCAGGCTGCTCTTCTGGGTGATTATTTCCATCAATATTACATCTAAAATCTGCTGTCCACCAATAGTGCAGATCTGGGAACTTTTCCCAGGAACCCAGCCTGCAACCAGCCCTGCACATCAAGCAGGAACAGATCTCTCCAAAACCTCTTGTTCTGCCCCAAAACAGCACCGGAGACACCCCCAGATGCCGGGGAGGAGCTCTCCGAGGCCGGCTGCCTTAGCCCCCAGCCATTGGCTCCAATCGGGCTATTTTCTGCTTGATTAGATCTTACTCTGTGTTCCTAATTTCTCCAAGCCCCTCCAGATTATTTCTCTGCCTTTTGTTATAACTCCCAAATTCCCATTATTTGCACATTTAATTACTGTGCTGATTACCCCCTGCTTCTGGCAGAGCCTGCCTTGCTCTGAACAGAGCCTGGCTATCAGTCTTGCTGGTGCTAATATTGTTCTCATCTGTAGGAAGGATTCAAGCGCTGGGGCGAAGGGCTAAGGAACATAAGGAAATCTTCTGCCAGTGGTGGGACAAGGGGTGGCAGGGGACCTGCTCTGAACATCCTCAGGCCCCCCATGGCAGCTTGAGCCCCTTTGGGAGTGTTATTAGCTGTCCTCCTGCGTAGAGGAGGAGAGGAGAGGAGAGGAGAGGAGAGGAGAGGAGAGGAGAGGAGAGGAGAGGAGAGGAGAGGAAGGGAATTTGGGGGTGTTTAGCATGAGTTCACATAAAACCAGGGAGGTTTTCTTGAGCCAAACCAAGCACAAACCAAGTGTGGGTCCAGCGTGACCCACATCCCCGATGCATCTGAGGGGCTCAGCTGTGGGCAGGGCTGTACTTGGCTGCAGCCTGTCACCGTGGCATGTCCCTTTTTAAGTCCCCCAGCATGTCTGTCATGCAGAGAGAAGGTCTGAGCATCAGTGAGAGAGAGGGAGCAGGAGACATGGGGACCACTCACCCACCCGTACATGTCATCCTGGCTCTCAATCTTCTTTAAAGCACAGCATCATTGAATTAGGGCTGCAGATATCAGCGTGGGGACAATCCCTGCCCAGGCCCCTTTGGGCAGAAGCACTCATGGCCATTTGGGTGAGCAGGATAATCGACTGCCAGGTGATGGATGGATGCTGAGTGGCATCATAAGTGCTGGCCAGAAAAGCATGGTCTGGGCACAGGGAAATGCAAGTGTCAGGGTACGTGGGATGGGGACAGAGAAAGGCAGCCGCGGCTGTGCAGTTCCCAGGACACTGCCCAGATAACTTTCACCAGTAGAAATGACCCTCCGGCTGGAGATACCACTTCTTCTCACCCAGGAGGTGGGGTGAGGACCCCCATCAGCCAACTCACCTACACTGGGGAGAGGTGACAGCCCAGGATCAGTTTATGCTCCCAGTCTTGGCGTGCTTGGTAATGGCATATAAGCCATTCACGTGTGCATCATAGAAAACCAGGGCTCAGGAGGGATCAGAGGATTGTAAAGTTCTGGTGGGGATGGACTCAGCTGTCCCCAGTAAGAGCCACCTTGCCAAACCCAACCCCCAGACTGAGATGTGCGCCAAGAGACCCTGAGGATGGTCAGCAGATAATTTTACTAGCAGCCCTCACTTTGGAAGTTCTTGAGCCCCTTTCTTACTGCAAGTCTGTGGTTTCTTGTTCTGGAAACCCTCACCTAAGTCTTCACCCAAAATCAAACCCAAGGCCAGGAACGAAGTCCCATCCTCTGGTTAGGCAGAGGCTCCACCAGAAGCTTTGCTTTGGGCCATGGTCAAGACCAAGGCAGCAGTCCTAAAACAGGGTCAATCCCCTGGGGACCAGGAGGGACAGGCACCCTCTGCCACCACCTTGGACATGAACCCAGCATCTGCACCACGTAGGTGCAAGCGGATGCCACAGCACAAGCTGGGAGCAGGGCGTGATGCTGCCCCAGGCATCTGGAGCAGGCACAACGTGATCCAGCCCCTCCGAGGCACACAATGCTCTCTCTGCGCGGGTCTCTGCTCGCAATGCAAGCAATAAAAGTTTAGTATCAACAAGCTTTGGCAAATTAGCCTAACAGCAGAGCTGGGGCACCCGGAGTGTGATGGCTGGCTGTCAGACCGGGAACACCGGGACAGAGATGCATCGAGCCCGGATGAGCTGTGCTCTGATATGGCCCGGCACCGATGACTCACTGAGCTGTCCTCTGATAACTGGGGGAGGGCAGCGAGGTGATGGCACATCCCTTGTGCCATCCCCCTTCCCTGGAAACAAACTGGAGTCGGAGAGATTCCCAAAATGAGGAAACACAGGCAGGCGGCAGCAACCTTGCCTAACACTCATGGAAGATGAAGTAAGCATGACTGAGGCAATACACCCCCCCATAATCACTGCTGGCTCCTAAGGGATATAAAAAAACCAGTCCAAAAACCAGTTTGTCATTGCACATGAAGACAAACCCCGGATATGGAGTGACAGCTTTGCAGCCACTGTCCCCTGTGCTCTACATCACACTGTCACACACAGCCACTCGGGCACACGCCTCTTGGGGATGCTCTGTGGGTCCAGGAGCACGAGTGGGTGAAAGCATCTCATTTTGAAAGCTAATTACAAAAAAATACCACTTGCCCCTTCCAGGAGATCCTGAGCCATCATCCAGCCACCGTGGTCTCCTCTTACTCTGAATTGCCCCTTGCAGACCGTTTCCTTGCACAGACCCTAAAATTAAGCAAGAAGTTGCTGGCGAGGGCTGGGGACACCCTGCTTCTTTGCTGTAAGGTGGGATGGAGGTAACACAATCAGTAATATCCAGCCCTCAGTAAATGAGCATTTGCCACTTGCAAAAAGATTACTGTGAGTTGACTTCATTTGCTTTGGAAACGGCTGAGTCATTTGTAATTACCGACATGCACCAGCAGTAATCCCAGCGCTGGCGTTGGATTAATGGGAGTGCCCGTGGCTGGAGGGCAGCCTCCAAGGAGCTTCCCCGGGGCTTTGGCACGGGCACGGAGCCCCACGGTCACTGTTCCCTGCCACCCACAGCCATGCATGCCTGTGCTGCCACACCAAAGCAACGTGCCCCAGGCAAATCCTCCCATCCCATCCCCTCCAGCCAGCCACCACCATCCCCATCGCTGTCACCATTGCGTACCCTTATGCTGGTCCAGGTGGGGAGCCTGGAGGGGGCTGGAGGGTCCCGGGCTGGCCACGATTTGCAACACAGTGAGTTTGACCTCATTTATTTTCCACTTGCTGCTGCAAAAGAGGGCAACAGCCCTAACACTGGCAGGGCTGGGCAGGTCACCCAGGGCCAAGTAGGAGGTCAAGCCACCATCGTCTGGAGGAAGGGCAGGACCAGCTCAGGAAGGCGGAGGTGGTTGGGCATCACCTGGGGAGTCCCCACTGCTCCCCATCGCACCCCCCCATCAGACAGGGTGCTTGCTGGGGAAGGGAAGAGCAATGCACATCCTCCAGCGATGCAATGCTTTGCAAATCCCATCTGGCCTTTCCCACCACGGGCACCAGACTGGCCACCTCCGAAACTGGGCTGCTCCCCTCCAGTGACCAGCTGGGGATGGGACCCTCCAGTCAATTTGCCACCAGATGGCACCAAATAAACTGGCTTTGCGGGGACACGTTGGGCAGCTCAGGGCCACCGCCACCCCCAAACCAGACCCCGTCCCCCGTCACCCTGTTCCTCTGCCCCCCACCTCGCCGGCAGCAGCCGGAGCTGCCCATGGGGCGATGCAGCCGGCTTGGGCACAGGGTTATTTGCATCGGGTATTGTGTTATTTGGCTTTAGCAGTGTCTGATAAGGCACCCTCCCACTGCGTGTTTATATGCTGTTGGAAAATTAAATGATTAAGATTGGGTGTTTGCATTTCAGTGGAAACTATTAGATGGTAATGAGTCTGGCCGGGTCTCGGCAGCCTTTTGTGTCAACAAAACCACAAGCTCAGCCTTTGCCGGTCTGTGCCTCCGAGAGGAGAGTCGGTCACTCCTAATAATGTCAGACAAGTGCTTTTAAATATTAAGGACCTAGTTCTTTTGTTTGCACTTTTTTAGGGGTATTTAATTTACATAACAATTCTTATTGAGGTCTTTGAATGGCAGACCAACAGCAGCGGTTCATTCGTTGGCTTCGTACCTCATTATGAGAAGTTTCAGAAGGAGCAGCTAATGTGATCTGCTGCCTCGTTAAGAAATGGTAATGACGTAAGATTACTAAAATTAGCAACAGAAATGGTTGACCTTCCTCCCACCCCAGTCCAAAGTGCAGTGCAGCCCCCCCCCTCAGCCCTCTACCCTTCAGCAAGGGCTTTTGCGGCCATTTTCAGTCCCTCCTTTCACCACCACCCACACCTGAGTTGTTGAGGAGGATTTTGGGTGGTCCAGGGGTGCAAGGCTGGATCTTTAATCCCAAGAGATTAACGCAGACGCCTTCCCTGGGCTCCTGGCTTTCCTCCTCCTTCCTTCGCCCCCTCCTGCCCTCTCTGCTTCATCACTAAAAGCATTAAAATGGTGAAGTTTGGGTCAAAATTCCACTTGCTAAAGGGGCTGGGGCTTTCTAGCATGGAGAATTATATATATTTATTTATTTTTATATATATATTTAAGAAGAAGACCTCAAGTGAGGGTCTGGGGGTCCATAGCTGGCCCCAAGGGCAGTCCCGTCCTTGGGCATGGCTGGGAGGGATGCTGTGCTGGGTGTTTTGTGCTCAGGGAGATGTGTGTCCATCATGGGTTGCTCCTGTTCCCAGGGTCCACCAGCACCCCCTCTGCTCTGCTCTGGTTTGGTACTGAGGTCACAGCACCCAGTGTCCTGGTAGCACCAAAACCACCAAAATCATGAGCTCAGCTGAGACCAAAAACCTCGGCTGGGGCAGAGTTAAGGTTATTTTGCAGAGCTGCGTGCTGCCTGCCAGACACCCAGTGCCCGTCCTGGGTGTTTCTGGGCAGGGAGTGTGTTTTGGAAAGGGAATCTGGCATGTCCCAGACAGGAGAGGCAGGAGGTGAGCAGGCATGATGCAGCTGGGGATGGGCAGCACTGCCTGCCGTGCTGGGGCCGGCAGAGCCTCCTGTGCAGGCAGGGCTTGAAGGAGCGTCTCTG
The DNA here is from genome assembly GCF_000737465.1 of Haliaeetus leucocephalus. NCBI lineage: Eukaryota > Metazoa > Chordata > Aves > Accipitriformes > Accipitridae > Haliaeetus > Haliaeetus leucocephalus. The sequence goes on along the minus strand of NW_010972580.1, from coordinate 1,040,250 downwards.
CTCCCATCCCATGTGCATGCATGTGTCCAGGCATGCACACACGTGTCAGGGCACGTCCTTGTACATGTGTGCGTGCACAATTCCAGCATCACGACATCTCCTTCGAGCTCTCTACCTTCCTCTAGTCCCAGGTCGTGAGTGGAGACCTCCGGGGAGCAGCGTGACCCTTGGCATGCCCCCTGCACCCCATCCTGGCTGCACTCCCACTTCCCACAGCCTTTAGCCAGCAGTTTTCCAGCTCAGGAGCATCCAAGGAGCAAGCGAGAGGGCTCCATGCCCCCCCCTGTGCATCCACCTGGGCCCAGCTGGGGGGCCCCAGGTCCCTGACGGGAGCAGGTAAAGGGGTGCTGGGAGCCCAGCGGTGACCAGACTGGGCAGTGCCAGGCTGGGGTGTCATTCCCCCCCTCCCTGTGCTGCTCCTCACATCCAGCCCTCTGCATGGGGAGGGGGAGCGGAGGGTGGAGCCTGCCATATTACCAGATCCAGGAGCTGTGACATTCAGTCTCGCAGAGAGACGGAGCCCATCGGCGCTGGGCAGGGACAGCGAGGCTGCAGGGGGGACGACAGCCAGAGCCGGGTGGGCATGGGGAGTGGGTCAGGGTCACCCGAGTGGGACTGAGCACCCACTGAGGGAAAGGGTCCCGGAGGGAGCCAGGAGTAGGACAGGGCTGGGAAGGAGCAGCGAAGCGGGGTTAAGGGGAGGAGGGTGCTGGGTCACCCCTTGGAACTGGGGTCCTGATGCAGCCCCCCACCCGCAGGGCCATGCAGGAGGAGCTGGGCTGTCCCCAGCCCCTCAGGGACTGATCTGGGACACCCGTGGACGGGGCAGCAGAGGGGTGCTTCCAGCTATGGGAGGCCCATGGCAGCCCCCCGGCACCTGCGTGCTGCTGGTCCTGCTGCTCGCACTCCCGATGCTTCGGGTAAGTGTCCCTGGGGAGGACGGGACCGTGGTGGGCAAAGGGTGGGCAATAAGCACGGCAGTCCCCTGCCTGGGACAGCCACTTTGGGGTCCGGCCAGCCCTGGGGAGCAGCATGCCTGCGGTCCTGGTCAGTGGTCAGGTCTCCCCCGGCACGTCTCCATCCCTGTCCCCATCCCTCGTGCTGCCCGACCCAGGGGCGATGCCAAGCCGCAGCCCTGCGAGCTGCCGGCACCGCTGCACCCACCCAGGTGCTTTCATCGCAGCTTCGGGGGGAGGATTTGCTGACGTGCAGCTTAGGGATGGGCAGGGAGGGAGGTGGGCAATGCTGGGACCCCACTGTGCTCCCTGGGACTGGGACAGTGCTCAGGGTCCGGCCAGGGCAGCCAGCAAAGCTCCCACAGGGTTCAGCTCCAGGGGCTCCCATCCCCAGGGAGGATGACCCTGTTCTGCTTTGGTTTGGGGACAGTCCCCTCCATCCTCACGTGGGTCCTGGTGAGGACTTTGCTCACATCGTCTTCCACGCCTCGAAGGAGCCCCAAACCCCAAGGGCCTGGGCGAGCATCCACAGGCGTGAGGGTTGGGATGGCTGGAGGGTGCAGGAGGCAAGGACTATGCGTGGGGTGCTCCCCATCCCCGGGCAGACCCATGGGGACGGCTGGCACCGAGCCCCCGCTGAAATGGGGGACACACGGAGCAGTTGCGTTGCTGGAGCAATGCGCGGTGAGTCTGGCAGCCACGCCGGCAAACCCATCCTGAACTTGTCAAATTGCTTCGGCAGCAAATGCCGGCGGGTGGAGGGCTCCAGCAGGAGAAGGGTTTCGGCTCGGTGTTTCTTTACAAAGCCTTTAGGATTTCTCCCGGCGCTGCTTTGCTCTGCAAGTTCTTTAGCTAACATGGAGGCTTTGAATAATGGAAAGGAAAAGAAAATTAAAAGAAAGGGAAGGGGGGGGGGGGAGGAAGGAAAAAAGGAAAGGAAAAAGAAAGGGAAGGGAAGGGAAGGGAAGGGAAGGGAAGGGAAGGGAAGGGAAGGGAAGGGAAGGGGAAAGGAGAAAGGAAAGAAAGGAAGAAAGAAAGAAAAGAAAGAAAGAAAGAAAGGAAGAAAGAAAGAAAGAAAGGAAGGAAGAAAGAAAGGAAGAAAGAAAGGAAGGAGAGGGAAAGGGGAAAGAGCAGCAAAAGCAAGCAGGGCTGGGGGAGTGCTGGAGGCTTTGAGGGCTTTATAAGGAGAGTGATGGCATCAGGCCCCTTCCCAGCTGGGGAAACTGAGGCATGGCAAGGAGTTGCCTGCCCTGAAGCAAGCTCTGAAGGGACCACTGCAGATTACCTGCTCAGATGCTCCAGCAGCCAGGTTGCATTGCCATAAACAATAAAAACCAGCAGCTTTGCAGCTAAAAGGGGCTGTGGCACTTCTGCCAGGTCCAGGGCCTACATCACTATATTGAAGTAGTGTGCTTTCTCAGTGCTGTGCCCAGCAGCTGTCACCAAAATGCATTTTGCAGACAGGGAATTTCCTTGTAAATCTTGTGTTCAGCAGGAAAAGGAAACAAAATCTCCTGGGGGAAGTGAAGGGACCCCAGAGGAGTGGCTGCATGGTGGCCAGGACAGGGCAGGGAAGGACAGGGCTCAGCCAAGCAATGCTTTAATGCCCCACACTTACCTCCACTTGCCCACTCTCATCCCTCTATTTCTCCAGCTTTTATATCTCTGTCCACACACCTAAAACCATCAGCAACCTAATCCCATGTCTTGGACCAAAAACCCTGCCCCAGACATGTCCTGTGTCTGGATGCTGCAGCCCCCACCAGATCGCCCCATGGGCAGGGATGCTTGGAAATAGGCATGGATGCTTGGGATTGGGCATGCAAAATTCATGGCCTGCTCTCAGTTCAGCCTCAATCTTCCAGCTCTCCAGCTGGAAGCCAAGGGGGCAAACCCCAAAAGCCAGAATTCCCAGGCAGCCCTATTCCAGGGTGCTCAGCCACTACATCCCTTGCATTTTTGGGAGCTGCGAGGTCAGGGCGTACTCCTTGGTGTTTCAGCACTTCCGCTGCCAAACCCAAAAGCTTTAAGGAGGTCAGCACGCCTGTTTTGCACCATCTCCCCAAATTGCTGGGGAACAGGAGAAAGGTGAACTCCAACGGCCGTTGCCGATGCCTCCAATTAAAATACACCAGCCTGAACGTGAGCAAAACCCCACGTGAGCAAAACCCAGCTGGCAAAGGAAGGATTAGACATGCCCGAATAGGTGGGTTTTTTTAAATCTCTAATTACATGGTTTCCTTGCTCAGGCTTTGAACGTGCTCGCCTCTGCCCTGCTGATGGGGTCGGCCCCTCCATCTTTAAGATTAGCTCCTCTGCATGGCGCTTGTGTCTTGGCGAAGCAGTGCCCTTAAGCATCACACGCTTTTGGAGGGAATTAGAAATAATTGCGGTGGTTCTTTATGGTGTTTACAAGGCAAACAGTAGAAAGCTAAGGAAATGTCAGGGTCCAAAAGCACAGTTACATAGATAGGCTCTCCTGGGGCTGGCTACAGCAGAAATAGTGAATATGGGCTGGTACCCTGCCTGCTCAGGTCTTTTAATGCCCAGCATCCTACTGTCTGCCCTTTTGCCCCTCCCCAAGGTGCGAGCGACACATCCTGACTGCTCCGTCGTCCTCTATTTCCAAGAGCAAGAAGCTGAATGTCTGGAGATTATCAGGAGTGAAAGCCAAACACCAGCCCCCCCTGGGCAGCAAGGTGAGTGGGAGCTGCCCACCATGCACGGTGCTCATCTCCCTCAGGAGGAGGGGGAGGATTTGCTAAGGGGGTCTTTGGAGGATGATCCACGGTAGGGGGGTTGCAGAGCACACATGGATGCAGAAAAGCAGGTATTTTCAAGAAAATAGAGAGTAGCACCAAGGCAAAGGCTAAGGAGCATCCCTAGAGAGCCCTAAAAGATGCTGCTGCAGGAAGAGAGGGGGGGCTGAGATTGCAGCCAGCGGGTACGGGTGGGCTGAGGGATGCAAACAACCACAGGGGCTGCATCCCACCAGATTCACGGCATATGGCAATGATAGTGTGGTCCGTGCCCCAAGCAGAGCCTCCTGCTCCACTCCTGTCCTCCCTGCACCGATGCTCCAGGGCCAGGCAGGGCTGCAGGCGATGCAGAGCCGTGGCCATCAGCACGAGTGTTGCGCAGTGCATGTCACCACTTCATGCCTTCTTGCCTTCCTAATTCAGTTAGTTTTAATGCTAAACATGTTTTAAGCAACTTAATTTTTACATATCCGGGACTTCTAAAGCAATTAACTAATTGAAAAACAGTTTTAAAGTGCTGCTTTTGTACATTTTTTTTAAATTGCAATTCGATTTCCATCCAAAAGCAGCTTGGCTCAAATTCTGGGTAAAAATTATCACCTAGTGAATAAGAAATGCGTCATTCAATGAGTTTCATCTAATACAAATGTAAAAATGAAGCATCTCAATAAATGCATGTTAAGGTGCATAATTGCTTAAGTAACTGTGCAGAGATATAACGTATCAGCCAGCTTAGCGGAGAAAAGCCAAGTTGATTGGAAAAGGTCCATTTTTCAGCCCAGATTATGCCAGCCAGGGGGAAGGAATCTCACTCTAGGAAAATAACCAAGAAGCATGAATGCATAATTAAAATCAGTATTTAATCCCAAGTTTCCTGCTTGACTGCTGCCTCTGCTGCCCACCTGAACTTAATTTATACCTTCCCCCTTGCTTCCTTGTGCCAGCCTGGGAAGGGTCCTGCGGAGAGCGTGGCGCGAAGTGACGATGGAGGGGAAGGCTCAGATGCCCTGGACATGGTGGCAATATAGCGTGAAGGAATAGAACAGGGACCTCAGGCTTCAGCATCCTGCTGGGGAACCCTCTGTGGGGCCCTAAAACTGGTTCAAGATCGTGTTTGCAGTGCTTTCTCTTCAAAGTCTGTTCAGGTGCTCGCAGCATTTACTGCTCTGAAATAGCTGGCAAGAAATAACCTGCTGGTGAGGCTCAAATGATCTCTTTTGGAGGTCTCCAGGTACCAGTTAGAGCAGCAAGAAATAGGGAGGCAGCCCTGGCAGGTCTGCATATAATTAACCAGTAGAAATGCTGAGCAGGAACTTCCCATCAAACTGCATTTTGAGGGGAAAAATGCTCTTTTCAGCCATATCAAGGAGAACGTCGTGAGGATAATGTTGATCTTGGGGACGTTTCAGCCCTCCGCTGGGAAAATTGGAATAAAGCAGGTTGCTTTGGATCAATCCAAACCAAACACCTCAGTCTGCTGGGCTACACCGGCTGGGAGCCCAGGGACAGGGGACAGCGTGAGGATGTGGTGGCCCCTGGGGACTAACAATGGAGGGACACTGAAGAAACAGCTCCTTGCTTGCAAGGTGGGCAATGAGACACATTGCCAGCTCCTTTGCTCATGTTTTTTTGCCCTGTCCCCCCAGAATTTGCCTTCATCACCTCTTCTCCATGGGAGGCTTGTCCCCATTTTGTACACCTCTAAGAAATGAGGGGTTTTTAGAGGCTGCAGCAGCCTGGGAGAGGGAAACAGAGTGGGAAAGGGGACTTAAACCTTTTCTCCCCATCCAAATAGAGGGATGACTTTATTCCCTGGGATTGCACTGCAGAGCTGCGTGAATCCCAGCTCAATCCCTGGGCCATGGGCTGCTCCTCTGTCTCCTAACCAAATGGTCCCACAGCACTCACTGTGCTGGAATAGCTCATTCATACAGCGAGAGATGTATTTATATACAGCAGAATGGCTCTGCCATACAGACACATCCAGATATTTTGCTCAGACCCCAAGAAATGAAGCAACCGCTCTCAGCAATGGTCCCAATAGCTGTGCTCGGTTCACCTATGCTCCAGAGCAAAAATTAAGATGTACCTTGGCATTGTAATGACAGCCCTGCAAATCCCTCCAAGCCTGGCCAGACACCTACAGACCGCTTTGCTGAAATCAGAGAAAACTAATTAGACTTGTCTGAGAGCACATTCCCTGGCTGGGAATAGATGTGGCTCCAGGTTAATAATGTATATTTACAAGGTTAATAATGTATATGTGCAAGGAGGACAGCTGTCCTGGAAGTGTGATGTCTACGTCTCATACCAGTGTGCTGCAGTAATAATTCTTCAAGGCCCCTCGTCTGCTCGGCCGTGCTCGTTTCCAAGGCAATTGGAGAGTCATTTAAAGACAAAACTTAGTGGGAGAGAATGAAGCAAAGCATGTCAAGCTAGTTGCTCTCCAGCAAGTCTTGCGGTGCTTTCTCCTGTCCTCCTCCTTCAGGCTGGAGAGATGTCCCAAGCTGGGCCACCATGGCTGCTGGGTGCAGAAATCCAGCATAAACCTGCGTTATTTTAGATGCCACCAGGAAAGTCCCAGGCCTTCCCACACCCTTGTCCCCCAGGGCCTTCCTGCAAGAGCTCTGGGTCTGATGCAGCCCCAGAAAATAGCAGGTCCTGTCTTGCCATGGGGCTAAAAGGAGATCTCAGTGCTGGGGGAGATCGTTCCCAGAACCAAAGCCAGGATGCTCCTAATTCCTGAGGGGTACGGCATGCCTCTCTAGATCGGGTGACGGCTGGCCGCTCTCCACTCTCCTGTTACATCCACGCAGCCGTGCCTGCTGTGGGCTATGCTGGGGACCAGGGGGCTCTGTGTGTCCCCGGCACGTCCCTTCCCGGTGGCACTAACCATCCCGTCTCTCCCCAGGCTGCCTGACCGAGTGGGATGGAGTGAGCTGCTGGTCAGCCCTGCCCGTTGGCCAGTCCCGAGCTGTCGCCTGCCCTGACATCCTGCATGTCTTCAAGAGGTCCAAAGGTGCAGTGCTCTGAATCCAGCCCGGACCACTCATCCCCTCGGACTGAGGGCTGAGCTGCACCCACCCCTGCCTGGGATCGTTGTGCCACCCCAGCCCTTCCCCTGTGGTCCCACAGCTCCTGCCCCATCCAAACCCTTGGCATATATTGCAACCCAAGCAGGGGACATGCAAAAGCAGAGATGCAGGGTGCTGTCATGCTGGGAAAGTCCCCAAACCTTTTTATCACCCATTACCAAGCATCCTCTGTGGGTAGAGGTCTTGGAGACCTCATTCTCCAACTGGGTGACACCAGGACAGACCCCTAGATGCTCAGTGCCCTCCTTTCCCTGTCCACACACCAGCCTAATGCTCCTGACCTGCTTGGCACCACTCCAAACCACACAGATGAAAAACGCAGCGTAAGATCATGATTATTTCAAGGCCGGGTGCTCTCCCGGGGTGGGTGGCACTGCTGGGGAAGCCGCTGCCTTCATCCATCGTGGATGCAGAGGAATGTGAAGGAGAGCGCCTGACTGGCCCCCATGGCATCTGAGCACTTCCTTGGCTGGGTGTAATTGAAAAGGTGATGGAGGGTTGGTAAATGCTTGCTTTAGGGCAGAAACAGCTCAGGAGAGGCTTGATGAAGCCCTCGCAGGATGAGAGAGCTCCCTTTTAGCCTTAGTTCCCCCCCACTGTAGGGATTCACGCTTGCTTTCACATCCTGCCCTGCGATGTCCTGGCACCTCCAGGCCCAGCACCAGAGGGGCAGAGATGTGATTTGGATGGGAGGGATGGGGCAGCCAGGCCATTCAGGTACCATGCTGCTGTCACAGCCGGGATGCTGGTGCTGGGATTTAGGCACCATCCTGGAGAACAGGGTGCCATCCCTGGGCTGGACATTTTGGGGGTGCTGATGCAGAGGCGATGCCCATGGCTCTCATGAGATCCCTTCTTGTTGCTGCAGTGCTGATCCGGAGGAACTGTACCGAGTCGGGATGGAGCTTCCCCAGCCCTCCCTACTACAACGCCTGTGAGCTGGAGGCCATTGGCAGCAATAATGACACCGAGACCAAGGCAAGTGGGTCCCCTGGGGGCCATGGGACACCCTCCCTAGCATCACCCTACCCCATGCCATTGGGCAATGAAACATGAAGATGGTCTTGGGGATATCTCATTGGCCTCATCCTTGTTGCTGGGCTGCCTGGAGGGATCTGAGCTTGGCTGGGCACAAGCCCAGCCTGGGAAAGGGCTGGGGCATCGCCCTGCCACCTCCCTGCCCATTGCAGACCAGCACCTCCCAGCCCATGCTGCCTCACTCCGCTGGTGCTTTCCCTTCCAGAAAGGCTATTTTGTCACCATGAAGGTGCTTTACACCTGCGGCTACTCCACGTCCCTGGCAGCCCTGTTGTTGGCCATCGGCATCTTCTCCTGCTTCAGGTAGGGCTCGGTGCTGGCTTCTCCATGGGCTGCAGCTGGAGGAAAGCAGGGTAAATCATGAGCAGGGTAAATCCCCTCCCAGAGCAGCCAAGGTCCATCCTTGCCAACGCAGATAACCAGGGAGGCATGAGACAAACTGCAGCATTGTCCTTTCCTGCTGACACACAGACTTTAACCCTCAGGCCCTTTCAAGATTTGGTTTTGCAGACCTCACTGCGCTGCAGAAGAATGCTCTCTGGAGGTGGCTGGAGGATGTTCCCCAGCACACCTTGTCCCCAGGCAGCAGCCTCGAGCACAGCACAACCCTACCCTTCATGATTTCAGAGCAGGAAAACCTCCTCCAGGGCTTCATGCTTGACCATCACCAACACATAGTCCCCTGGGCTGTGGTCCACCCAGGGAAGTGGCTCCCGAAGGAGAAGCTTCTCTGCCCATCTGCTCTCTCTTCTCCTCCCTCGGCACAGAACATCTCTTTCTCCCGTAGGAAGCTGCATTGCACCAGGAACTCCATCCACATCCACTTCTTCACATCCTTCATACTTCGCGGGGCTGCCGTGTTCATCAAGGATGCCGTCCTCTTCTCGGATGAGTCCATCGACCACTGCACGATGTCGACGGTAAGGTGCTGAGCCCCAGCACGATGCAGGAGCGGGCACCATGTGCTGATCTGGAGGGGTCTAGCTGAATTTGCAGTGGATTTAACACTGCAAAGAGGAGGGAGAGAGAGGCTGTGAACCTGGGGACTAAAGGCTGGCTTGGGTGAACTTTAGGAGGTTCACAATAGCATCTCGGCATGGGCCCTGTCTGCAGAGAACATGTTCTGCCCTCAAAGAGCTCCCTGGTCTCAGAGATAGTCTCCTGGTAGGGCTAAACACCAGCAACACCATGTACAAGCAAACAGACCTTGCACTGCTGGATGCGCAGATTTGGGGGTGTCAGTAGAAAGAGAAACCCCTGCGTGCAGCCCAGACACAACACTGTGGACGCCAGCAGACACAGGTTTCTAAAGGTCCTGCAATAACAGCCTGCGGTCATCTGCCCATGCTGCACAGGCAGAGCAGAAAATGCTGCAGGTGACATGCGGGACTGGTGTAGCGTCCCTGGGGCTGCACTGAAAGACCATCTCAGGGCTCTTCAGGTGGATGGATGGGGAGGTGGACCGTCCCCTGCCTGATGCCAGCCAGCACTGCTGAGCCTTTCGCCCTCCTCATCCTCACAGGTGAACTGCAAAGCAGCCATCGCCTTCTTCCAGTACTCAGTGCTGGCCAACTTCTACTGGCTGTTGGTGGAGGGCATGTACCTGCAGACCCTGCTGCTGCTCACCTTCACCTCTGACAAGAGGTACATCTGGTGGTACATCCTCATCGGCTGGGGTGAGTGCAGGGTCCCCTGGCACATCAACCCCCCTCCAGTGAGGTCCCTTTGACACAGACTGGGGGTAGGCACCACTTCCAGGGATCGCTGCTCCGAAATCTGCCTGGCTGCATGGTGCTCCCCGTGGCTGCTCTTGGCACGTGCCCTCAACCCAACATCTCTCTGCATGGTGTCGTGGAGCTGGTTGGGCAGAATGGTCTGATCCTTGCCCTCGTGGCATGTGTGCAGAATTACTCAAAGGGGAAAATGCTTGCTAACACCAACGAAAGATCCTTTGCAGCATCTGCTGCCTGAACGTGGTCAGGATGGGACAGAGACAGGTCCTTCCTTCTTCCAACATCCTTCTGGGGCTGGAAACGCCCATCCTGGCTGCCCAGGTTAGATGTAAGAGCACACAGAGGGGCAGGAGGGTGGCCAGGAGGTGACACACATCACCTTCAGTGGGCACCATCTCCTTTTAAAACCTGGAGAAGGGGAAAGGCTGTCACCTTCCTGCCACCTCCAGAGCCCCAGACCTGACCCAGGCACGTGTTTCTGGGGACAAAGGATGGAGGGGAGGTCTGGGGGCTCCCCAGAGACCTGGGATGACTCTGCATCCCTGCCTGGGTCCTGTCATTGCAGGCGTCCCCATGCTTACAGTCTGCGTATGGGTGGTCACCAGGCTGCAGTACGACAACCACGGGTAAGAGCGCCCACCCCTCGTCTTTCCCCAGGCCAGCTTGGCCACATGTGCCCCACGCACATCCCACGGGACAAACCTCTTGCATGGGAGGCTTAGGAGGGGAGAAGTGGGGCAACACTTTATTTTAATGCGATTTCTATTTTCTGATGGGGCCCAAAGACTCCCTTGCTATGGCAGGGCCCCGTTGCAAGAGATGCTGTGCAAATGGGGCAGGGGGCTGGGACGGGTGGCGGGGCAGGACCTGAGCTAAGAGAGTGCAAGTGGGTGGTGGAGCCATTTCTCCTCTCCCATAGGTGCTGGGATGACTACACCAGTCTCTACTGGTGGGTGATTAAGGCTCCCATCCTCCTGGCCATATTTGTGAGTATGTCCCCTGAGCAACCCAGCCCCAGAGCTGGGATCCCTCACGGACAGGGGGACCCAACCAGGGGTCTGTGCAGAGCCTGAGACATGTCTTCCCATGGCAGGTGAACTTCCTCATCTTCCTCAATGTCACCAGGATGTTAGCACAGAAGATCCGGTCCCCGGACATCAGCAAAAACTACAAGCAGCAGTACATGTAAGGGCTAGCTCAGGCAAGGGGGAGCTCCCCTTACCCCAGTTTCTGGGGGTACCCAGGGCAGCAGAGACCCTTTCCTGGAGGAGCACAGAGGAGGACAGCCTTGGAGCCTCCAAGACCTGCCTTTCATGGAAAACCTATTTCGGGTTAAGACCAAGCTCTTGGGAAGGGCTCGTCTTGCAGGGCAGCAGGATGATCGCCTGCACCCAGGTCCCCGCTCATGCCACCACTCTCCGCAGGAGGCTGACGAAGTCCACGCTGCTCCTTATCCCTCTCTTCGGGGTGCACTACGTGGTGTTCGCGCTCTTCCCTGAGCACATCGGTGTGGACGCCCGGCTGTACTTCGAGCTGGTCCTTGGCTCATACCAGGTACAGACTGGGGGAGATGGGTAGGCAAAATCCCCATGTACCCATCCTGTCCCATCCCAAGATCACACCAGAAGACCCTGGGATGTGCTGCTGGGTCTTTGCACTCTTTTGGGAGCGGCCTGTGTCCCAGGCACCCCTCAAACAGCAGGGACAAAGCACAAGGGTTGGGGTCCGCTGAACAACTTGCACTGATCCCATACCTCTACTGCCCATGCAGTGGGGTAAGGGGTGTAGGAGGGTGCTAAATGCAGGCAGCAGATGAGCATGGAGGGGTCCAGCCCCTTTCCTTGGGTGAATTTTGCTTTTTCTGTTCTTTTCAGGGGTTCCTGGTGGCTCTGCTGTACTGCTTCCTGAATGGGGAGGTGAGTGTCTGTCATGAAATGCGTGGTTTGGACCACTTAATGTCATGAAAAGAGTGGTTTGGACCCCCCAGCACCAACCCCCTGGGCACCACAGCCACACATGTGGGCACACAGACACGCCCAAGGGTGCACCCTAATGAGCATTGCATGCACATAGCCATGCATGTGTGCACACGTGGGCATGCAGACGTGCATGGGGGTCCCCACCCTCTTGCACCCCAAATCCCTTGTTGGGTGCATCTCCTGCCCCTCCAGCAGGTGCTGGTGGGTGCCCCTGGGTGCCAGCACCGGTCCGTGGTGTCGGTTCAGGTCCAGGCTGAGATCAAGAGGAACTGGGGCAAGTGGCAGTCATCCATGGAGAGCAACGTCTTCAACTTGGCGACCCAAGACTTCACAGCGTGACGAGGACAGCATTTGGGGAGAAATACTTCCCCGACGATGTTGGTGGTGGTGCAGCTCCACAGCTATGGTCCCAGAAACACAATAAGAAGGGTTTTGTAGGTTCTGGGTCTGGCATCCTCAGAGGGTGGTGTGAAGGGCTGTTGGGAAAGGTTCTGCCTGCTCGGGTGCTGGCAGCTCTCATGGATCCATGATGGTGTCTCACATGCCCAAAGCTCCCTTCATGGTTTGTTCAATATTTTAGGCAAAGGGAAAAGAGCTTCTCCACCTTTTCTGCCCCAGGTCTGGGTAGGAAACACAAATATCATTTCACAAAGGACATCTGGCTTTTTTCATTCTGCACTAAAGAAAACTGAAGTGGCCCCAACGCTGAGGGGTTTTTTTCCCCTCCTTTGGTTTACAAAACCATTTCCCTTATGGGAAGATGCCTAGACACAGCCCCCAGGAGCCATTCTGAGGGTGGGAGAAGCAAATACAGAGACAGGCAAAAACTGACAGCTCTCCATGTGAGACTCTTGATGGTCTCATGACTCAGATCCTCCCCTGCTTTCCAAAATGTTTCCATTTCTCCCTGCCCCTTGCTTCAGCTGTGCTCGGTGCTGGGAAAGACAGTCCATCATCCTTGCCATGCCAGCTCGTAGGGGCTCTGCACCTCTCCCAGGGGCTTTGTACCAGAGAGATAGGATGGTTTGCAAGCAGTGGGACTCACTTGTCTTCACTGAGGACTCATTTGCCTGGAATTAGCGAGGTTTTTGCCAATAAAATCTTGTTCTGAAATTCAGCATCACTTTTCAGAGGTTTGGTTTGCTCTACAAACCCAGGTAACTTGGTATCAGGCTTGCTGGAGGGTGAAAACCCTGCCAGTATCTGTAATGCCTGGAAATATTCCCTGGGGTAGAAATACCTGTTTTTTCTCTGCCTGGTGAAGCAGCCAGGCTTTGGGCATGGCCATGGAGAGGAGATGAAGGAGGAAGGTGAGGAAGACCACAAGCTGGGTGCATCACGGTCTGTCCCAGAGGTGCTGGGGTGCCATGTCCCCTCCAGGTCGGAGCTGCCACCACCACGCCACAGCCTAGCCCCGTTTTCCCCCATGAGCATCCTTCACTCTGCCCAGGCTGAGCTCCTGCCTTGTCAAATGCTGTCTCCAGGACCAAGAAAGGCCTCAAATTCTCTTTCCCCAAACCTGCTGGCCTCTCCCAGCTGCACCATGTTCCTGAGACCTGAGCCACCCGATCTCAGCAGAGCTCCTCACACTTCTTGAGTTCTAATTTCTCCATGTAGCCACAAGTCCTTCCTTAAATAAAACACATGTGTTGGCCCTTTTCCAGACTGCAGGATCTCTAGAGATCCCGTCTGGTCTCACAAAGAGGCGTTGAGAGGGAAACAAAGCCCCAGACTTGATTTGAGGTGAGATGGAAGATGTTCTGTTCAACAACCCCCTGGGCCAGCAACATCCTGTGTCACTGGCCAGGAAACCTCCGAGGAGCATGGCAGCTGTCAAATAAATGCCTGCCTGCAACCATGAAGAGACCACAGGTGAATAACATCTCTCTTTATCACTAGCGAGGAAGATGCTGTTTCGGCAGGGATGTGAGGCAGACGGCGGCAGCAGATTGCACCAGGGCTGGGGATGCTCGGTGGGAATATCACAGTTGCCATAAAGCTTTGAAAAGCACTGAGTTTTGCATGTATTTTCAGCTGCAAATGGGCCTTTCTGGGTGTTAAGCCTGCACCCCAAGTGACCCGCTGGGGTTTGCTGAACTTCAACCCCATAACCTCCATGGTGCATGGCAGACCCTGCGAAGGTAGGACCCCACTGCGGGTGCAGGAGGGCTGACGTGCCACCGCTGCGGGGACTGCGCATCACCTTCAGTCTGCAGGAAAGGTTTTCAGAAGGGTTTGCTGCATCTCTAGCCTGGACCATGCCCTACAGCCGTGTATCTGGGGTAGCTAAGCCTAGGCAGAGCAGAGCCAGGTTTTCCCCATCTCCCCTCCAGCATGACCCGGGGTACCACAGTAGCCCAGCATCCCCATCACCCCCCCTGCCCTGGGGGTCCCTTGTCCTCCTCTTGGGCAGAGGGGGCTCCGGAGGAAGGGGGGGGTGTTTTGCCTGGAGCCGGTGGGTGGCACTGCGGCCCCGCAGCACCGCCTCGGGCACTGACATCGGATCCGGGGTGTCAGCCCTGGAGCACACAGGGTCCCCACGCAGACCGTCCGGACACTGGCTCAGCCGGCGTGGAGGGACCCCGGCAGGTCCCAGGGCCTGCTGGATTCTGGCCCTGGGTGCCAGCACCCAATGACTCTACCCGGTCCGCTGAGAGCACCCAGGGAGTAAGGTAAGGGGGCCACGCTGCTTCGGGGGAGCGTGCACCCAGCCCTGCACTTGTCCCAAGGCTCCAGCAAGAGCTGGGAGCCCCCAGGGTCCCCCTAGTCAGCCCTGGCCAGGTGAGGGTTAATCAGCAATGGGGATGGGAATAAGGCTCAGGGCTGGGAGAGCTGTTGCCTGTTGCTTCTTTCCCTGCCTGCATCCCCTGCTCCTCCGGGGGCTGCCAGGCCACCCTGCTTGGGTGCCGAGGGTGCACCCACTCCTTCATCCCTGCTCCGGGATGTTCCCGGTTCTGCGGCTTGGGGAATTCACCCTGCAAATGTCCTCTCCCCATGCCCCGGCTGGCTGGGGCAGCTTGTTTCCACCCTGCTCTGTGCAGGCAGCTCTGACTCCACCAGAGCTTTGCCCCACAGAGCTGCAATGGATGCAGGCAGCCCCATGGCAGGGCAAGTGCCTGGCAGAGCAGGAGGGTCAGGATGCATCCAGCACCGGCAGCTTTGGGGGAAGGTGCAAGCGAAGGCACCTCAAACACCCCAGGGTCTCACAGGCTGTGCCAAGCATTGCCCTTATCCCACCCTGTCACCCCAAGGACATGGTTTTCACAGCCAAATTAGTGTTGCGAGTACCCCTGGGTACCTGAAGCTTGCATTCCCATTCAGATTTAGCTGGTTTTGCAGGCAGAGCTGTGCCCTTGTGCCTGCCCAGTGCCCAGCTGGGCACCCCGGGGTGCCCCTGGCTTCCAGAAGGGCAGGAGACATGTCCTGGGGTTTCCACCCTCACGTGCCTCACCCCAGGTTTGCTCTAGGCTATAGGCAAGGCAAAAAAAGACCAGTGCAGCTTGCACAGGCTTCCCAGCAGTGACAAGGCTGGGTTTGGGGCAGCTGGCAGCTGATGGGACCCGCCGAGCATCCCCTGAATTTCCTGCTGTGACCAACTGAGCAAGTGGAAAGTCCCCACAGGCACAGCAGGAGGACGTCCCTGTCCCTGCCCTCCTCACCAGCCAAAACCACTAACTGCCAGATGCACGGGAAATGCTCTTTGCCCATGGGTACAGGCTGTTGCTTTGCTGCTGAGCTCCTGATGGGCTCCCAGTGCTCTCTGCCCTGGTTGTAGCAATCCCCTGGGAGCTAACGTGGGGGTCTTCACTCCCTCCTTCCCTTGGCTTTAGCTGCTCTGAGCCCGGCCTGAGCTCCAAGTCAGCAAAAAGAGCCCTGGGGTTGTTTTTTAGTTGAAAAAAATCAGTGTTATGCTTCCCAAAGCACACTTTCGGCATCTCCTGCACAGAGTCAATCCTCTGTCCCGTGCTGCACGACCTCTTCCCCAAGAGCTGAACCTGGTCTCCTGGGCTGCCTTATTTTCGTAGTCTTGAACAGAAAAGGAAAATTATTGAGTGAGAAGCAGAATTGAGCCAAGGAACTTCACTTTCCAGCTCCCTGGGTGCTCAGGTCTACAGTCTTGGCCCTGTTTTTATTGATTGCATGGGATGCCGGCAAGCACAAGGAGCCCCATGGGTGAGGAGCTGGAGGGAAAGGCAAATTGCCATGGGAACGTGCCAGCAAGGGATGCCAGGCCGGGAAGGGCAGGTGCTTCAGCTCCAATAAAGCCCACGCCAGCATGGGAAAGTTGCTACAGGGTATTTTGGGACCGGATGAGCAGCAGAAAAGTTGCACAGAGCCGGCGGTGTTGGAGAGATGATGAGTCCCCTCTGACCAGGCTGGGTGCTGGGGTGGTTGGTCCACTCCCAATGCAGCCCTGTGCACCCCAAAAGGGGTGAGCCCTGCAAGCTGGACACCCCTCCACACTCTCCTCCTAACCCTGGGTGCCCTCTGTGCACCTTACACACCCATACAACTACACGGGCACGCAAAGAGCACCCAAAGGCCCCATCAGGACGTGCAAGAGGGGAGACAACCACACTGCGAGCCTCCCTTTTGCACCATCCCGTGCCACCCTGGTCTGGCTCAGACCCACGGGGGTCCCACCGGGCAGGGTGTGTGGCAAGGGACACGGGGTGAGGCGTGCTGGTGATGAAGTGGGGTGACCCTGCACAGCTGCTGGTCGTCCTGGCCATCAGATGCTCCTGGTGTGCAAAGAAACGTGGTGCTGGTGCAAAATTGGGCGGCAGCTGAGGGCGGGGGGGGGGGGAAGGAAGAAGAAATGACAGACACCCCTCGCTTGCAAGCAAGAGGAGGAGCCGCAGCCAGTTCTGGGTGCTGTACGACAAGAATAACGCTCCCAAAGAGCCACCGGCTCGGAGACGACGTTGGCAGCGGGGTTGGCACCGACTCCCCCACCCCACCCCTGCAGTTGTCCCGCTGCTCTTTCCAATTGCATGTCACTTCTGGGAGATATAGATGGGGAGGTGCTGGCCAGGGTCCCTTCCCCCCTCCCCACGTCCCATTTGGTGCCAAAGCCAGCCCAAAGCCACCTCAACATCTGGGACACCCTCCTCCGCCGCCACGATCGCCCCGGTTGGCCGCGTCCCCGGGCTCAGAGGATGGCCGGGGTGGCCGCGGTGCAGGGGGGGTCCGTGAACGCGGGACCCCGGGACTGCTGGGCGATGCGGCCGCGGGGGTTAGAGGCGCCGCCAGCCCCGTGATTGGCGCGGCGGGGGACGAATGCCACAGCTGAGACGGGGCCGAGGCTACCTGAAGGACCCCGCATGTCCTCAGGTTTCACTCATGACCATCTGACAGCAGCAGCAGCTGCTCTGCCAACAGGCACTCGCTGAGCCAAAGCCTCCAGGAGTCGAAGGAGAGGGAAATTCTGGCCCTAAAAGGTCTCTCCTTGGGATTTTGCTCTCTCCACCCAACAGTAAGTACTGGGTTCAGCCCTGGGCTGATGTCAGGCCATCGGGTAGGGTCTACGGGGTCTTGGATGTCCCTGGGTTTGTCATTCTCGCTGTGCCCGGAGCGGTGCAAGAAATGCCAGGGGCTTCACCGTCCGAGCGCCAGATGTGGATGGGAGCAGGAGAGCCCCCGCAGTCGCTGGGGTGGTGGTTAGGGCTGTAGGCACCCGCCAGACTCCCCCGCGTGAAAAACAGCCCGGGACAGGGAGAGAAAGTCCCCGCAAAGGCGCAGGCAGGGCGTGGGGACACGGGTGCCAGCAGCCACCGGACCCTCGGTGGCCATGGACCTGCCGCTGGGATGAGAGGGGACGGCGGGGGATGTGACGGGCAACCAGTTTGTGAGCCACCTTCCCACTCGGAGGAAGGGAGCTACAGGCAGGGCTTAAAAGGCACAAGTCGCCTTTCTCCTGGCTTCTCCTCCTGGAGATCTAAATATAAACCTCAGCTTGGCCAAGCCAAGGTTGCAGGAAAGGTCTGCGGGGTGGCTTCACAGTGTCTCCTTTCAAGAAGGCGCCTGTCCCCGCAGAGCCCCTGTCCCCTGTGGGGGAGCAGAGAGGGACCCCCATGGGGAGAGGGGGAGGAGGTGGGACCCCTCTGCCATGCTGAAACAGCGGTGACGGGGGGGGACATGGAGGTGGGAGGCCGTCATTTCCCCATTCGCACACGGGGGCCACAGGGTGTGCACGCACAGCCAACACTTTGGGGTGCCGGGGAGGCAGGGTCAGCCCAATGTGGGGTTCAGAGCTCGGATCCCCCATGGGCAGTGGAGAAACAGGCAGTGCCAGGGTGGGATTTGGCTCTTTTTTTGGGTGCTGAGTCCCCTCACGTGCCTGTAGTGGTTGCACAGAGCTATGCAAAGCTCCCACCTCTCGCTGTGCGTGCAGGGACCGCTTTGCACCCCCAGTGCCATTTTGGGGTTTATCCACAGGCAATAAGCCACCCCGGTCCCCCCATCCCTCGCAACAGCAACCATCCCTCTCGGCCAGATCCTGCATCGCTACTCTCTCGGTCCCCAGAGCCGGTGCTGAGTTGCAGAGTGAAGTTTGCAGATAAGCACAAGCATTTCTTCCCCTGCCCACAGCGCTGCTGACAGAGGTGTGAGGGATCAGCCTGGGCATGCAGCGAGCAAAACACACTGCAAAAGATTTAACAGCAGATGTCGACAAGGGGCAACAATTCCATAAAACCCTGGGGACAGCGGGACACCCCTCTCTGTCCTGTTATACAGGGGAGATCCTGCACGTGTAGCTGATGGATTGACGCGTTGAGCGCTGGAGCTACCTCCTCTAGTCCTTGCTAGGAAAATGCCTGGTGTTACAATGGTTCAGGAGTGAAAGGACATATTTACAGGAACTGGTTAAAGAACACGGCGTCCTGCCTTGATTTGACTGTGCTAATATTTAAATAACATTTTCTATTTTCTGGTGTGTGTATAAGGGTCTGGTGACCATCAGTCAGGGCAAAAGGGCCCTGTGGAGCCACTCGGGCAGCTCCATCTTCACTCGGTGGAACTTGCTGGATTTGGGGGTAGGAAAGCGAGCGGCAGCAGGTAATGATGAGCCACCCAGTATCATTTCTGTGTTTGGCAGGTTGGACTAATGAGTTCATCTACATGGAGGGGAGGAATGGGGAGAGTGTGGTGGATGATTTGGGGAGTTATGGGAGCAAAGACCCCAGCTGGAGCTCTGGAGATGCCGGGAAGGGTGCTCAGCCTCTGTGCCTGTCTGTCTGTCCAGCTGCCTCCCTCCTTGGTTATTTATACAGCCCTTGGGAACATCTCAGCTTCAAGTCTCCTTTCTCTGGATCCAAGCGGATTTGCATGAGATCCCTTGGGAGCTGGAGGGCAAGAGTGGAGGTGTGGGGCTCAGCACCTGGAGCTGGGCATGAGGAGGGCTGTGATGGCTGTGGGTGCCCCGTGTTGGTCGTGGTTTGCAGGGTGTCTGGTATGGGGTATTGGGGTGCAGAGGCTGTGATAGGAAAATGGGCATTCTCCAGCCCTGGGATGCTGCAAGGGCCCCGATATTGCCAATCCCATGGGAGCATCAGGTCTGGGACCTGCTCCCAGTGCTGCTCGTTGGTGATCCCTACGTGAGCCGGTGGGGTTGCATCTCTCCTGGCATCCCGATAGCAGGTCATTACAGCCCCACGCCATCCTCCCTTACAGCCCCACGCCATCCTCCCTTCCCCCACGCTGTCCCCTTGCTGCCTTCGCAGCACTGCTCAGATCTTTTCTAAGCCTGACATGAGAGCTGCTGGCAGGGAGGAGCAGGAGCTTTGGATGACACCCGAGTGCAGGCAGTGGGCAGTGGGCAAGCACAGGGTCCCCGCTTTAACCCTTCCCCACCTGCCTGAGCCTCCACTGTGGCCAAAGCCCCCCCAAAATAAACCCAAGCAGCCATTCATCCTGGTGTCCCCTTTCTAGCAATCCCCTCCTGGGGCTCAGTAGGGACAGTGGGATGGAAAGGAGGTGGGGATGGGTTGGTACCCCCCCGCCGCTGCATCCCCCGGCTCCAGGCAGGAGGGGGTTAGCACGTTGCTGTAGGATGTTGCAACCTCCTATTTCCATCTGTGGCCCGGGAGAGTATCTGAGGACTTCACAGCTTCCAGCCTATGTATCTCACCCCCGCCTTCAAGCACATCGAGGTACCCTTGGCAGGGCTGCGGGCGAACAGGCATTGAAGTGCCAGAGTTCAAGTAAATTCAGGACAATAACAATCGGTCAATTGCATGAAATTAATTTCCACGCGACTTATGATGCTGGTGGCAGGAGAGGAGGCACCTCTGCAGGGCACGTATTTTTGGGGGGTTAGCGGTTTATGTCCCAGGGGGAGGCTGGTGCCCTCTTATCATGTTCAGCGTTAAGGATTTGGCTCTCCAAAGGAAGCCAGCGATGACACGGGCTCAGCTGTGTCTTTGCAAGGAGCTAGGGCCAGGGAGCACCATCTTGTTTGGCACGTGCAGGGCACCCATCGCGGCTGGGGCCCCGCTGAAGGTGCTGCTGCAACGTACTGTGAAACACGGGATTGTGCATCACGTCCTTCTCCTCCTCAGTGTAAATCCCCCAACTGCCGGCACAGCGCTCGGCTGGTGGGTGTCCTTGTCCCAAAGTGCATCGCAAGGCGGTGGGGGGGGGGGGGGTGTGGCTGCTGCCAGGAAGGGGGCTGGAGAGTGTTTGGAGACCTCTTGGTCTGCCCGAGAAAGGCAGCATCTAGCAGGCAGAAAGCAGCAGAGCAGCATCATTCCATAGCAGTGAACTCATTCAACATGCGCTTAAAATCAAGCATGCACTTTTGCATTTGGCCCGATCAACCATAGCAGCATCGCTCTTGCTGTGGGTGGCCTGTGGGTAACACGCAGTGAGTGACCTTGGCTGGTCTGGACCACCCTGAGGGACCACGATGGCACCTAAAGAGCATGAACTTGCTGCAGCATCTCAGTCCCCCTGGTCTGGCTGGGAAAAGCATCCACCAGCGCTGGGGTTGCTCTGATGTTGTTTTCCAAGGGCTTTCAACAGACCATCAACTTTGCTCAGTATCGGGCAAATTGCAGGCAGCGTAGCTTCATCCGGCTCCCCAGGATGACGGATGCTGCTTGGAAGCATCCTGCATTCCTACCAGTACAGTTGGCTTGGGCCACACTTCAGGCAAAGCAACAAACACACCCAGAGGAGGGTAAAAAACCACAGTGGTGACAGGAGTCGGCACGGGAGGACGTGTCGCTAATGGGACACAGCGGTGCTCACTGGGCTTGGCGGGCGAGAGGCTGGTGTTTGAGTCGCATAGCCCATGGGACTTACCCAGCCGAGTGCTTAAAAAACTCAGAAATTCAAAGAATAATGCTGGAAAATGAAGAATTTATTTTTTTGTCACTCCAAGTCTTCCAAGCCCACTGCTATTTGAAAATAGAGTGGGGAAAAGGAATGGGGTGACTCTCTTAATTTTTTTATTGGTGTTACTTTCTTTTCGTGAAAACTTAGCACCACCTGCCTTGAAAACAGGGCAGCCTGAAAACAGAGCGAGTTTATGGTGGGCTGAGAACCTCCCCAGTGGTGGAGATCCAGCGTCCCACAGCAGTGTCATAAGAGGCATTTGTTTGCAAAAGAAAATTTTGGACACTTCACATATCTTTCCAGATAGTCTCTGTAATGTAGTTACAGCGAAGCATTAAGGGATGACAATATATCTGGGGATAGTAAACACCAGACTCTTAAATAGCACATTATCATGTTACAGAAAGGGACATAAACTTGTTTATAAAATGGCTAAATTTGTCTGGCACAACTGAAGGGTGTTTATCCTAGTTACTTCTAGAAACTCATATAATCTCAGAAATGCTAATGCAGCTCCGGGCCCTGCTCAGCATGCTGGTAAATCACCCATGTGCGTGACTTAAAGCAAATCTCTCCACCCCCTGTGCTCTTTGTGGGCAGAAGAAAAACATTTCACATTCGATTTCCTCAATATTCCCACTTTTTTCCAAAACTCAGGGAAAATACTGTAGGAGAGAAACACCCCGTAGGACTTTTTCAAGCTGTGACATCCCAAAGACCATGCCGAAAGGATTTTTTTCTGCAACCATCAGACTTTACAACAAAGCACCGTGTCACCCCGTACACTCAAGCATCACAAAAAAAAATCACAAATATCCTGAAGCTCAAACAAAACCCGCAGCAGTGGATGGCACCACCGCCGCAGCACGGGGCTGACATCATCTCCTGCGTCGCAGCCTGCAGCCGGTGGGGTTTGGAGCTGTTTGGGATCCCTCTGCCCTGCCAGGTGCGGTGGCAGGATTTGGCCCTGCTCCTTCTCCTTTCCCCTATGGTCCCACCTCTGGGGGTGAGTAGTCGGGTGTAGAGAAGTGGGAAATGCAGAGGGTATAAGGACTGTGGTATTTAATCCTCGCCGTAAGCTCCCTGTCCTCCATGGGCATATAAATGCCGTCCCGACCGCACCGAGTGTCCGTGCCCTTGGGCCGGATTTGAACCAAATACATGTTCTCCTGGCAGCCGGTCTCTTAGCACACGTGATTTTGTTTTTTTAAAACCTATTTAATGCATGCAGGGATGGAGAGGGGACCTGCTATGGGGGGCTTCACAGGGCATGCAGCAGGGTTGGGAGAATGAGACCCATGTTGTGGCCCCGGGGGTCCTCCTGGGCGAGCGAGATGGCAGCCACGGGGATCAGCAGCACGGAGGACGATGGTGTTTGTAGCAGCACTTGGGATGCATGTGACTGAGAACCCATCACTGAGCTGTGACTCATCCCCAAACCCTGCAGTCCCAGCTGGTCCCCATTGCACCATCCTGCCCCACCCTGGGTGTCCTCATGGGGATAAATAAGTGAGGGATGGAGAGGGTTGGGTTGTCCTGTGTGCAGTCAGCCTCTGGGTGCTGGTTTGGGTGGAAGTGGTGTGTCCCAGGAGGAGTTGGGGTGCAGGTAGCAAGGAGGGGGTGCTACAGGATTGTGCTCTCCGTGAGCTGTGATGGGTTTAGGCTGCATGTGCAACAGGGTCTGCTTTCCAGAGCTCTTAAGCTGCTCGGTGCCGGCTTATCTTGCCCCAGCGTTGACTTCTCATAGCTACAAGCATATGGGCCAGCTCTGGGCTCCTTGGCACCGGCTCTCCCAGAGCTGGCTGCTTGCTGGCTTTGGTGCATGAGGTCCTTGTTTCCATGCTAATCCCTGCTGCAGAGATTCCCCTCTGTGCTGTGCACTGCGAGTGCTTGGCTGAGCATCACCTGGCTCTGCTGTATCTTGGTGAGTGATGCTGATTTACACTTGCTGATGACCATTCAGGTTGTATTCTGTCTTGGACTTGTGTACATATCAGTCTCCTCTGGGGTCTTTCCAGAGTGTTTCCTGTTAAGAGGGTGAATATTGAAGGGCAGGTTTACAGATGGGTAAGGGCAGCTCCTCAAGATGTGTTTGATGGTCTTGCTGCAACATTGCAGATACTCAGAGGGTCCCACTGCTGTCTCCCACGTTCTGGGTATCTGTAGAGCCAAGATATCTCAGGAGCAGCGTGTCTTCACTTGAGACACCCCTGTCATATCTGTCTTTGTTAACCCAGCCCTGAGTATGGTGGGGGAACAAGTACATCTCTCTTGGCTTACCAGGCTGGGGGACTCTGGGTTTGCAGATGCTCTCCCAGACCAATGTTCTAGGAAGGGGGAAGCAGAGCCCTGGATCTGCATGGGTCAGCAGGATGGGGGGAGGCCCCCGGCCACCCAGTGTCCCCCACAGCCACACATCTGCATGCAGCAGCCGAGAAAGTCCTTCCCCCTCTTCCTCAGTCCACAGGAGGTTATTTTCTGTGCAGGGATGAAGTGCCAGTTCTGGACGGGGTGCCTCTCCAAGCAGTCTCAGACAGGACCCTGTCACCCTTCTGTCTCTCCTGATTATACAGAACCTATTACGCAGCATCTCTGGTAGTTTCCAAACCACTCGGGTTATTTTGGAGGCCAATTCATTTGTGTGGCCGCAGAGTAGCAAAAATATCAGAGGAAACTGAATTTCTATCAAAGCAAAGGCCATGCACTCCTGAGCAGGGAGCTGCTCCCAGTTGCCTGCTGGTAATTGCTGATGCTGAACTGGGAGGGTGAGATGCTCAGCCAAGGTGTTGGACACGGGCAGGCCAAAAGCAACAGCTCAAGTGTGTCACAATAAAAAAGTTATCCAGCTTAGCTGGGAGTCCAAAATTTAAAGCGGCAATAAATAGCAGATCAGAGCTTTGTAGAGACATTTTAAGTGACTGATTTCTTAGTAGGAAAGCTGATGGGGCAAGAATCTGCCTTTAATAAGGGACTCTGGGGGGACCCAGCTCCTGGGAAGAGCTGGGGCTGAGCCCCACGGCACCGTGGGGGTGATTTGTGCCTGAGGCAGCACCTGTTGCTGCGCCCAAACTGCTTTTACCTATCGGAGGCGCAAAGAGTTTGATCTCAGTTATTTATAGCAGCTGCTATAAATGTGCCAGGATGTGCCACGCTGGGAGCAGAGGGGCTGCTCACCCTGTCCCAGTGGCTGGGGGTGGCTAGTCCCACGGTGAGCTGCTTCACTTGGGGTGGTGGGACCTGACTGTCTCCCACACGCACTGGTGTGGGAACTGGGCTCACTGGGGGAGAGGGGTGTTGGGCCGAGCCCCCTGCAGAGTCTGTGTTTGGCTCTTGGCTCCTTTTCTTTTGAGTGATGAACCAGTGATGCTGATGGCTCCAGGGCTGCGGTGTGCAGGAGCTGGACATAGGCTTAAGTCCTGATCCTCCCCCCTAGGGTCATCCACTATCTCTGGGTGGCCACAAAGTGGCCAGAGCAGGAGCAGATGCTGCCAAAGACCCCAAAAAGCAACAAAGCAATTCCATGCCCAGGGCAACATCTCCTTTGAGGACCCCCTGCTTAGCCTTGGGCAGCGCTGCCAACCCCCAGCACCTTCCCCTGTGGCTGCAAGCCCCATGCCTGGTGCTGCCAGGGGCTGCTCCGTTGGCAGCCAGATCAGCGTGGCTTCAGCCGAGGAAGAGGAGATATGGGCCGAAAGCAAAGCTGGTGCTGCTTGCTTGAGCTCCCCTCCTGCGCTCGCTCCTGCCAGGGGGAGGAATGAGCAGAGTCATGGGGCTGCAGAAACTTGACTCCTGCGGTGATCGCTGGTGGCAGCTGGAGGCACGGCCACCTTGGCTGGGACCGCAGGCTGGGTGCAGTGAGCGGGGACGGGGCATTGCTGGGGGTTTGGAGGGGAAGCACCCAGCGGGAGGCTCCAGGGAAGACATGGACCATGTAGCACCCGGTGCACCGAAGCCTTGGAGAGCAGTGTGCTGCTGAAGGGGCTGGAGCCCTACAGAGCGCTGGCGTGGTCTGTAAAGCAGGCTTGTCCTAACAGCTCTGCAAAACCCTGGTTCCAGGGCAATTGAGGCTGCCTAGACCAACAAGCTCCTGTGAGTCCTAAGAGTCTGCAGGAGATGGGGTGGGTTGGTCCCCGCCATGGGTGCTGTGGGTCCCGCTTGAACATGCATCAGTGCATCCCCGGTGGGACTCGGGGCAATAGAGTCAGACGCAGCCCAGTGCTTTTGGCTCGAGCTTTGAGGCCACTTGTATCAAGGGAATGCAAAGGGCAGGTTTCCAGAGCTGCTCAAGTAGAGCATGAAATGGGGGTAAATCCAGAATAACTCTGGATGAGAAGAAGCAATGGTGGTACCCTGCTGACCCGCTGCCATGGGCACAGTCCCCTTGCAGAGACATGCAGTGGCAAAAATTCCTTTTTTGCTTGCTTTGATGAGGTGCCACCTTTGGGGTCCAGCAGGCCTGGGGTGAGATGGGGTAGCTGCTCCGGGCTCTGTTTTGCAGCGGGTTGGGCCACAAGCTGGGCTGTGGACAGTGCTAGACGACTCCACTTTGCAGTGATGTGACACGGTTTATCTTATTAGATAACCCTGTTCAGCAAGGACAAAACTCTCCCTCTTCTAAAATAAGTTTAAATACAAAAATTGGTGCTCTTGTCATTTGATCTTTTTTTTAAAGGTTGCCCTGTTCCAAAAGGCAACAAGTTGCTCCCATCCCTCTACTAGCTGCATTTTGAACGTGCATTGAAGCCCTGGTGCTTGGAGCCACAAAGGGGCTGTTCGAACACTGTGATGAAGGTGGTCTCTGCCCAAGAGACGTTGCAGCTGGGAGCCAGTCCCTGCTTCATCCCTGGGATTGGATGCAATGGCGGGGTGAGCAGTAATACCCCCACAAAGATGTGCTGCCTTGGGGATTGCTTGCCCTTGGCAGGAGAACATGCATTTTGCACACCGGGATTCAATTCAGCGGTGATAGTGAGGAAGCGTGGTGGCTTCTAAAATGCAGTTATCCTGCACTGCTCAAAATCAATACCTCCCTTTGCTTTTATCACTTGGTTTTATAATCACCATGGGAATGTGTCAATACTGTTATGCACCCAGAGTCTCTCTTCCCATCAGGGCTATCTATAAATGTCTAGTTCTCCTTAATTACAAAGGGCTGAAGGTTTCCAGCTCTCAGCATGGCAGGGCTGGGTCTGTGAGGAGTTTTGAGCCTATAGCTTTTTTGGAGGCAAGTGCTCAGCAGCATCACAGAAAGTTTTGGTGCATGGAGGAGTCACTGCTTGCCAGTGGGATGCTCATTTTGGGGAGGGTGAGGCCCAGATATCCCAGTATCCCTGCAAAGCAGGATCAACTGTTATGGTATATTGGGCTCATCTGACACAGGCTGGTGTTTATGGGTTGAACAGATATCGAGGCAAAGCAGAGGCAAGGTGATGCAAAGCAAGAACTTTTCTGGTGTCTAGGAAGCCTTTTCCAGGTGTTTTGGCCTCCCTGAGGGCATGGCAGCCTGTTTCGCTGGGTGCAACCACCCAGCTCATCCCGGCTTTGGTCTCTCCAACCATTTTTGTTGTTCTGCTGCTCACTGGAGCCACCCTTATCTCTCCCAAATGGCCCATTCTATTCCTGTCTGGGGAGTCATCCTGATCTCCTTAAAATTAGAAAGTGGCATTATTGCCTTGCTTTTTGGCTCAAGATAAGACTTTAACCCCTTTCTCTCAGGAGCAGAGCCATCCAGCGCTGCAGAGTAACCACTGCAGGTTACTTGTATTTCCTATGGACGGGTGCTGTGAAATGGGCCACTGATCCTGCAGGACCGAGCTCCTCTGGCTGAGGAACCTCTTGCTTTGAGCACTGTATGTTGCTCGCACAAGGTGCAGGAGGAAAGCTGCCCATGCCTTGCAGCATATTGCAAAGGGGAGACAGCTAGAGCGGTGCCACTGATGCCGAAGGTGGTTTGTTTTGTTGAACAACCCTGTCTAGGTTGTGAAATTGCGTGTCTAACAACAGCCAGCTGGTGCCAGGGACACCAGCTGCTCAGCTCATATGGTGCTCAACCTGATGGTGCTTTTTGATCAGAGGGTGAATGGGGGTCTGGGAGGAGAAGGAGCACACAGCGTGCTCCGTCTGCAAGTGATCCATGCATAATAATCTTTCTTGAGAGTTCAATAGTTCTGCAATAAACTCGTTTGCAAAAACTCACCAAGATCCTGCCATCATCTGGCTTCAAGGGCTGAGCAAAAATGCCCCAAAGTGGCACCAGCTGGCATTGCCTTCTCAGCCCTCCTCTCCCCAGCAGGCTGGGCGCAGGAGTCCTGGGAGCAGAATGAGAGGATGGCCGGCCTGCCGCACATCCCGGGCCCCGAAAACCTCCGCCCCTTCACGCCCGCCTCGCTGGCTGCCATCGAGCAGCGCATCGCGGAGGCAGAGGCACTCAAGGTAAAGCAGCAGCACATGGAGCTGCCTGAGGAAGAAGAGATTAAGCCCAGGAGGGATCTGGAAGCTGGCAAGAACCTGCCCCTTATCTATGGTGACCCACCGCTGGAGCTCATCGGGACCCCCCTGGAGGACCTGGACCCTTTCTACAAGGATAAGAAGGTGAGGGGCAGAGCTTTGCCCATGGGTAGACTTGGCATTACATGTAAATTCCAAGAAAAAGACCAAAGCATGGACCTCCTCTTCTTTCCACCATGTCCCAGGGTCTCATCTGAGCCCATCTTGGTGATCCGTAGCCCCAAACTACTGTGGTTGCTTCTCCTCCAAAGCAGAGCATCTGTTCCTTGGCAGTCACAAGCCTTTGGAGATCCAAAGCACACATAGAGGTCTCACCTCTAATGGCAGCACTTGATCTGTGGGTGTTTCGGGGGTGTGCAGAAGGGCTAACCTATCTCCCTCCTTTCTTTTCTCCACAGACGTTCATAGTCCTCAACAAAGGGAAGTCCATCTTCCGCTTCTCGGCGACCCCTGCCCTCTACCTGCTGGGGCCCTTCCACCCCATCCGCAGAGGAGCCATCAAAGTGCTTGTCCATTCATATCCTTGCCCTCTGTGATGCTGCTCCATTGCCAGGTCAAACCCTGATGGTCAGAGTGCAAACGGTCCTGGGAGAGGGCTGAGAGAAGTGTTTCATGATGGTGTGGCGAGCAAATTTCCTGGGCTGGCCCCCACCATGGCCAGGACCCGCTGCCCAGCCATCCCAATGCTTTGGTCCCTTCCCAAGGAGTGGGTGCTTGAAGGCTTTGGGCACCTTGGTGGCACCAAGAGGTCAGTCTTGGTTGGAGAAGGGAGGAAACCTAAGTGGTAGAGCTTCCTAGGAAGAGGTACAAGGTCTCTGAGGTCTGGAGAGACTCGGAGAGGAAAGAAAATGATTACAGATCAGGGGATCCTGTCCCATCTGGGAAGTGGGCAAATTGGGGAGCTCAAAGGATGCTTTGGGAGAGGGAAAGCAGAGGAACCAGGACATTGGGGTACAGGGAAGGAGGCAACTTGGGCAGTGCTGGGGCTTTTGGTGTGAGACAAGCAGAGATGGAAAGACAGGAAAGGATGCCAAGAGCAAAAGGGGCACTAGGATGGGTGGGAAGTGATCCCAGCAGAGCTCTGGTGGCAGCAGGGGGTGGTGGCCAGGAGGTAGGAGGAAAAAGAGGGGCAGAGGGATCAGACAAGTGGGGAAAGCTGTATCCTGGGGTGATGGAGAGGAAGGAGCATAGGCAACAAGAAGGGAGGCAGACCCAGCACCACAGAGATGGGAAGGGAGCAGAAGGGGATGGCAGGGGCCAGGACCATGCATGGGAGCACAGAACTGAGCCGGGAGAGAGCTGCAGGAGGAGCAGGTCAGGGCATGGGACCAAGGTGGGAATCAGGACAAGAGTAGGGGTGCTTGCCTTCATAACCGTGTGAAGGGGGGAATCTAGGCAACAGCCACAGCATTTCTCCTTGACCAAGTTTTAAATTGTTCAGCATGTTCATCATGATCACAATTTTAACCAACTGTGTGTTTATGACAATGAGCAACCCCCCGGCATGGTCCAAGAACGTGGAGTAAGTCCGTGCCTCCCACAACCTCCCCCAGCCATGGGGGCCATCCTCAGGAGGGGCAGGACCAAGGCTGAGAGGAGTGTTGGGATCCAGGCACCCTTCAGAGGAGGAGAGGTGTCATTGGGAGATGCTGGTGGCCCTCTTGATCTCAGAAGGGATGTCCGCGCTCTGCATTAGGCATTGCAAAGAGTGGGAGTGTTTCAGAGCTGCCCAAAATCTGGTGGGGTCCCTGTGACAGCAGACCACTGCAGAGCAGGCTGGGTCAGGTCGGGTCAGCAGTGATAGTCTGGAGAGGCTGAGCAGACCCACGAGTCCAAAGAGCATGGACAACCAGCCCCAGGTGAGAAGGGGAAAATCCAGCATTTTCTGCTGTGGTTCTGCACAATCAGGGCTTAGCAGGGTTTTACAGAGAGCATGATGGTGGTGGGACATCAGCAGGGATCAGAGGTGTTGCAGAATAGTCATCAAAGGGATTGGTACCTCAAGATTTCCCAACTTGCCTTACAAGGAACCCAGCAGCCTGTGACTGTGAACCCCCAAACTCAGCTCCCGAAGATGGTCCCACTGGCAGGGGTGGACAAAACCTCATCCTGAGCTGACCCTTGGTCCTGGGTGAGCATCCCCTGAGTCGCCGTTCCCATTTCAGATACGCCTTCACTGGGATATACACCTTCGAGTCCCTCATCAAGATACTGTCGAGAGGCTTCTGCATCGACAGCTTCACATTCCTGCGTGACCCGTGGAATTGGCTGGACTTCATGGTCATCTCCATGGCGTGAGTTTGGTGGGATGGGGAGAGGACAGGAGGTCTGGCCACTGCACCCGAGGCGGGGGGAATGACCCTGGGGAGGAGGGCTGAGAAGCAGGGGGGTGGGTGCCTGGCAGAGCCCTTAAAAGCCTTTCCTCTCCTGTCCTGCAGCTACATTACCGAGTTTGTGGACCTGGGGAACATCTCTGCTCTCAGGACCTTCCGTGTCCTCCGTGCCTTGAAAACCATCACTGTGATACCAGGTGGGACTTAAAGAAGGGATCTCCTCTCCGTATCTTCCCCTCCCTCAAGCTTAGGTTTTCCCACAGTTCACAGCAGTTCCTTGTTCTTTTGACAGCTCTAAGAGAAAAGAGAGGAAATGAGGTATTTGATACTTATAAATAATTTTCCACCTATTTCAGCTTTTGGGTCAGGTCCTGCTGATTTTACATCTTGAAATTAGCTGTGCTCAGTTGTTTGGCCAGGGAAAGCCCCTGATGAGCCAGATGTGGTGTTTTTAGGGCTCCTTGGAGATGCCTTAAGTGGGCTTGTGCTCACGTTGTGTTTATGGTCTCGATTAACCAATACATTTTGCTTGGTCCTTGGAGCCATAAATTTAGTTTTGTCCCCACTGCTGACTGCACTGGTGCTAGGGTTGAGATATTTAATGGGTATTAGTGCAAGAGCCATGTGGCAAGTGTTTAACATCACCCCAAACATCCAGCCTGCAGTGTTAGGAGCATGTTATCAAATACCTCTGATGGCTGTTTCCCAAGTTTGATACCATTTCAATACCCTGGTTTGGTACCACCTAGTGCAAGCTCACAGAAATGATAGGTCAGACCCCTTGAAGAAGCATGAGATTGAACTGAAAATGATAATTTCTTGTGGTGAATAAATTCTTGTGTCCCTGCAGTTTCCAGATCTTTAGGGTTCATATTTGAATGTTTTTTGCCTCCATCAAACAGGCTAAAAATTGCGTTTAGCAAAACATAAGCTCCTGCTTCTTTCTGGAATAACATCCCCCCAAGAGGCTCTGCAGAAATAGCAGTTGCAAAAATAAGCTGTTTTAGAACAGCTGTCCTCAGCAGTTCCCAACTTAGACAAGCCCTTGGAGAACTGGGTTTTACCTAAATAGGTTTTTTTTTGGGGGGGCGGGGGGGAACAACTAGCATGATGACAGGACTAAAAATCATGTGTCTTTGGAGAATTGCCTCTACATGAGAAAGCTCTGTGCTCAGAGCTGCTTTTAAGATCAATGTCAGGATGTCCCAGCATCACCCATCATCCGTGTAGACCTCGGGTGACAGGAATGACATCCTCCATGTGAAAAGCCCACTGAGGATCTGTGGGCAAGCCTCCTCTGTGGAAGAAACAGCGATGCTGGGGGGGATGGATGAGTTAATCCTGACGCTTAATGCAGATGTCAGTTTGTCACCTTCACTCGGACACATTTGGGTTTCTCCCGCTTGAAGGAATCAGGTTGGAGGGTACGTGGGGGCTCCCAACCACCCATGGGGCAGCAGCATGTGGGGGTGTTGAACCACAGAGGCTTTTCTGGAGCTGAGAGCAGTGGTCAGCATCTTCCAGCTGGGATGGCAAATAGCTTTTCCATGTGCTGCAGCAAAGTGAGCTACTCTACTGGCTTGGCCCAAAAAAGGCCTGACTGTGGTATTTGGGGAAAAGGTGAAGCCAAAGGAATTCAGGGGTGCCAGCCTGAGATGAGATTTGGCTTGTGATACCCAGGTTAAGGTTGGCATGGGGAGGCTTGGCTGGCACTGGTCCAAACGTGACAATTCTGGGGGAGGCGTTTATGATGCCCAGCAATGCGTGGGGCAGCTGGGATGCAACATGGGGCACAGAGCTGGAGGTCTGAGCACATGGGGTGAACTTGGTGATGCCACATGTCCCCACCAGATCCAGCATGTTTTGGGAGCACCGTAGCACGTTCTCCACAATTAGCAAACAAGCAATTAGCTCAGTAGTGACACCTCTCCCCTAGGGCTGAAGACGATCGTTGGGGCTCTGATCCAGTCGGTGAAGAAGCTCTCAGACGTCATGATCCTCACCGTCTTCTGCCTGAGTGTGTTTGCCCTAATCGGTCTCCAGCTCTTCATGGGGAACCTCCGGCAGAAGTGTGTGCGGTGGCCCCCCCTCAATGACACCCTGCTGTGGGACTTGGGGCTGGACGACGACACATTGGCCAACACAACGCTCTATGGCAACTTCACCGACGGCATTGCCAGCAACTTCACCAGCAACTTCACTAGCAACAGCACCTTTGATTTCGAGGCCTACATCAACGATGAAGGTAAACACTTGTGCACCCCCTTCTCTGCTGGCCCATCACCCTGGCTTGCTCCTCGGTTTCCTTGCTCTTCATCCGTGTCAGACCCAGATGGTTTGCTTGCATGGATCTTCTTGCCAAGGTGCTTTGCAGGGACATGTGGTCGGTGGGTGAAACAGGGATTGTGCATACTCTCAGGATAGACAGATGGGATCAAATCCTTCTTGCCAGGGAAAATGCAGTCCACCTGGGCAAGCTAAACTCCTCCAGAAAGGTTTCACCATGGGAAGCCTGGACAAACCAGTGTCTCCATCTCTCCCACTTGCTTAGTGGGGGCACAATCTCCCCATCGGGGAGGACACTGGTGAACAGCTGCTCCGTCTGGCTGGTCACAGCAGGGAAACCAAACCCTCCAGGAGCAGATGGGACTTCAGGTGGAAAACCAGAGGGAAGGATGCAGGAATGACATTTCTCACCCACTTTCACTGCATCATGGCTAGGTCCTTCCCCAAGTACTGCTGCGTCCAGTGAGCATTGCATGCAAGCATGCGACGCTGTGACAGCCAACAGGAGGGGAAGGAGGGAGAGGTGGGATCAAGCACAGGTCCTCAGACAGGTCTCCAAGTTTGCTACTTTCCTACTACTTCTTTGAAACAAGTTTGGCCCAAAAAATTGTGGTGGGTTTTTTGTTTGTTCTTTGGTTTTATGTTTTTAAACTCCATGAAAATGTAAAAATCTCAGAAAATCTGCCTGGCAGAGCTGCACAGTGGCAGGATGCTCCACAGGGATGTTTCACATCTCGTTTAGGGCACTTGACAGAGCTCAGCAGAAGATTGGGTTATGTCTCAGCTGAGCTGCTTTGCCTGACCGTACAAGTAGCTCTGGCATTAATTACAGGAAGGCTTCTTGGTAGGGGTGCAAATTCAATACATAGGATCTAGTGAGTGCAGCGCAAATAGCAACAGCACTCTGCAGCCATGCGTTCAGGTTAACGGCTATTGGGGCCAGGCCAAAAGCATATCGCCTGGAGTTTTACAAGTGGGACATCTCCTCGATGAGCCCTCATAGGTTAAATAAAAGCCTGGTGGCAAGAAGCCAGGCAGAGCTGGAGATGCTTTGAGGAAGCTCCAGAAATCCCTGTGTGGCTCCTGGAAGGGCTGTGCTAGGTGATGCCCAGGATGGAGTCCAGCTGCCCTCTGCCATGTCCTGGGGTGGGAGTCTCCAGATGCTCATCTATGTGTCCTTGGGGACAGCTGACCTGTGGTGGCATTGCTTGGCAGCTCCTGTGGCTCTGGGTCTGTGCCCAAGCTGTAAGGAGGAGCTTTAAGGACCCCTGGTCTGTAAGCAGGGTAGGTTTCCCCACCAGGTAGGGGCTGGTTGGGATGGGAGCAGCAGGAGGAAGGTGATGGCCATGGAGGAGTAGCAGACAGTTTCCCCAGGCTTTCTGGGGACTCCTGCAGTCCCCCATGCTCAGTGCTCCCTGGGAATGCCCTGCTATTTTGTACGTTTTCTCAGCAAAACGGACCAGCCCTGGTTCTTTGACCACATGTTAACCCACCTTCCCAGAAGGTAGGCCAAGCCTGACCCTGGCCAACCTGGCTGTTTCCAGAGCTCTTGATGGGCTTGGGAACCATCTAGTTCGGTTGGTGAAACAATGCCATGAGGTGTCTGAGCTAGTGCCGGGTAGTTCAATGCAAATAGCAAAGTCAGCAGAGAGGAGATAACCCAGTGACCAGCACTGGGATTCAGGGAATTTGCCTGACAGCGATGAGCTTCCAAGAATTTGAAAAATCAGTGTTTGGTGTTTTGTTTTGTTTGGGGGTGGGGTTTTTTTTGATGTCTTTCTCTTTCCCCAACTGCAAAGCCAATTTCTACTTTCTGGAGGGAGCGCTTGATGCCCTGCTCTGCGGGAACAGCAGCGATGCTGGGTGAGTGCAGCTCACGCTGGTGGCTGATGTCCCCTCTGGCTCCCCAGGAGGGGACGAGGCAGCCAGCAGAGCCTGTGGGACCACTGATGCTTGGGATGGGAGAGGATCGGGACTGGGAACGTGGCTTTGCAGGTGAATGGTCCGGGAATCCCAACTGTATCAGCTTGGAGGGGGTATCAGTCCGGGCATCCCGACTATATCAGCTTGGACGGGGGTGGTTCTGCTGAAGCATCTCAGCACCTCCAGGGATGGAGAGTTTCGCTGCTGGTGCAGGAGGGGCAGCCCCAGGGTCTCACAACAGCTGCCCCTGTGGCTCCTTTGGTAGGAAGTGCCCTGAAGGGTACCAGTGCATGAAGGCGGGCAGGAACCCGAACTACGGCTACACCAGCTACGATACCTTCAGCTGGGCTTTCCTGGCCCTCTTCCGCCTCATGACGCAGGACTACTGGGAGAATCTCTTCCAGCTGGTAGGCACCAAATTTTTATCCTTGTGCAAATGCTTCTCTCGTTTCAATGCTGCCCCAGGTCTAGGACAGGTAAAAAGTCACTTGACTGGAACCCTGTGGGACCTTGTCCTGTGGTTTATGTATCTAGCCGGGATCGGCAGAGATGGGGCATTGTCCCACCCAGTTCCCCAACCTGAGCAGCGCAGTGTATTTTCCAGGGCAAAGCCCAGGTGTGCTTCAATGGTGCTGTCAGCTGTATTGTGGAAATTGGGGATTTATAAGAGTATCTAGTACTTCTCTGGCTTGAGCTAAGGGATAAGGGGGAAAAGCGAGGTCACTTGTCTCCTGCATTGAGTCACCCTCTACAGAGAAGTTGCAGACACCATAAAAATCCCAACTGACCCTGGGTCCAGAGACTGTTTAGATAAAAGCAAGCCTACATCTAAAGGCTACACGTGTCCTCTGGAAATGATTATGCCCAGATTTGGAGTTAGAAAAGGGCCACTCTTGGCCTAAGGGTGAAACCTGAGAATTTGGGAGCTGAGAGATGTTAGCCCCTGTCACAGCAAAGCAAGTATCTGATGAAATATCGGTCCCATCTCTATACATGCTTGCAGCCCTCGGGCTACCAGACAGCACAGAGCAGCATGGCTGGGTTTGCCAAGACTTCTGGCTGTTTCACACAAGTCCTAACCCAGTGCCGTGGACTGCAAGAAGGTCAACTGGGCAATGACCAGCCCTTGGGGAAGATGGGAGCAAAATACTGTCCTCCTCCCACAAATGGGAGGGTGCCCTGGTGCAAGACCTTTCATTGGAAGCATCACCAAACCGATACTGTGCTGAGGTGGTGTGACAGCCTGTGCCTCCTCTTTCCACAGACACTGCGTGCAGCAGGGAAAACATACATGATCTTCTTCGTGGTGGTTATATTTCTTGGTTCCTTCTACCTCATCAACCTCATCCTCGCGGTGGTGGCCATGGCTTACGCAGAACAAAACGACGCCACGTTGCTGGAGGAGCAGGAGAAGGAGGAGGAATTTCGACAGCTCATGGAGCAGCTGAAGAAGCATCAAGAGGAGCAAGAGAAGATGGTTGGTGGAAAATGTGGGGGCCAAAATGAGGAACCTTAGGAATAGGGGGGGAAAAGGGGAGGCACCGACAAGTATGGTGGAGCCTCTATGTATAATCCAAGAATAAGCCCCATTTGATCCGTAGTAAGCAAAGATAATAGTTGAGTAACTATTTTGTAGGTCACAGCTGAATCAAAAAGATGAGATACTATCCTGGGTGGGATAAAAAGAAGGCTGAAAAGATTTAATTTCCACATCCAAAAAGCACAGGGAGCACTGGGAGGCAGCAGAGAGGTGCAGCACAGAGGTGTGGTATTGCTTGAAAGGAGGAGGTGAGAAACAAGGCATAAAAGGCACCAGAACTAACGATATATCTTCCTGAAGCACATCAAGAGCAGGAAACCTGGCAGAGAGCATGCACAGGCACATGATGACCAGGGTACAAAAGAAGCACTCAAGGAAGATAGGGCAGTTGCAGCAAAACTAAATGCATTAGCAAACAATTTCCTTTTGGCCAAGAATGAAAAAAAGAGAGGGCTCGAGAGACCCTGCGACTTGCCTGGGGAAGTCCTGGTGTCCTTGCAGGAGCCAATGCACAGCTCTTGGGGTCTGGTCTCACTGCTGTCCCCCAGCACACGAGCAGATATGCATGCCTGATGCTGCAGAGTGTTTGCAGTCAAACGAGCTGGTGTCAAAGCGAGTGGTCTCTGAAGCTGCCTGATTTCCACCCATTTCATAGAATTGTGTAATATCCTCAGCAAGCTTGCAGATGACACCAAGCTGAGTGGTGTGGTTGACACACCTGAAGGACAGGATGCCTTCCAGAGCGACCTGAACAAGCTCGAGAAGTGGGCCCGTGTGAACCTCATGAGGTTCAACAAGGCCAAGTGCAAGGTCCTGCACCTGGGTCTGGGCAACCCCCAGCATCAATACAGGCTGGGGGATGAAGGGATTGAGAGCAGCCCTGCAGAAGAGGACTTAGGGGTACTGGTGGATGAAAAGCTGGACATGAGCCAACAATGTACACTCGTAGCCCAGAAAGCCAACCATATCCTGGGCTGTATCAAAAGCAGCGTGGCCAGCAGGTCGAGGGAGGTGATTCTCCCCCTCTACTCTGCTCTTCTGAGACCCCACCTGCAGTACCGCGTCCAGCTCTGGGGTCCTCAGCAGAGAAAAGACGTGGACCTGTTGGAGCGAGTCCATAGGAGGGCCAGAAAAATGATCAGAGGGCTGGAGCACCTCTCCTGTGAAGACAGGTTGGGAGAGTTGGGGTTGTTCAGCCTGGAGAAGAGAAGGCTCCGGGGAGACCTTATAGCAGCCTTCCAGTATCTAAAGGGGGCTTATAAGAAAAATGGGGGCAAACTTTTTAGCAGGGCCTGTTGCAATAGGACAAGGGGTAATGGTTTTAAAAACTAAAAGAGGGTGGATTTAGATTAGATACAAGGAAGAAATTTTTTACAATGAGGGTGGTGAAACACGGACACAGGTTGCCCAGAGAGGTGGTAGATGCCCCATCCCTGGAAACATTCCAGGTCAGCTTAGATGGGGCTCTGAGCAACCTGATCTAGTTGAAGATGTCCCTGCTCATTGCAGAGGCGTTGGACGAGATGACCTTTAAAGATCCCTTCCAACCCAAACTATTCTATGATTCTCTGAATATCAGGTTGGAAGTGACCTCAAGTATCATCTGGTCCAAACTTTCTTGGCAAACGCATGGTCTAGACAAGAGACATTTGCTCCATTGTGGTCCTGGGGTGTTACCTTAGCCCCTTTCCCATCCTTGGGAGTCTCTTTTCAGCACAATATGCCTACAAAAACATGGGCAAAAGCTTCTGTCATGTCTGATACTGCAGCCCAGCTATTTTCCATCTCTAATCATCACTTTGGTCTATGTCAGCAATGTCCACAAGGGACATCACTGCAAATCTGACTGTTAGTCTGGGCAAAAGACCAGCTTCCTTGCATGTAGAGAGAAACACAAAACAATGTTTTCCTCTCTCTAGAGCTTCTATCTCTCGCTGCTTATCTATGCTGGGCCACAACATCCTCCGAGGAAGTGGCTTGCTCTTATCTGGCTGCTGCTGTTTGCAGGATGGGTCTAAGCAAGCCCTGCCCAAGGGATGGGGACTTCAGGGCTGGGCATAAAGCTGGTGCTGTGGCCAGTTCCCTGAACAAATTAACCAGTGAGTTGCCCAAAGGCTTTATTAAGGAATGATACTCCTTTATTGTCACCTACAGAAATGGAGAAGATGGAGGGAATAAGACTGAGGGCAAAGCTCCTACAAGAAATGGGCACTCGGATCCATTTAATATCCAGAGTCCAAGCATGGAAACTGTGTTGCACCTCAGTGATACGCAGTGGGAACAGAGAGGTTCCCACTCTGCTGTGGCATCCTTAATGCTACCAGAGGGTGTAGTAAACTTCAAATATTAATACCAGTGTTGGAAAGAAAAAAAAAAAAAGAATGATTGAATGTGCAAATGAAAACCTAATAAAACAACATTTGGGAAAAAAATTTTAAATTTTGACGCAAACAGTCACAAATTCTGTGCAAGTCCAAAAATCTTGGCCATCACATTTCAGTAAGAGCCTTGAAGATTTTCCTTCTTTCCCATTTGGGATGAAAGCATGTTTCAAAGATTGAAGTTTCCTGCAAGACAAAAATTAGAAGGTTTGCATAGTTTTTTCCTTACGAATTATTCACCCTAACCAAATTTGAACAGATCTGCTGTTACAGAGAGCTTATTACGGTGGGGTATGCAAATGAAAAGGAAAGGCTTGCAACTTCTGTTTAGCTACTGCAAATTGTTATTTCTCATTGTTGCTCATGAGGATCTGAGTTTGCTGCCCAGGTCCTGCAGCAGCAGACTTTGGAGTCACAAAGTCCTGCCCAGGACGGTCCTGGGGCTCAATTCCCCCTCCTCCTTAGCCTGGTGCCCTGCAGCGATTGTGGGAAGCTCCCGATGGCTGCGGACGTGCAGGTGATGGGGACGTGGGTTGCTGCAGTTGCAGGACCAGCGATCCAGCAGCGGTTCCCTGCCCAGCAGCATGGCCGAGAAGGAGCACGACTCGGACCTGAACAGCGACCAGGACAAGGCAAAGGACTGCAACGGGCAAGTGGTCCCCAGGATCAAGCTGGAGCGGTCCGCTACAGTGATTGATGTACGTGCTCGGCTCTGTCTCTGCCATCCCTTGAGGGTGCCCACCCCAGTAAACCCCAGTGGAGAGACAGGGTCACGCCCAGCTTGTTGTGGGTCAGGTCCTACGAGCCTTTCTGCAGTCCACCCGTGTTGCACCCCAAGGTCTCTCCAGACCATGCCCTTTTTTCTGCCTGCTCTATCTTTAAGTGCATTAGATAGCCTGCAGTGCTCTGCATTCATCCCCTGTGGCCTCCTCTTCTTCTAGTTCAACCCAGGCAATGAGCCGGAGAAATCAGACCACAACCACCTCACTGCGGGTAACCAAGATGGGCCAGGCCTCGAGAAGAGGGTGGGGAGCGCCATCAGTGTCATCTCCAACACTATGGAAGGTACGTCCTTCCCCAGCCTCGGTGAGGGCTGTGTGTGCCAGCTGGTTTAGCCCAACTGTTGTGCACTGGTGGGCTTGCGGTGCTCGGCACACACCAGTGACAGTGGTTTTCCCACATCTCCAGCCCCACGCGAGGGATGACTCTGGACCTGGGGTCTCCGTATGGGGTCAGTGCACTGCAGTGATGCTCAAGCAAGGCTTTTCATCCTAACTTGCTAGGATGATGCCTGGAGGCAATAATACAATATCTTATGCAAAGGAATTGGATTGCAATTTGTTACAGCAGTCTCCAGAGTCAACTGAGAGCTGTTGAGTGGCTTCCTAAGAGCTGCTGTCTCAACTTCAGCAAAAAGTACCATAGACTCAGCAGTAACAGGTTTCTCAGCCCTGTCCTCACCGAGAATGGGTGCAAAAACCTCTGGCCACCCCAAAGCAGTTCCCTTGGATGTCCCTGCAATCTCAGCGTGGCAGAGACACCTCAGATCCTGCCCAGGTGTTGAGAGCAGGATTGGACCCACGGTTCCCTCACTGACCTGCCTTTCCATTCCTCTCTGATTTGGAGGCTAAGGTCTGCAACATCACTGTGCCTGGGCATGGGAAGGCTCCTCCTTTTAGCCCTCATATTAAACTCATAGATGGTCTAGGGCTGGTTCAGGACCTCAGGAGAGGTCTCTTCTAGTGGGTTAGCACTTGCCCCACCCAGGGGAGGACAGGATAAGCCTACACTGATGTCATTTTTCTTTCCTGCCCTCAGAACTGGAGGAAGCTCATCAGAAGTGCCCATCCTGGTGGTACAAATTTGCCCACATGTTTCTGGTGTGGAACTGCTGTCCTCCGTGGATAAAGCTCAAGAAGTTTGTCAAGCTAGTGGTGATGGACCCCTTCGTGGACCTGGGCATCACCATCTGCATTGTGCTCAACACGCTCTTCATGGCCATGGAGCATTACCCCATGACAGAGGAGTTTGAGAACGTGCTGTCCGTGGGGAACCTGGTAGGCAGCTGCAGGCATCCCATCCTTCCCCATTAGAGCCACAGCAGCCACACTATCCACCATCCTGCTGCGATTGTGTCACCTGAACAGCATGCATGGCTGGAAACACATCCCAGCTCCCGCAAAAGTGCTGCAGGGGTCTGATCACAGCATCCCCATGATGGGTTGGACTCCAGGATGGCTCGGATCAAGGGAAGCGATACAGGGGTGGGATCCAGCATCCCCTACTCCCCTTCTGCTGCAGCTTCTGTCTTGCTTGGTGCATCTCAGTGATGCCAATGTGGCCATGGCCTTGCAGAGCTGTCCTGAGCCATCTTCTGTATTGCAACCCAGGGTCAGGTACAAGCTACTGCCAGCCCTGGTTGACACCACAGTGTCCTCGCGATGCTGGGTGGCCACGTGGCAGAGCAGGGGCCCTTTCAGATTCTGGGAGCAAACAGGTCCCCACTGAGCAAGAAGCAACAATGTTAGAAGCATTAGGAAAAAAATAATACTCCGGAGTTTTCCCAGTGAAATCACTGCAAATCTCGGCTGTGCTGGTTTCATAGGCATATTTAGCAACCAGCTGTGGCTGCTCCTGCGTGGAGCTCAGGGTAAATGGCAATCTGCTGGTGGGACAAGTCCGGGGGTCCCCTGGTAGCTCTGGGAAATGCAGCTAATGGATGGGAGAGCTCTCCTGCCACCTTGCCCTGCTCCAGCACCTGCCAGGGCCTCTCTGTGCACGGGCACTGGAGTGACACATGCCAGTGCCCAAACCTTGGGTGGGCAGGATGACACTCAGCACATAGCTGCTTTGTCTCTGGTTTCATTCAGGAAATACAAGGGGATTAATCGGCTGTTGCTCAAAGTACAGTCACACTGCAAAGACGGTTCCAGCTTTTCCTTCGTGCCAGCAGCGGTTTCTGGCTGCATGTACACCCCAATGCCGGTGGGGATGGGGATGATTTGTTGGGGAAGGGCCAGGGAGGGATGGGAGCAGGAGAAGCAGCTCCCACTGAGCCACAGTCTTCCCCCACATTGCCTGCCTGTGCCCAAGATGAAAGCAGCAGCGCCTGCTGCTCATCTTGCTGCAGGCAGACAGATGACCAGGGTGTAAGTGAAGAGAGCAGGGATCAGCTGGCAGGAGCAGAAAATGGGGAATTTATGGGCCGGCACACAAAGGGGCATGTCAGGGAGCATCCCCTGGGATGCCAGTGCAGAAGCCTTTCTGCAAAGCAGAGGCAAGGACCTCCCATCCACATCTAGGGCAAAATTTGTCACTGGGCCCACACTGCGCATGCTGTGTCATGAAATTGCATCAAGGATGCTAATTGTCACATTGC
Organism: Haliaeetus leucocephalus; assembly: GCF_000737465.1. Lineage (NCBI taxonomy): Eukaryota > Metazoa > Chordata > Aves > Accipitriformes > Accipitridae > Haliaeetus > Haliaeetus leucocephalus. Next base: position 999,002 of record NW_010972580.1, on the reverse strand, counting down.
TAATTCGGCTCTGGAGTAACGTGATAATGCACATTGCTGTTATAGTCCCAGGAAAAGAGTAATGTGTAAAAGCCGGATCAGCTTTCGCAGGGCTCAGGGAGGGGCAGGGGCGTCCCAGTAGCAGCCCAGTTCCCAGTGCTGGGAATCTCTGTGATTCAGCAGTTGTTCAAAGGGGGTCCCTTTGCCAATGCAACTTTTATTTTTAATTTCCACCTGCCAACACACACCTTTGTGTCTCTCCAGAAGCAATCAGTCACCAGTACTCCCAGCTTGGCTTCACAAGCCACACTGGGCAGCAGCTGGGGAGCTTGTTCCCAACTGGACTGGATCTAACAGGATGAAATGCTTTGGGAATGCACCAAAAAAGGTGCTACCCACACCACACCAAGGCTCAGGACTGGCTTACAAGCAAAGTGACAGGGTGCTGTCTCCCACAGGTCTTTACGGGGATCTTCACGGCGGAGATGGTCCTAAAGCTCATTGCTCTGGATCCCTATGAGTATTTCCAGCAGGGCTGGAACATCTTTGACAGCATCATCGTCACCTTGAGCCTGGTGGAGCTGGGTCTGGCCAACGTGCAAGGGCTCTCTGTGCTCCGCTCCTTCCGCTTGGTACGTGCCGTGGGTCAAGGTGTACCTGGGGGTTTTGGATGCAATTGCCACCAGGGTGGAGAATGCTGGTTCAACCTCCTTTATGGCAGTCACCAACTTGTCCCCTGTTAAAGATAACACTGACAGCCAAGCTAAATATTTAGGAAAGTTGGAGTGTGCTCTTTGCAAAGCAGTTGGGTGTTTAATCCCTCCTGCCTTAATAAAACTGCGACATGAAGGTCTAATCCCAGCTTCGCATCCTTGCTGACACCTTGGGGCAATGAAAACCCCAGGCAAATCAACACCTTCTCTCCTTGCTCCTCGTAGCTGAGGGTTTTCAAGCTTGCCAAGTCTTGGCCCACCCTCAACATGCTCATCAAGATCATCGGCAACTCAGTGGGTGCCCTGGGGAACCTCACGCTGGTGCTGGCCATCATCGTCTTCATCTTTGCTGTGGTGGGGATGCAGCTCTTTGGGAAGAGCTACATAGAGTGTGTGTGCAAGATCTCCATCGACTGCACGCTGCCCCGCTGGCACATGAATGACTTCTTCCACTCTTTCCTCATCGTCTTCCGCATCCTCTGCGGGGAGTGGATTGAGACCATGTGGGACTGTATGGAGGTGGCTGGCCAGACCATGTGCCTCATCGTCTTCATGATGGTCATGGTCATTGGGAACCTCGTGGTGAGTATTGGAGCTGGGGTGGACCCTCAATGAAAGGTGGGGGGCAAGGACAGAGGGTGTCATGGGGCTGGGGAACACCTCTGCCTCTCGCTCTCTGGCCAATGCTGTTCAGCTCAGCTCATCTACAGGGCTGTGCCTGTAGGCATGGCCTTGTTGGAGCTCTACAGGAGCATGGGCAAAGGGCTTGATCTCCCTCCTGTAGACCCAGTGGGGATACGCTGTGTGCTCAGCTCTGTGTAAAGCAGGGTAAGAAGCTATTTCTGAGGGACTTTCAGCTGAAACTAGATCAAGGACAGAAGGGGAAACTGAGGCATGGAAAACTTAACAATGGGCTTTAAGCAGATGCAGGGGCAGCTTTGGGTCAAAAAAAGAGCTCATCTTCAAGCTGCCCTTTCTTCTCCACGTGGCTTTTCAGGCTTTCCTCCCCCGCTTCCCACTCTCCTGTGATGAGGGATGGAGGCAGTGTTATATCCAGCTCACCCCAGGGCTGGCCCTTTGCTCCTGGCTGCTTTTGGGAGCAGACCACCCCACCAGAAGACTTTTACAGATCCCCAGCATCCCCAGTATCCCCAGTCTTCACGCACAACCCCTCTACAGCACGGGGGCTCCTTCCACTGGGTCCTGGTGAACCCCCGGTCGCCATCACCCTCCCTCTCTGCCCGTTGCCCTCCTCGCTAACCCAAGCTGCTTGCTGTCTGCGCTGCAGGTTTGCAAGTTCCAGGCGAGCGTGAAATCCTTTCTAAACTTGGTAACCCTCTCGCTGGTGGCTTTGAAGCTTGTTTTCCAGGCTGTGTGGGCCCTGCTCTCCCTTCTTAAGGAGCAAGGCAGGGGAGGGAAGCGCGGCAGCTTGCCGAATCGCTCCTATTACTTGCTGGGGTTGTGTAAGCCCTTTGGAATCTGCTTTGAAAAACTATCTGCCCAGGGAGCTGCTGACGCCTCCCTCCCCACGACGGGTGGTTGCTCCAGCCCTGGGCTGGCACAGCCCTCCGGAGGGGTGAAAACAGCACTGGGGAGAAACCCAGACCACCCCACAGCTCAGGTCAGGGGTAGGGCAGCTTGGAGTGACCCACTTCGAGGGCAGAAAGTTGGGATTTGGGTGCTGCTTGGCTTCCCTGGCTTGTGCCAGGTATTTGGGGTTTTGAACTGGCCCCCATAGCAGCATGGAGAGCCATGCTGGCTGCAGACCTCACCCTGGGGTGTCCTGGGGTCTGGGCTGGCTGGTGCTGGGCATGCATCATCTCGTGGTGGGGAGCAGCCCAATGTCCCCCCTGGGCTGCCCATCACCCAGCAGTCAGCAACAGTTTGTAATGCTACCTTTCAAGAGGGAACCTGTTCATTTGAATTGCAATGCTGAATCAGGCTGAAAATCACCTGTAAGCAGCAGGAGCATCTCCAGAACAGTCTGCAGAGAGTGCAGGAGCTTAGAGATTGGGAATTGCAACTGGGGCTCCCTGGAGAACCTCCCCAAAAGGAGCTCTGGAAACCTTTCCTCTTCTGGATCCAGTTTTTGGAGTAGGACAGCCCATCCACCCCTCCAGGAGGCTTTCCTGGAGAAGACATGGGGGCGGCACAATTTTCAGCTGGTGGGGTCAGGACAAGCTTTGCAGGTCCTGCTGTGCTCTGTGCTGCTTCTGCATGGGGTTCATTTAAAGCTAAGTAGAGAAACACAGCGCACAACCACCTACAGAGCCATCACTGCCCTCTTCATCCTCTCTGCCAAGCTCTCCTGCCCATGTCTCTGGTATTTCCGAGTCCTGGAGCCCATCCCGCACAGCCTCCTGAGCATCCCGGCTGCAGGGAGGTGTGTGTTTCTCCCCACTTCCCCTGCAGAGGAATAAGGCGACAGGCAGTCATCCTTTACTGTTAATGACACTTTGAGCATTTCCTTTGGGGTTATTAAGGGAAAAGGGAGGAAGTCAGTCGGGTGACAAGGTAACGGACTCCTATCCAAAAAAGCCAGAGCCAACAGCAACTATTAGCTGTAACTGGTATTTAACGTAAGTATTAAACTGATGGGATAGTAGGGATTTATTTAAAGATGCGATTGAAGTCATATGGTATGAGCCATGTGAAAACAGCAGTGACCTTGAATAGCAGCTAATTCCCTTCTCAGATACGCTGCTGGCACAAAAAGGCACAAACATCAACAGCTGTGGGCTTGGCCCATTGGCTGCTTTGCACAGCAAGAGCATGTCTGGGTGCTGCCGATGCTCCCGTAGCCCGGGGAGAGCCTGTCCTCCTCCTTTTCTCATGAGCCGCTCTGGGTTTCTGGCATGCAGCTCGTCCACCCGTGCCAGGCGAGGCTGCGGCGGCGTCCAGTCACGTTTTGGGCATGGTGAAGTAGGAGAGATCTGGGGGAAGCAGGAGAGCGCCTGGGGTTGGAGCTATATAGAGCATTGCCTTTGCATCTCATGAGCTGACTTGTGCTGAGATGAAATGCCACTTTCCATGGAGCAGAGCAGTCTCTGGTAGAAAGGGATGAGATTACAGCTGTAGCTCAGGCTCCTACATGGCACCAGGGTGTTGAAGACCCTCAGGAGCTCACTGGGCATCTGAGGAGAGGAAGAGTTGCAGCTGGGAGGACTGGTTAAACAGGTTTATCCCTGGGAAGAGAAGGGACAAAGCTGAGTTTCAACCCTGTGGGTGGCAGGGAGTCCCACGTGGGGACCAGCCAGGCCAAGAGCTCCAAGAGAGCAAAGGGAGGGACATGCTGATGGACCCACAGGGGAGGTGGTTTGAGAGGGGCTGAAGTGATGACTGGCATCGCTTGTAAATGGATCAGCAGGACCCAAGCAGCTGGGGGTGATACTGAGGGTATGGGAACCCAGGGAGGAGTGAGGAGGAGCTGGACCATGTCCATGTCCTCCGGGAGATGCGGTTGGCATCTCTGCAGTCCCTAGAGCTGGGCAACAGGAGAAGGGAATCCCATGACACACTCAACGTAAGGATCTTCTTCACAGTGATGACTGCTCCTTGCTGCTCCAGTCTGCGGGGACAACGTTGGTGCCAGACGTCAGTGCTGGTATTTGTTTTTGTCCCCTCCAGGTGCTGAACCTGTTCTTAGCTTTGTTGCTGAGCTCCTTCAGTGCCGATAGCCTGGCGGCATCTGACGATGATGGAGAGATGAACAATTTGCAGATCGCTATTGGCAGGATCAGCAGGGGGATCGACTTTGTAAAGAGCTCTGTCCTCATGCTGCTCCACAGGCTGTGGAAGGGGAAGAAGGTGGCCCCGGAGGAAGAGCAAGAGCCCAATAAGACGGACAACTCTGTGCTAAACCATGTGGACACTGGCCAGGAGCCCAAGTCGGAGTACCTGGATGGAGTCACAGGCAAAGAGCATTTTTTAATGGATGAACTGGACCACATGAATTTCATTAACAACCCCAACCTGACAGTGCAAGTCCCCATCGCCTCAGAGGAGTCTGACCTCTATGAGGAGACAAGCACCCAGTCCGACACTGAAGATGCTAAGGTAGGAAAGGCTGGTGGGGGGTTTCAACACAAAACCTGTGATTGAACCATTCTTGCTGTGCTGCCCAAAGAATGATGCTGGTTTTGTTACTTTTAGCTTTTCCACAATGTGTAGCATGGGCCAAACTTGGGGGGGTTTCAACCTGGCATTTCCCAGTGTAAGCTGGAAGTGGGGGGGTCCAAGCAGGGGTTTGGCCTGTTTTGGGTCAGGCTATGGGGTTATTGCTAATGCCAGGGGAACCCACTGCACTACAGGGTTGGTGCAAGGGGCAAAACGCTCAGTTTGGTGTTAAAGATGTTCAAGAGGAATTTGATGCTAGGAAATCTGCTGATGGCACTAACATTGGATCTACTGCTAATGCCTCAGAAAGCATCATCAGAGAGGGTATGAAACCAGATGGAGGAGCTTAGCACAAGTGAACATGAAGCGATGCATTTCGGATCCAAAGCTGATGAGACAGCTGAGGTCGGCATTGCTGTGTCAAGGCACGGAGAGGACTGTCCAGGCTCATGGGACACCGATTGCCTCAGTGCTCTGGGAGGATGACAGGGAGATGTGAGACAAGAAACTTGGGAAGACCTGAGGGGACACAAAAAGGAGGGTGATAGTCTTCTGGGAAATTACTGCTCACAACATGGTTGCACCGAGGTCCTGAGGAAATACAGGGCAGTGGGGATGCTGCAGTGGAGAGGAGCAACTGCATCAGTCTGGAAAGGGGTTTTGTATGAATAATAGAACAGTTCTGACCAGGGGTTTATCATCACTGTTGATGGCAAATGTGTCTGCTCAGGAGTTGAGGAGCCTTTGGGAGCTCTGTCCCAGCTAGAGTCCTGCTCAGGGCGGTGTGCTGGCGCAGAAGGCAGTGGTGCAGTTTGGGTGCAACCACAACTGCTGCAGAATGCCTGGCTGGAATTGCACAGGCATCCCAATGCAGGGCTGGAAAATGAACCAGGACTGCCAAAAGCCCAGAGCCATCTTCCTCCCTCCCCGTCTGCAGGCTCCTTACAGCTCTGCGCAGTGACAGGGACCTGGCTTCACTCGGGGAACAGTGCAAGAAGAAGGGATAGTCATGATTACTTTTTTTTTTTTTTTTTAGCTGGGAAAACAGGGTGTTTTCAGCAGTTGGGGCTGCAGCAGGAAGATGGCAGGAAAGATGGTGGCTGGGGAGAAACTTGCCTGGAGCACCTTGGGTTAAGGGAATGGGCAAGGGGAGTTGCTGTTGTTTTTCCCCTTAGTTTTGCCAGCAGGAGGGCTGAGAGTTGGCATTTTTCCCAAAATTTTTCCTCCTATGAGTCCAGTAGCAGTAATCCCCATTACACCCAGGCCATGCATACTGGGCATACAGTCACACTACACAGCAGCGATGCTAATGCTAACCTGGCCGCAGCGGAAGGACCCATCCAGCCTGGCCTGTGGGATCCCCAAGGACCTCAGTTCCTCACCACCATGATGCCCTTCCCGGTGGCTGGGGGAAAAGCTCGGTATCCAGCTATCGGACATGTCCCAGTGTGGCTCCAGCATTTTGGGGCTGTGTTCAGCTGACATCTAGTGGCACCTGCTCCAACACCCTGCATGGACCTCGTATTTTGAGAGCCATCCCTGGCTGCTCAGCACGTGCGGGGGACAAACAGCATCCCTCAACCACTAAATACCAGTTCACCCCATCATTGCTGCTGGTTTTGGTGGCTAAATTCAGGCGAATGTTGACCAAGGTCCAAACCAGGGAGGTGCATTAACAACCTGGCCCCCTGCCCAAACAGGCAGGGTGGGCAATGGGCTGGCGGTCATCATGTGAATTGACTGCCTAGTAATTAGAAATCAAGTGCTAATTGGTGGGAGCCCTGAGCTGGTCCTTGGGGAAGAGTGCTGCTAGCTCGGTGTGTTCACATGCCCTTGATTAGCTCCAGATGGAGCCAAAGCCCGGCACACTGCCTCACACCAGGGACACGGGCCACCGGTGAGGACTGCAAATTGGGGGGGTTTCTCCAGATGGGCTGCTCAGAAAATACTGATAAATGCTCTTCCCCTTCCAGAGCAGCTCTTTTCTGAGACAAACGTATTTTTTAGGGTGAAATGATAGTGGCAGGGTGATGGCAGTAGCGGAGCTGCTTTCCTTGAGCACTTTTGCATTTTATGGTTGATTTATCTTTTGCACCGCAAAGCAGCAAGGAGGTGACGGGAACAGAAGTGTTGATGTGCTATGGCTGTGCAAAGAGTCAGTGCTGTGGCTCAGGGATTTTCCTGGGGGCTTTTTGCCTCAGACCACCATGCTGCCAGGCGGGCTGATGTCTCCCAAGATGCTCTGGGCTGTGTACATCACAGGACCACCGTCAAGTGCTGTGAATTATGGGGGTCACAGGGTGAGTGTGGGTGCGCAGCACCTAAATGCCGGTGCTTGGTGCTGGCAAGGATGGGGAAAGCCCTGGATTTGGGTAGAAACACCCAGCCAGGCTGGAGGTGCTGTACCACGTATGTGATGAAAATTGCCCTGCAAACCTGCTGGTCTCAGGTGTGTAGAGGGCTCAGGAGCCCCCAGGGAAGGGGTTTGGGGGACCGTGCACTGGGACCAACACAGTTATCTCTGTCCCCCCCTCAAGAGGACCTGCCCTGGGCACTGTTCCCCTGATCTCCAGTGCCACTGGGCTGGTTCGTCCCCACCTCGTGCCTTTGGAAGACTTGTCCCGGAGGCAGATGGTGTCCATGTGTCCTTCCCCGGGGTCATAGCTTGCCTGGCTCCATGCCCAGGCCTCCTAATCCCCCTGCCCCTCCTGTCGTCCCCCCCAGCCCCAGTGGAGGGTGGCCCCACTGCTCCTGCAGAGCCACCAGCCAACAGCTCATGCCACTGCTACTGCTGTGTCCTGCTCCTCAAGGCAATGCCCTGTGTGTCCCCAGCACGCAGCAGCCAGGCTGCAAAGGTCCCCCAAAGCAACGTCTTCTCCTAGAGATGTGGCTGTGGCCCCTGAGGCTGCAGGCAATGACAGTGCCTCAAATTACCCGAGGGGGTCTTCCCTGGCTTGTTGGAGGATGGAGTAGCTGCTTTATTCGCTACTGAAAGCACTAGCAACCTTGGGGGAGGATTATCTCCTTCTCATGCAAGCCAACACTATCCTCCATTGGAGGTGCCCATCCAAGATCTTCTGGTTCCCAGCTGGTCCCAGGTAGGACAGGCAGGTCTGGGGATCTGCTCTTTCCTCAAGTGCTGCAGAAATTCTTCTCAGAAAGCCAAAAAAAAAAAGGAGGAAAAAAATCCCAGGGGCTTGCCAAGGTTTTCTCTCATTATCAGCCCCTCTGGGCCTTGCTGAGTGGTGTCTGGGAAGCCAGCCAAGCTGAGCTGTGGAGCAGGATGGAGCTGGTGAGAGATATTTGGGATGCAGGTTTTGAACTTGGGTGAACCTCAGCCTAAAAGCCCTTCAGCACAAGCCGAGCCAGCAGGATTTGAGAGAAGAGCCAGGGTGGCTGCCCAGGTTTCTGCAGGTCTCATTGTACCAAAGGGTGTTTGGCAGAGCATTTCTTAGACAGGGGCATGCAGAGGAGGAGGAGGTGAGAAAATCAGCCTGAGGTGATGGTACAAGTGGACGGGAGATGGATTTGCTGTGCAGGGAGGAAGGCTGGGGTTAGGGGACCTTTTGCTCCTCTGAACCTGGATAAAAAGCAAAGCTTGTGTAAGCTCAGGTACCAACAATCCTCCAAGGTCTGCAGCCTTGGAAAATTCAACAGCTTCACTCTGGGCTGTGTTTTCCTAGGAAAGGGACTCAGAGCAGCCTTCAAGCAAGGGGGTCCCACTAACCGGCTCCTCCAGTACTGCCTGGTCTCTGTGCGGGCAGAAGGCACTGGAAGACGGCCAGAGGTAGCCAGAGCCCAGGAGCATCCCTTCTGCAGGGCAGCTCAGCCTGAATCCTCCTCTCCCTTTGCAGAATCCCCTCTCCAGTGACAATGCGTCATCCCTATGCAGCACCGTGGATTACAAGCCCCCGCCGCCCGTGGAGGAGGAGGTGGCAGAAGAGGCTGAGGACAGCAAAGACCCCGAGGAGTGTTTCACTGAAGGTGACTAAGTAGGGCAGGGGACTCTGTGGAGAGGGGGAGTTGGGTATGGAGGGGCCATTGCCAACCGATTGTGGCACAACGACCCCCAGGCTCACTTAGCTCAGCCCAAACTCCAAATCCTCCTGTACTACCAGGGAGATGGTCCCCATGGGGCTCCCCTCTTGTGTGCACACCTTCAAACCCAGCAGGATCCTGCTCCAACCTCCATCTAGGAGGGTTTGAAAAGACAATAAAAGCACAAATAGTGTCATGTCGGTGGAAAAGCCCTGGCCAGGAGGTAACTCACAGCTCTTTGCCCCATGCTCAGCCTGTGTGAAGAGGTTTCCCTGCCTCTACGTGGACATCACCAGTGACAGAGGGAAGGTATGGTGGAACGTCCGGAAAACCTGCTTCCGCATCGTGGAGCACGACTGGTTCGAGACCTTCATTGTCTTCATGATCCTCCTCAGCAGTGGGGCGCTGGTAGGTCCCACATTTCGCCCTGTCCCATTTGCTCTACAGTAGCTCCCCAGCTTGGTGGGAGCCCAGGAAGGCGGGCAGGGCCCAGGCAGCAGCACCAGAGGCTCTGGGCATTGCCTGGTTGTCTCCTGTGCAAAATAACACAGCTTTGGGCAGACGTTTGATTTAAAACCCCACTTGGCTCAGGTCTGCCCAATGTACAGCCTTGCAAGGGGATCTAAACATCCTTCCCTTGCCCTCCAAGAGCCCTGCATCGGTACAGTCAACCCTATACAACCCTCCCCAGCACCCACCATCGGCTGTGGTGCATGGGCTCCAGGGGATGCAACTGCCTACAGCCTCCTCTCCTGCTCTTAATATCAACCATGAACTGTCTGAACCATCTATTTATCTTTATGTGGGTGGTTCCTCATTTCATTGCTTCCATAACTGGTTGTCGGGAGGTGCTTTGCGAATAACTCATGGTTATTATTTTGCTATTCAGCGCTTCCAGCTGCTGACTGGTGCACCTTCCCAGAACCCGGGCGTCCATTTAAATCAACCCCATTAAAAAGCTGTGTGTCAGCCTGTTGGTCATCTCTGAGTGTTTGGGCTGGGTATAACTCAGCTGCACCTGTAAATACGCAGAGTTATTGGGGAGACCAGCTTCTCTGCAAGTTTGGAGGTAAAGAGAGAGGGGACCAGAATAGAGGGACTGAACTGGTTTTCAGAGGTGCTTTAAAACACGTCTGCATCATGCTCTGAAGTGCAGTTTGGGGATGTCTGAGGTTGTAGCTAGTGCCGGAATCGAAAGTTCTGCTAAAACAGCTGTACAACACCTGGCCACCATGCCTGTACCTCTGATTGCTTATGTTTTACATGCCATACGGACATAGCAGTAACCCAAACTCCTAACAGCATTTTCAAAACTACCAAGGCATCCAAAGATGCAGGTTGGTGTCCTGGCTTTTGACTTGTGCTCAGACTCATGGGAATTTGATGCAGCTGGACATTTGCTTTGAAGCTTTGCTTTGGGACAAACACCGCTCTACATAGCCAACAAGAACTTGTGAACAAGAGTTAGACCCCATGTTGATCAGGTGCGTCAGTAAGTGCCACATGTAGCTAGGCTGTCAAGTTTTCAAGCTGCCCCAAGCCCTAGAAAAGCAGGGGCAACGCAGGCATGGATGTGGCTGCACTGAGCCGTGCAGCAGGTCTAATGGAAGAATGACTGTCACATAGCTCCACGCCTCTTCCAGGCTTTTGAGGACATCTACATTGAACAACGAAGGGTGATACGCACCATCCTGGAGTATGCCGACAAGGTCTTCTCCTATATCTTTGTCATTGAGATGTTGCTCAAGTGGGTGGCCTATGGCTTCAAGGTGTACTTCACCAACGCGTGGTGCTGGCTGGATTTCCTCATCGTTGATGTAAGTGTTGTCTGTTGAGCACCTCAAGAGCCATAGTTAACCAAGGGATTTGGGAGCAGCAAGGGATTGTAGCAAGCTGTTGGAAGGGAACCCATATTGTATTTTAAAGGACAATGGGGTGGCTGTGGAACAAGGGCTTAGACCATTGCTCAAAATACTGGTCCTCCACAGGAAGGGCCACTTCTTTCCCTGGCTGCAGAAACCCTTTCAAACCCTTTCTGGTTTACACTTAAGCCAAGAATGACCCCATGCTGCTCTGCGAGATCCCTAGTAGAGATATGAAGGGACATAGGGTCTCCCAAATGTGAGAGCTGTGACAGAGCAGGCTCTGTCATGTGCAGTATTTCTGCATCCCCCACCACCTCCACCCTCACACCCAAGAGGCAGGGATATCCTCCACATGGCTGATCACCAGGGATCCAAGGACTCAATGCCAGTCCCTGTGTCCCAAGACAAGATGATGACCACCAGCCTGAGGGAGTGCTGGGGTGAGAGGGAAGGGCAGGAGCTGCAGGGATGTGGTCCAGCTGTGTTTCCATCTGAGATGCTGCTAATCCCTTGGGCTGTTCCTTCCAGGTTTCCATTATCAGCCTGACAGCAAACTGGCTGGGATACTCTGAGCTGGGAGCCATCAAGTCCCTGCGGACACTGAGGGCTCTGAGACCACTGCGTGCCCTGTCCAGATTTGAAGGCATGAGGGTAGGTGTCTTCCCCGTGTGCTGCTGGCCCTGACATGGACACACAATGCGGCACCATTCAACAGTCGCCTACATCAGGGACCCATCCCACGTGGTTTTTAGGGGCTTCCAGATCAGTGGGATCGATGCTAAGGTCCCTGTGGCCCAGTTTGAGCCCACTTGGTGCTGCTGGGGAGGGTAAGGCTGGGGCACAGGGTCATGCAGCTCCACAACATTCCTGGCCTGGTAAGGGGACAAGGCTCCTGCTAGGAGCCAGGTCCTCCAAGGTCTTTTCTGCCCTTGCAGGTGGTGGTGAATGCCTTGCTGGGTGCCATCCCCTCCATCATGAATGTCCTGCTGGTCTGCCTCATCTTCTGGCTGATATTCAGCATTATGGGGGTGAACCTCTTTGCGGGGAAGTACTACCGATGCATCAACACCACCTCAGGGGAGGTCTTCGACATCAGTGTGGTGAACAATAAGAGTGACTGCATGGCCCTCCTCCACACCAATGAGGTCAGATGGGTCAACGTCAAGGTCAACTTCGACAACGTGGGCTTGGGATACCTCTCCTTGCTGCAGGTGGTATGTAATGAAAGCAGCTGCCATCCCTCCAAGACATGCATTACTGTAGCAGGGCAGCGTGATTAGCATCAGGGCTGAAGTAAGATGTTACCGTGATGCCCAGACGGGGCCTCTTAGTTGCTTCTTAGCTCCAAAATTGATATTTAACAAAAAAAAACCAAACCTGCAGAGCCAAGGAGGAAAGGGACAGGGTAGAAGATGGGAGGGGAAGGTAAGTGTGACCAGGGAACCGCTGTGGATGAGTGTAGGTAGCACCGAGCCTGGAGCTGCGAGAAGTCCTCTGCAGAGCGCAGGGTGCAGAAGCGAGGAGGGGGGCCCTCTCTTCCTCCCTCCCCCCATTTGAAAAGTTCGGTCTGCTGTAGTCATAGGCTGCAAGAGTTTTGCATGGGGAAGACGATGACTGGAAAAAGAGCGCATGTGTCCGCTGCAAGGCAGTGGGCGAATATAGACGTGCTTCCACTGAACCCACCACAGCTGAGCCAGGCAAGCAGAAGGGGAACTGCTCACCGCAGTTTTCATAAATACATAGGTGTGGGCTCTGTTATTGTGTGGGCTGGGGTTACTCCCATCAGATCCAGGGGAACTGGTGGTTGCAGAATCAGAGCATAACCCAAATTGATTAACCAGCTTTAAATTCAACTTCCTCTTCAGATTTGTTGTTCCATCAGATTCAGGAAACAAGATGTTCAGGCTTTTTGTTTAACAAATCAGCAGTAGAAGCTTGTAAAAGATGCAGTGTACCCCCCTACCCCACCAGGATCGGGATCCAGCAGGTAGCAGAGGCAGCGACACAGAAGTCAGGGCTACGGAGGTGGCACAGGTTGGGAGCAGGAGGGAGGCAGCCGGCCCCAGCACAGCTCTGCCCTTGGGAAAATGCACTTTGTTTGGGGGGGGAAAGAGTCAATTGCTGCTTTTCCCAGCCTGGTTTGCGGTGGTGTTTTGGGAAGTCCCTGGTAACCTCAGCCACAGAACGGAGCTTATGTGTGCACAGGTGTGTGCACGTGCAAATTTCAGCATTTCTGTATTAGGGCATTTTTCTTGTGGATTCAACTTATGGTCCTTCTGCCATTCCCACAAAGAAGCTATAACTCCAGGGTGAGCAGGCATGCTCAGAGCTAAGCTCCCAAACTAAACCCCAAACACTCACCCTTTGACCTGCCCCCCCCCCCCCCAGCCCCAAATACCTCCCAGCAAATCTGTTTATCTCCACTGTCCCCACAGGCGACCTTCAAAGGCTGGATGGACATCATGTATGCTGCTGTGGACTCACGCGAGGTAAGGAGACAAGCAGGGATGTCTCACAACTGTCACCAAGCATCGTTTATCCCACCGGGCCAGTTCCCCCTGGCAGGCTGGGAGCAGAGTCCTGGGGCTGAGGAGGAGCTCAGCACGGGCTGGGGCTTGACCCCTCAGCCACAGCACCTCCTCTGGCTCTGCCCATTGGTGCTGGGGGGGCTGCCTGCATCCCACCATGGCTTTGGATAGGCCATGGGCCAAAGAGTGGAGAAATGCCCAAAACATCCCCCCTGCTGAGGTGCACAGTGTCAGTTGTGTCCCTTCTGGTGCCTTCTGCCAGCCATGTCATCGTCACCTGCATCCCAGCTGCACCCTGGCCCCCACACCAGGCTCCCACCCCACCTGAGCTACAGCTGGGGCTGAGCCCGCTCCTCTCAGCTTCAGCTTCATGGTCCAAAATCCCCGCTCTGCCTCCGCAGCTCCAAGCCAGCAGGCTCCTCCCTCACCCTGCTGCGAGACGATGCCCTCCATGTGCTCCTCCAGCTGGGAGAGCTTATCCCATCCTGGATAAAGCGCCTGGCTTGCCTTGAGCAATAAATGGGTTATTAAAACAGGGCAGCCAGCATTTAACCTTTGGGTTAAATGGGTTATTAAAAAAAAAAAAAAGTTTTGAAGGGTTTCACGCAGAGGCTGTTTTGACTGTGATCCATCCCAAAAATTGTCCCCACACCAGCGCATGTGTGCACACACCGCCATGAGCCAATGCAGCAGAAGAGACTTCCTACCTTTCTCTAAGTGAGCAAACTTGCCTGTGCCCCACTGTGGGGGTCAGGCCCGCACACCCACGGGCCTGAACATATTGTTTTCGTTGCCTTTTTTTAGCATGAGAGACAGCTGCTCTGCTCACCCCAGCTGCAGCTGCCAGCACTCAGTGGAGGAGCTGCTTCCAGCTCCCTCTAAAAATGGCTTGGGTTCCTGCCTCCCCGAACACCTGGGGCAAAGCTGTTTTGGGAGAAAATCCGCTCTTGTCTGCCAAGAGCTTTCTTCGAAATAGGGGAAGCTGCTTGTGACACCTTGGGATGTCTCCAGTCAAATATAGAGCAGAATTAAGTGATGCCCCTTGATGAGGAGTGTTTTCCAAGGCTGCCAGGCTGTGCCACTCCTTTGTGCTGGCGTGGCATGAATTAAACCACTTTTCCTTTCCCCTCTTGGCTATATTTCAGCCCTTGGAAAGCTGATTATCGGGAAGAAACTCAAGTTTGCTCATTGATATCACTGCACCTGAGCATCCTTTCCTGAGCATCCTTTCCTATTCCCCAGCCTGTGCTGTGTGATCAGGGGTCATCACGTGGATGTCCCTTCCCATGGCTGCTCCCACAGGGACCACTCAACCCATGCAGCATTCACCAAAGGTTTTGGAGTAGCCACCCCCCAGCTCTGTCTGGATAGAGTGACCCCTTGTCTGGGGGCTTGGGGACATGCTTTCTGGAGAGGGTTAATCTCACATTTCCCATCTCTCCTGGTCAGATTGAAGAGCAGCCAGTGTATGAGATCAACCTCTACATGTACATCTACTTCGTCATCTTCATCATCTTCGGTGCCTTCTTCACCCTGAACCTCTTCATCGGCGTCATCATCGACAACTTCAACCAGCAGAAGAAAAAGATAAGTATTTTCTGGGTCCTGCAGCCACTGTTGCCTCCCAGGGCACTGGTCCAGGATGAAGGGGACCAGCACGGTCATGGGGTGAGGGGACCAGGGCCACCATGCCCAGTGCTCAGCTGGACCCCAGGGTCCCTCTGCAACCTGAATTGCTGGTATCCATTAGTGGCTTCCCACAAAGTGAACAAGGAGAGCTAGACAAACAGCACCTGGGGATTTGTGTCCTGGCCATAACATTTATAGAGGAATTCATTTATGGATGCAGAGGGAGGAGGGGGGG
>NW_010972580.1:962673-983889 GCF_000737465.1 Haliaeetus leucocephalus | reverse complement strand
GGGGGGGCTATGTTTTCTCTTGCCTGTGCCACAGCAGGCACGGCTGTAAGCCTGTGCTATCACTTTTGTTTCTTATTCCCACCCCATGACCCTTTCTCATCATTTTTCCAGGCATCAACTTCTGCTTTCAAGCGAGCAGCACGGGGCTAATACCCCTGGGCTGCCAGAGGGGGAAGCGGGCGAAGGGTGGGTAACACAGAGCACGTTGTTTGTGCAGAGCAAGCTCTGAAGCACACCGAGATGCTGCCTCGGTCCCAGCAGGATCTGGCCAGCAAGGAGGGGGTGAGCCCTGGCAGGGCACGTGGTGCCCCACTCACTGCAGTGGGCTGGGAGGCAGCACCTCACCTCCGCAGGACAAAACCGCAGCGCTAGGATGAGCACCCATGGGTGCTGTGAATGAAGGGAAGCAGCATAGAAAAGGGCAAGTAGGGAGGAAGCAGATTTCACTGAGTCAGTGCAGCGAGCAATGCCTGGTAGGAGGTTGGCTGGAGATCCTTGGTGGGAAAGAGTGTGGTCAGAGATGCTTGGTAGGAAGAGGAGAGTTCCCAAGACTAACAGCAGTGATTCCCTTTATACTTTGGAGGCCAAGACATCTTCATGACAGAAGAGCAGAAGAAATACTATAATGCCATGAAGAAGCTTGGCTCCAAGAAACCCCAGAAGCCCATCCCCAGGCCATCGGTATGTTGGGTTAATCACCCTGGAGTGCAGCAGGGCAGGAGCACTTCAAGCCACCAGCTGTCCCAAAGTGAATAAGAAGGGTCAAGGGAAGACCATTTGCCAGGGCAAGGAGCCAAATCCTGGCTCCCCATTGTTGCTCTTCAGACAGGACCTTGCTAAGAGCTGGGGCTTCAGAAGAGGTTCACATCAGGCAACCTCATTTGGGTCTGCTCTTCAGCCCTGGGTCTGCTGGCAAGGGCAAAGGGAGGATCCCTTTTGCAGGTATTAGGGTTTTCTCCTAGCTCAACTCCCAGCTCCTCTCTCGAAGGGAGTTAGACTCAGAGAAAGCTCAGCTTTCAACACTTCTATAAGGGACACTGGTCCAGCCAATTACATACACCGTTGTGACTTGGGTTTGGTTTTGATAGCCCAGCTCAAGTGAGGTGTTTTCCATGTGTTTATTTTTGCCCTGATGCATTAGCTGTGGATATAATTAGAAAGCAATTGTCACCTGTGCCCACACCTCCTGGATGTGGTGTTACCAGATGGGTTTCATCCTGCAAGGTGCTGGGTACCCTCCTCCCATAGCTTTTGGGGCTGTGAGACCTGTGTACTGGCCACAACCCTGAGGTTTCCTACACTCTTTTAAATACGGTTCCTTCTTCTCTTTCTGTTGTGTCTTTTGTTTTGTGTGTGTGTGTCCCCTTTTCCCACCTCATCTCTGGTTCTCCATCATCACCCACATGGCCTTCATGGCAGAACAAATTTCAAGGGATGGTGTTTGACTTTGTTACCAAGCAAGTGTTTGACATAACCATCATGATCCTGATTTGTCTAAACATGGTCACCATGATGGTGGAAACAGATGATCAAAGCGAACTCAAAACATCTGTCCTCTACAAGATAAACCTAGTCTTCATCGTCATCTTCACTGGAGAGTGTGTGCTCAAAATGTTTGCTTTGCGTTACTACTACTTCACTATCGGCTGGAACATCTTTGACTTTGTGGTGGTCATCCTCTCCATCTTAGGTAAGTCCTGCTGGTTCCACCAGTTCCTCAGGGATCTCACCAGATAATGAAGAGTGGAAAAGGTCTAGCTGATCCACAGCCACCAAGCTGTCACTGGCCACCCCCTTACACCCACCCTTTGAGCAGAGCCAAGCCAACAGGACCCTGAGACAAGACGGATGTGAGGCTACCCTATGTCACCAGGCTAGATGAGGGGCTGGGGATGTGTCTCACTCCTCCTTGGTGTTGGGTTCCCCTTGTCTCCATGTTGCCTGGCTGCACTGCTGAAACAGAGCAGCCAGCATTTAACCTTTGGGTCCATGCTCAGAGTTTATTTTTTAACGTGTTCCCTTTGCCACCACAGGAGCAGAGAGCTGTGTACCATCGGGGGTGGCCTCATCTCTCTGTATCTGCCCAACTCTGGCAGGTGGAGTGGAGTAGCTCCACCTCACCCCCTATGTTGGCTGCAGAGCACAGCAAACTCACCTCTTCTTCATCCCTCCACAGGTATCGTCCTCTCAGACATTATAGAGAAGTACTTTGTATCACCCACCCTCTTCAGGGTCATCAGGCTGGCAAGGATTGGCCGCGTCCTCCGGCTGATCCGAGGGGCAAAAGGCATCCGGACTCTCCTCTTTGCTCTGATGATGTCCCTGCCTGCCCTGTTCAACATTGGCCTCCTGCTTTTCCTCGTCATGTTCATCTACTCCATCTTCGGGATGTCCAACTTCGCCTATGTAAAGAAGGAGGCGGGGATCGATGACATCTTCAACTTCGAAACTTTTGGGAACAGCATCATCTGCCTCTTCCAGATCACCACGTCGGCTGGATGGGATGGTCTCCTCAGCCCGATCCTGAACAGTGCTCCCCCTGACTGCGACCCTGACCTCGAAAACCCTGGCAGTTCAGTAAAAGGGGACTGTGGCAATCCATCCATCGGCATCTTCTTCTTCTGCAGCTACATCATCATTTCCTTTCTCATTGTGGTGAACATGTACATTGCCATCATCCTGGAGAACTTCAACGTGGCCACGGAGGAGAGCAGCGAACCCCTCTGCGAAGATGATTTTGAAATGTTTTATGAAACTTGGGAGAAGTTTGACCCAGACGCCACTCAGTTCATTGCATACAGCACCTTGTCTGACTTTGTAGACACCTTACAGGAGCCACTCAGAATTCCCAAGCCAAACAAGATCAAGCTAATCACCATGGATTTGCCAATGGTTGCTGGGGACAAAATCCACTGTCTGGATATCCTCTTTGCCCTGACTAAGGAAGTGCTGGGAGACTCGGGAGAGATGGATGCCTTGAAGGCCACCATGGAGGAGAAGTTCATGGCCGCAAACCCCTCAAAGGTTTCCTATGAACCCATCACCACCACTCTGAAAAGGAAACACGAGGAAGTCTGTGCTACAAGAATCCAGAGGGCTTTCCGGAGGTACCTCCTGAGGCGGTCGGTGAAGCAGGCGTCCTACATGTACAGGCACAGTAAGGATGAGGATGCCCTGAGAGAGGACGCACCCGAGAAGGAAGGTCTGATCGCCACCAAAATGCACGAGATGTATGGGAACACTGGGACAGATGTGGAGACAGCCCCTGCCTTTGGTCTTGCGCCCATTCCCAGCTCAGAGATGCAAGATGCTCCTAGTGAAGCAAAAGCATGGGATAAGGAACGCGTTGTGAAAGAGTCGCTGGTATAACAGAAAGAGGCTTCCGTCTCTCACCCAGCCTGAAAGGACTTCATTTGTATCTCCTTTTCAAGAGCTCTTCCATATACAGATCAATCGATCTTAGATATTGAGCTAATTTCAGATATTTCAAGTAGACACCTTAACTTTGGAAGCAGGATCTCTTACTGATCCTGGTTTTCACAGCTCATTGCACTTGCAAAGAGTTTAATATTTTTCTTATGAGAATTAAATGTGAAATCTATTGTTGGTGAAAGAGAAACATTCTAGTTTTGAAATGATCTCATCATGGTAACGATGTTTTTCAGACATTAACAAGTGAGTATGGCTGTCCTTTTACTTACAGTAATTATTTATTAATGTTATTTCACATAAGAGATTTTCTTGTATATTATTCTTCCAGAGTGCAGCCAAGTAGCCCATGAAAGATGAGCCAAGTGAAATAATATTAAGAATAATTACAGAAAAGGCAAGGTTTTGTGAACAAAAATCTCCAATGTCTTAAGTAGCACCTTTCTTTTGAATATTTGAATAAGCTTTATGGATTATTTTTTGTTATATACAGAGAAAGTGCAATTATGTCTTAAAGATTTGTTTGCATAGACAAAACAAAGCATCTGCAGGTATGTTCTCAGGGTTAAATATCAGGTTTTAAAGGTCTCTGAATATGCATTGAAATCATAAATCATTCAGGTCTCTACAGTACGAATGTAAACTGTATTTACAGTCATGCTTCTTCTCTGTTTTCCCATTTCATCCAGATTTTGTGGCAGGAAAGCAATAGACAAAGGTAGGGTTTGGAAAACCTCCTCCAAGAATCCCCAGTCCCTGTAACAAAACCCTCAAGGGTTTCTTCAAGCCCATAGCAAGAGGAAATGTCCCACTGGAGTGCTCTTGGTTAGCGTTAATTAACGAGATGCATCCCTGGGGATCAGAGCAGGTGTTTGAACAGTCCGTGCAATGAGCTGCTACAGCGGGGTCCCTTAAATCCCATCGTCCGCCGAGCACCGGCGGCCTTAATGCAATGAATGCTCCCACTGGAGTGTAAATCCCAAAATACTCGGGCAGAGCACCCTTCCCTTGGCTGGGGCTCTGGAGATGACCCAGTGGCACATCCTGGGGTCCCTGCGGACCCTGATGGGGCCAGGCAGGTCCTCACCAGGAAATCTCCCAGCAAAGGAGTATTTTCCTAGGGGGGAAGGGTTTTGCTGCTTTTTACACAGGTGGGCAAAAGGAAAGTAAATCAAGAAAAATGCGCAAAAGGCCCTGAGTTCATCTCTGGACCGCCTTCTGCCTTCAAAAGGGAAAAAAGCCTCTTGAGATCAAAACAAACATGAACCAAAACCTCTTCCAGTTAAAACAAGGGCTGCTTCTTGAAGCCAAATGGTCTGTCTTTTTGTATTATTATAATAATATTTTTTTTCTTGGGCTGATTTTGGCGCTGAGCTGTTACGGATGCCCCATGTTCAGGCTGGCCAGGAGTGGTGCTGAGCTTGCTTGCATCCACGTGCTGTTGGCCAGGTGGCAGAGCCAGGGTCGCTCTGCTCATCTCGTAGCATTGTGCTTTCATTTCCATGTTGCATAGGGTGATGCTCCCTGGAACAGGAGCCTGAGCTGCTTTAAATGGCGTTTGCGTGGGAAGCATCCATGGCACGGCGGTTTCCAGCCCGGATTGTGGTTCACAATCAATGCTGCTTGTACGTATGTGTCGTCGGTAATGGGAAAAATGCCAAAGAGCAAGATTTGTGTGAGCTAAAGCCATTTTTCTTTGTACCTTTCTTAAAATAAATAACTGTAAATGGTCTATTATTACGATACCAAGCACGTTGGTGTGTGTTAGAGGGGAAAAATGTTTTCCCTGCCCCTGGGAGGGGTAAATGCCCCCTCCCTTTGCTCCAGGGCAGATATGGGGAGCCCCTGTGCATGGCCTTGGATGGACCTGCCATCCTCAGCAGGACCTGGTGGTCCCATCCTGCACAAGAGACCCCCTGGGCTGCCTCCCCCTGGCACCTCCAACCCAGCCCAGACCCCAGAGCTTCTGCTCCGCTCACGAACAAGTCCCCTGGAGCCCTTGGTGCCTCACAGCAATGAGCCCTGACTCTAGGAGCTGTAGGAGATGCTGTTGCAGGTTCAACCAAGGAGAGAGGTGGGCTTGGAGGAGGTGCAGACCCCCACGAGCTGCCCCACGCCAAGTTCTGTAGGGCCAAACCTGCCCCACCAGCCACGTGGGAGCAGTTCAGCATCATGGGGAGAAGGCAGCGGTGGGTGAAGGAGGTTTCTGCGTCAATGTGCAGCTGGAGGAGGAGTTGCCTCTGGGACCTGCTGACGTCCCTGAGAGCCACGGCACGGCCTCGCCACTGTGTTTTCTCTCTCACTGGAACAGCTCGTCCCAGGGCTGGCGTAATTCAAGTTGAGAGCATCGCGGTACCGCGCGGGCAGGGGGCTGGAGGGAGGAGGTGGCACAACCCACCATCCCTGTTGTCCCATGGCAGGGGAAAGGACAGTGGTGAAACCCAAGCCCTGATGAATAGGAATGGGCTGGGGAAGGGTGCAGCTACCTGGCAGCGGCTCTGCTCTACCCACAGGGCATGGTCCGGCCACGGGCTGGGGAGCCAGGGTGGCCCAGAGAAAGAGACACGGGGACATGGGACCCTCCCTGTGAGACCATCGGGTCTCCCTACATCTCATGCCACCAGGTACTGCAGCACAGGGGACTTCAAGGGGAGATTGAGCCCCTCTGGACCAGGTCTGTGCCTGTTCACGGATGCCAAGGAGCCTGCAGGCAGTGCAGCAGGGTCATTTAGCCACTGTCATGGCAAACTCTTTAGTTTGTGCCCCGCTCCTCATTTTGCCTTACAGGGCTTTCCCAGGCACCTCCAGCATCCCTGCCTCGCACATCACAGCTCCTATCTCCAACACCAGGGCTTGACAAAAATCCCTCCAGTGCCTGCTGAGCACTTGGGCATCCCCCATCACTTTTGTCTTGCCAGGATGTCACAGCCGGGCTGTGCTTTTCCAGCGAGACCAGAGGTGATGGCAGCAGGGACTCAGCAGCACAGCCCCAACATACAGCACCGTGTACGGCATGACCTGCCTCCTCTACCAGGAGAAGGCACCTCTCCCATCATGTCTCTTTCCTTCCTGGGGCCAGCCTTTCTCGAGAAACCTTTATTTCTCCTCTTGCTTCATGTCCCCTCATATACAAGGTGAGACTCCAGCTAGTTCCCAGCAGCCACCGGATGCTCAGAACCGGTAAAAAACCACCAAACCTGCAGAAGGTAAAGGTCTGGGGAGGCCCCAGGCAGAGACACCCGGGCTCTGGGGACTAACACGGCTGGCAAAAGTACCCAAAGGTGTTTTTCACATGGAGTTACAGTTCAGTGCTTGCCCACAGCTGGTAAGCAGCAGCCGGAGGGCACAGCATGGAGGGAAAACATATTTCTGTGTCAGAGCAAAGGGGAACAGAGCTCACCCTGGGGTCCCAGGTTGTACTTCCCCAGGGAACGGTTGTCTCCAAAGGACTCATGGAGAAGGGTCTCGGTTATGGCAAATGGGGTGGAGAAGGGGCAGGCGTTGGCACCAAAGGAGGCAAGACCTTGGTTTGGCCATCTCTCTTCTAGATTTCACCCTTTCCTGGAAGGGCAGCTGCAGGCACTCTCTGGGATGCTGGGGACAGGACCTGGGGGACCGATCCCATTGCACCCCACAATGAGCAGGGAGAAGGAGAAACCCCACAACCATCCCCTCTTCCCACACCATTCCTGCTCTGACTCTTCCAACTCGGCCAGCATCAACCCCTGCCCATCACCTGCAGGGCTAAACTGGGGGGGGATCTGCCCAAGCTGCTGTGGAGCTGGGGTGCAACCCTGGGGGTAACCCCCATCCTCTACCCCCCTGGGGATGCAGCGGTCAAATCCTGCTCCCTGGGCACATCCCCTGTGCTCAGCCAAGGTTTTGCATCACCAGGTGCTTTGCAGATGGGCTCATCTCCAGTTCTGGTGTGGACCCACACCAGTTGTGGCCACCTCCATCAAGTAACACCACCATGACGAGCACAGCCTGGTGACACGAGGCTGGATGGTGCCCAGGGCGCAGGCACCAGCCACCCCAGCGTCTGCGCTGCATTCAAAACCGGCCCTGAGGGGAAAGTCCCCATCGAGGAGGATTTACATGAGCAGGAAAGGGGCCGTCTCGCGTAGCAGCAGCTTTGCCATTTTTAGGTACGGAGGCCAAGCCAGTCGGAGCAGCCGCTGTGTTTTGCAGAAGCAAGGGCCGGTGACTGGATGTTTCCCTGCCATTTGCAGTGAAAGATGGCTGATTTTTGCACGAGGCTCTGGGTGCTCCAGGTGAACCTCTGGCTGATGGCTCTGGTCACAGGTAGGCATCAAACACGGGCTTTGCATTTCAGAACAAAGAAACGTGCACCCAGGCAATGCACCAGCGTGCGTCCCTTGGTTACTGCAATGAGGGACTTCACCGAGGTCTGGCTTTAAATGCATTAGTTTTAAGCTTTGCAATCGCCACTCTCAGTCCTGCTTTGTGCAGGAAGCCAGCCCTGGGCACAGTAGAGCCAGGGTGGACCCGCAAGGGCTCGCGGCTCGACGCCTGCCTCGGGTTTTGGGTTTTGCTTCCCATTGGGGTGCAGGGAGGGGTGCAGAGATGGGACACTTTCTTGGGCAGCTGGCTGGCTTTGGCAGGAGCCCGATGCCTAATGGGTGCAGAGCCTGCTCGGCTGTGGTTGCAGGTGGCAGGAAAGAAAAGGTTGTTGGGGGTTTTTTTACCATTTATTGCTCTCAGAGGCCTGAGGATGGGGCTGGAACGTTGCTGAGGCTATGGCCAAGCCATGTCCCTTTGCTCCATGGGGTTCAGTGCCTGGGATCAGAGCAGAAATGGGAGGGAAAAAGGCTTTTGGGGGTGATTTGTGGGCCCTGCATGAACATCCCTGTGCTGTTCCCCTTTGCATCACCATGGAGAAGCAGCAGCTAAACCCAGGACACAGGCTCCTGTCCCCCTCCAACCCTTCTTGCTTGGTGCAGGGACACCCACAAAAACCTGCAGCAGATCCTACCCTCAAGTGGGGAAGCTTGTGCCCTTAGGAGAAAGGATGTTTAAAGGGTTTCTGTTGGGTGGCCTTCCAAGGCCAGCATGGATTCAAGGTTGCAGGGTTTCATCCCAGCTTGAAGAGAGGCTTCAAGGGAGGACAGGGAAAGCTCAGCCCACCCGTGGTTGCAATAGAAATCTTGGCTTTGAGGGGTGTTGAGGGCTTTCAGGGTGAGCAACCAGCCTGGTCTTCATTTAGAAACACCAACAAAACATGGAGAGCAAAGCCCTGTGTCCCGGCTGGCCAGCAGGACCGAAGGTGGCAGGGACACGTACCCAACGCACAGCCTGGATGAGGCACCTCTCCCCATCTCAGAAAAAAATGAAATGAGGCTGGAGGGGAGAGTTTGCCTGCAGAGATGTAGGTGCTGGAGGTGAACAGGGCAGCACAGACCTGGAAAAGGCTCTGGGGCAGGGAGGGGAGCCCACGGCTGAGCCAGCAGCTCCCTGCCAGGCTGTTGTTCAGGGCAGGAAGGTCTGCGGGAGGTTGGTGAGGCTCAGGGCAAAACTCAGAACCTTCCTTCTTCTGGGGGGAGTTTTGCAGCTGCCCCAATATGCTAGGAGGGGGTGCAGCCCCCCGCCTCCATGCCAGCTTCCCCACGGTGGGGTTTGGTGAGTATTCATCAGGCGGATGGAGCCGGGCACTGAAGCGGTGCAGTAAACAGGGCTGGTGCTTCCTGCCCAGCTGCAGCAAGAGGAACCGAGGCACAGGGGCACTGGAGTTGTGGGCAGGGGCACCCATGGGTGCTGGGGTCCCCCCACACGCACCCTGCTTCCTGCACGGTATCGCAGGTCCCACAGCTCCATCCAGACCTTGTTCCAGGGGGGCTGCATTGTTCCGGGGTCTGAGAACCCCCCTGGCCATCATGGGTCTCCACGCCCAAGGAAGACCCGGCAGGGAAAGGGTTTCTGGTTGATTCAGAAAATGGAAAGTGTAAATAAAGAGATATGAGTCTGTCTGGACCCTTTCTGAGAGGTGCCAGCCTAGGGGGATATTAATAGCAAAGGCAGGTTTCCCCAGGATGTCAACCAGAAAGCAACTCAGAGAAGATTAAGGAGATGGGATGGAAATAGAAGTGTTTGTACACAAATCCGTGCTGCCCCACATCCTCCGAGTGGGGCTCTGGTTGATGCTCCCAAGCACTCTGTCCCATATGGAGTGGGCACAAAGGACCCACGGTACATGCCATCCCATGTGGGACATCCTACATGGGCTTGTCCTACATGGGTTCTTGGCCGCTATCTCAGGGCCCTTCTCCTGTCTTGCAGGTGGGATCTCAGCAGACAGGAACAGCACCAGGAGCAGCACAGGTAACCTCTCAGACCCATTGGGGTCTTTCCCTACACATGTCCCCAGGGTCCCTCCCATCCCCGCTGGCTATGCCACAGAGGTACCAGTCCCCTGCAGAGCTGGAGATGTCCCATCACTCACAGGCCTTCTCCATCACAAAGGCAATTCCCAGGCTGTGACCTCCTCCATGGCATTACCCCAGCCCTGCACCTTCCCTCTCCCTCTGCAAAGCCGGATCCATGTTATCTTTCCTAAGCACACACATAGTTTTCCTCTGCATTTGCAGAGCACATTGCATGAACAAGCTGTGCCTTGGGACCCAGTACTGGGCTCAGGCACACAGTGCTTGTGCCATTTCCACCCACGGGGTATTAAGCATGAACTCTGCAACCCAGACGAACCCTCAACCTCACCAGCTCTGGGACCAAAACACAGGCAAAAATACAAAATACAGCAAAATGCAAAAAATACGGAAGCACAAGAGAAGCCATCTGGGGAGATGGGTCTGTCCTAGCAAAGGCTCCGTGGTGCGTGCCAGCACAGGCTGTAATTTTGGAGCTGGGACTAACAAGATGTACATAAAGAAGTGGGGTGGGAGCAGCAAAAAAGTATTTGAGTGAAGCCATTCCCACAGAAAATTTGAGTTTCCACTAAAAGCATGTTTTCACCAAAATTCTCTGATGTCTACCCCCAGAGGATGATGATTCACCAAAACAAAACTGAATGCTCAAAAGCAGTATAATCCATGAAAATGGGAAGCTCTTGATTTGGGAGATGCTGGGGAGGGTCTCATGGGAGCAGCTTTTTTTCCAATGCTCTCCGGGTGCTGCGTCCTTGCTCATCACGACCACCCTCGTCCCCTGGCAGGCGGCGGGTGCCCTGTGGCACAGCAGCACCCACGCTACGTGGCGGCCAAGAAGAACATGCCCGTCCACTTCATCTGCTACTCCCAGGAGCCCCATAACATGCAGTGGTACAAAACAGCAGAGGACAGTGATGACCTCTATGGGCTGGATCACAGCACCTCCCGCTACAGCATCGAGAGGAAAGACAACCTCATCAACTTCACCATCTTCAGGATCACCTATGAGGACAACGGCATCTATGTGTGTGACAGCAAGAACCTCACGGCGGAGAAGAAGCAGCCGCACTTGTGCGCAACAGAGCTCAGGGTCATGGGTGAGTGGGACCTCCCCATCCTCTGTGCACCCCAGGAAATGCTCTTTCTCCTTCTCTCACCCTTTCCCCCTCCATATGAACCCCATATCGTGCTCCTATTTACCTGCCTTTCCCCATGCTGGTGGGACCCCTTCAAACACAACTGTAGATGTTCCATAGCACTACAGAGGTTTCTTTGCTTATTGCCAGCCACCAAGCAGCAGGACAACCTCCCCCAGTTTGCCCTGGCATGTCCATCCTACAAAAACACACCTCAGGGACTGCATTCCCCTAATAAATCAGATTTTTCCTGGTCCTGACTAGTGGTGGGTCCTGCCCAAGGTGTCTCATCCCAGAGCTGGTCCCCGATGCCAACCCTGGGGGGCAGTTTGCAATGCTCTGGTCTCTCTCAAGGGCGAGGGCATGTCACCCTTGTCCTCCCAATCCAATTTTCCTGATACACAAACCTGCGGCCATGCCGAGCTTGTCCCTGTTCCCCGGGAGCCTGGCACAGAGGTGGGACTTGGGGGTCTCCCTGTGCTGCTGCCCCCAGGTCACAGTAGCATCCAGCAGATCCAGAGCAGGAACACCCTGAAAGACACCATCATCATCATCCAGTCCATCCTGCTTGTCATCTTCATCAGCATCCCCATGCTCCTCTTCCTAGACAAAGTAAGTGACAGCATCTCCAGCAGTGGGGATGTCCCCAGCTTCGTCGCTGTGGTGCTCACAGCAGTGTCCTGCATCCTGGGCAGGACACTGCTAGGGATGGGGACGGGCAGGCACTGGGTTTGGGGCTGTTGCATGAGGGCGTGGCTAGTTGAACTGGGAAAATAAGCATCTAAAATGGTATGTGAGACTGTGTGGATTTGCCTGTGGAAGCGGTGGGACCTGGCCTAGTGGGATGAGTCCGGGGACACAGGATGGGGGATCCTGGTGGCTGCTGACACCCAGCCTGTGACTCTCCTTTCCACAGGGTGAAGGCAAGGAAAGCCCAGAGGAGGACCACACCTATGAGGTAATGCTTCACTAATTACAGAAGTACCTCTATAATATCAACCTGAGCCTTGAAATAGCCAGTTGTGCCCTTGCTGGGTGTCTGCTAGGTACCACCACCCCTTGCAGGGTGCATCAGGGCATCTTCCTCCCAAGTGCCTTTTGCAAGCACTGAGCCAAGCTCTGAGCACATCCAGCCATCTATCGCCATCTCCTCCCCTCTCAGAAGCTGCCCCAATCTCTGGGGGAATAGCCTGGAGATGGGTCCCCACTTGGGATTCCCAAGGCGGGATGCACCGTGGATGGAACCATGGTCCCCCTTCCGTGTCTCAACCTCCTCCTTCTTGGCGCAGGGCCTGGAGGTGGAGCAGATGGCCACCTACGAGGACATCACTCCTTTCCGGGACGTGAAGGCCAAGTGGACAGTTGGGGAGCACCCAGGCGAAGAGTGAGACCAGCACCGGTGGCACGGCTCCCTGCCCGCACCCGAGGGGATGGGCTCCCGGCTCCTGCACTGGACCATGGCTCTGATGGACACCTGGATTCCGGGCTGCGATCTCGGACTGCAAACCACCTCCAGCAGCCTTGCACGGAGCTCAGGTCCTGCTGCCCTTGGGTACTCGCTTTGCAGCATCCGGGCTGTGCCCACCAAGGCTGCCCTGCCCTGGCTGTCGCTCTCACTGCCCCGCTGATGAATCCCTAAAGCCTATGTAGAAATTAGGAGCCACCTGCAGTCCCCCCACTAGCAAACCGGCCCCAAACCCTGGGCAGCCCCACCCCACGGCGCTGAGCTCCTGAATGGTTAATGCAATGGAAGTACGAGGGTGGGTGGTGGGTCTCCTCCAACCCCACCATCCCTGGGAAGAAAAGGACCAGGCATCATCACTCTCCACGCTGCAAGGACCCTCCTGGGCTGCGAGACCCCGCTGCAGCCCTGGCAGAGGAGCTGAGGTGAGCAGCACCATGTGGGTGTTATGAGAAGTGGATTTTAGTCCACTGTTTAGCTCTCAAGCCATGGACATGTCCAGCAGGCCAAGCTGGCAGTTGTCTGAGATGGAGGATCCTCCAAAAGCACCTCTTTCTCCCCAAAGACTACAGGAAAAGCTAGGGAGACAGCTGTCACCCAGGGGGTCTTGTGCAAGTCTTGCTCCTCTCCAGGCAAGAGCTGGCCCGTGTCACGAAGACATCCCCATGGTGAGGGATGCGTCCGACCTCAGAAGCCATGGGGAAGATGTAAATTGTGGGACACAAATGTCCAACTGCTTTTTCAAGTCCTAATAAAGATAATGGGTAAATTCACATCCTGCTCCACCCTGCCGTGCCTGGTCCAAGGGTGTCCCATAACCCTGGTGCCAGTGTTGGTGGGATGCCCTGGGAATAAGGAGCAGCTTTTTATGGCTCCAGCTTAGCTAGAAACCAAACTTCACCTCATCAGGGCCCCGAGCGCAGGCAGGGATATAAAGCCGGGAGCAGCCAAGGGGCTCTCCTGGAAGCTCTCGCTGAGCACGCACGGGGGATGTCCGTGGTCCCAAGACGCCAACTGGGGATGACAGACAAAGACCATCGCCAGGATCCGAAGCAGGAGAACAGGGCCCAGGGCCAGGAGCTCCGCTCCCGGCTACATCTGGTCTCGCAAGAGAAGCTGAAAAACATCTGGAGAGGAGCAGAGCGGCGCTAATTGGTTTTGTTAATAAAAACTATCTTGGCGCAGCAGCAGCAGCTGTGTGGGTGATGGGTCTCAGGGCTGGCTGGGCACCCAACACCAGGGCTCAGGGGGTCCAGAGAGGCACGGCTAGAACAGTTCGTTGGGTTTGTCTGGATGAGGCAGGACAAGAGGGTGACGAGGACTGTGGGGCTGAAAAGTCTGTCCCCCCCTCAGAGAGCCCAGGGCCCCTCTGCCCCTGTGGCTCATGACATTTCGGGCCCTGAGGAGAGGAAGACGGGACTTCCCAAAGTCCCAGACGGGACTTCCCACTGCTTCCCAAAACAGCCAGCAGAAAAGGGAGGGTAAAATCATGAGCAAACAGGGCTTTCCAGCAGGGAACAGGATGGTTCTTGTTTAGTAGTAAACCACCTTCATGGAAAACTGGTATTCCATCTAAATAGCACAAAACCAGCATTTTAACGTTGATTTTTACCAGTTAAATAAAACTATCCCAAATTAGTTGCATGTGCATGTATATAAATGTTACTTAAACGTGTTTTACTTACAAAACTGATTAATTAAAGAAAGGAACATTCAGAGTGAGAGAAGTGAACTGGCTGTTCCTGGTTTCCACGTCGGCCAAGATTGTAGGACTAGCAAAGCTCCTCCCTCCATCCCTTGTTTTCAGTTAAGAAATGGAAGAGGAAGGCAAGTTTTCTGGCCTTCCCAGTTCCCAACTGCTTTCTCAGCTCTGCATAAACAACTTGCTCAACCGACTTAACTGAATCATACAAAAATAAGGAGAATCTGCTGTTTGCACCTGGAGAGGAAGCCACCGATGTCAAAAGCAGTTTCAGCAACCCCAGTTCCGCTCTGCCACTTGGTCACCATCTTAGCCCAGGGCTTTGGCTTCCTTTAAAATGCCAGAAGCAAATAAATAATTCTGTAGTGTTAGTGTTTTATTTTAAATGCTTAGACTGGTTTCTAGGGAGCCTAGAGATAGGGTTTGTTTTAATTTTATATTGAGATAGGTTTGTATTTAAAATGCATTTAATGTAAATAAATATATTTCAGTATATACAGTCCAGGCTCTGTATTTTGACCTGATTTGTATCCCTACCATCAGCAGGACAGCCAGGCAGACAGACTGGTTGCAGTCCTGGACATCCTCAGCCTCATCTTTAGAAATGGGTTCGGTGAAGCTGAGCAGTTCTAGTAAATAAAACCCATCAATTCAACCTGAAAAGGAATATTTACCTTCTGAGTTGTGAGCTAGCAGAGGTAGTCAACCATCACTTAAAACCTCTGTCAACCATGTCGTTGCCCACTGAAGTGCAGAGCCTGGGCTGTGGGCCAGCAGCTGGCTCCTCGGTCAGGATTCACTGGTTGCAGCTCATCCACCAGCCTGGGAAGGTCCTCTCCACACAACCACCCCAGGCTGGGGGGTCAGGAGGACCCAAGGAGTGCGCACGCCTGCAAAGAAAGTTGCTTCACTTGTTCAGATGCTGCTGGTGATGCTCAGGGCAAGGCGGGTAGACATGGGACCACCCTGAAAAGAACTGAGGGGGTTTTCTCTTTGAAAAACAGAAAAGAAACTTGGAAATTACAGTGTCATGCTGCTTTATGAGATGCTACTTTGGGTCGCAAATGCAGGCATTTGAAAGCCAGAAAAATGCCAAGCTGCTATTTGAGAGCTGCTTATGCAACGTAATTCTGCCAGTGGCATGTGTTTGCCCAGCCCAGCATTTCAGAGTCACGCACTGCCTTCTCCACGAAGCTTCTGCCTCATTTAATGCCCAGAGATGATCGGGGACAAACCAAGCCTCAGGGGCACCACACAGTCTGGATCATCCTGGCATCTCTGTGCTTGGCTGCAACATAAAAAATGTTGATTTTTGCACCATGTTTTTACTTACAGACCTGGAGAGGCAGATGGGCAGGACTCGGGTGCAAGATGCTGTACCAATTTAGCTGCTGTGGTCGAGCATCATCATTAACAGGCAGCAGAGCCTGTGCTGGGCTGGGGTGCCCGCTGCTCTGCTCATCTCTGACAAATATTGACGTATTTAAACACAATCCGGAGTAGAAAAACACACCCAGATGTTGCTGGCTATTGGGTGACGGGATACCTGATAGCTGCAGGACCCACTGTTCCCTCTTCTCTAGGGACTGACATTTACTTTGCGACACCACCACATCTCCAGTGAGCAAACACCCAGGGGCTTCTCGGAACAAACCGCGCTCTCCCTGCCTTGTTTATTAATGAGCTCTCGCACCCTCTGCTCCAGCCGCCCTGGTGAGGATGCTGCCTCTGGGAAATTGAACCTATGCCAGAGGGGCACAGCAAACCCAGGGCCCAGGGGAGCCAAATCACCACTCCTAACCAGGAAGCAGTCCTTGATCCCCAGACAAAGGGCCAAAACAGGGTGGTTTGGGGCAATTGGTGCCTTATGGGGAGTAAAAGTCTTTTAAGACCCTCCTGGAGTTGGGCATCCCAGGTTCTGTCTTGTTTTGCTCAAAAGCAGGGATAGATGTGCTGTGACCTCTCCTCTTCCCCATCTTCTCTTGCTCCTTTCCACACCAGCCCTCTGCTTAATCCAGATATTTCATGTTTGCATCTCAGGCAAGAGCAAGCACATGCTCATAACCAGATCTTCTCATAGCCTTGTCCAGCTGAGGATGTGAGAAACCTCCCAGAGCTCTGGCATCTGGATTTGCAGCGGGCAGGGTGGTACCTGAACAAGCACCTGGGTATGACAGCTCTTTGTCACACCTATGGCAAACCAGCTCACCAAAACTATTTGCTGAACTTTTGAAATTTTGGTAGAAATTACTTGGCTGAAATAGGATTCATCTGACAACATCCATCCAGCTCTATCCCTGCTAACAATAAAGGGGAAAACATCTCACTTGCTTTAAGTCAGAAGTCTACCAAACTGGCCAGTCAGCCCAGTTAACTGTGGGCCAAGGCTCAGAGCCAGGCAGAATAATCAGGTGGACATGGCAAGTTCCACTGTGTAAAAGCACTGATCTGATTTAGGATGGGTCTTCCAATGATCAAGAAAATTTTATTTGCAATAAACAGCAGAATATGGCAAAATCATTCAGCACTGGTTTCATCCCTAGGCAAACAACCTCCCCAACCTTTACATCTATGTATAAATGACTACAATTAGGTAGCACCATTGTGAACACTTGTGCATTTATGCACAGAGAAGATACAGAGATGTTGTTGTGATCATGAACACATATATACATTTTAAACAGACACCCTGCTATATAAGGGGTGGCTCAACAGTTACCTTTACCAGCCTAGATGAAAGGAGGAAACATTCATTGTCAAGCAACACCTGAGCAACTCACCAGGCAGAAATGGCTCCAGGTACTTTTCTTTATTTCAGTTTTAATGGATTGCCAGGGCTGTGCATGCTTAGGGTGATGGGAAATGATGACGGGGCAGTACTGTGGTGGGCTATACACACTCAGTGCCAGCCCTAAATTAAAACGTGTCAACTTATAAATCAATGAAGAAGAAATACCTCTCCTTACAGTGTGACTTTAATCCATGAATTAACTTAGGTAGTCTTTAGCCTCAGCTGGGCAAGGAGAGGGTGGAGAACATGAAGAACAAGGTCAAGCCACAGTTATAATAGTTATTATTAACATAAATGTTGGCAGGGATATTAAAACTCATATTCAAAGCTTACGACGGGTATCAGGATGATGTCTAATGTGTATGTCCAAGTCCTACAGGCTCCAAGGCATTCCTCCACTGAAGGGTATTTGTCTGAGATTAACTTTGTGGTCTCTGTAAGCACAGATGGGCATTGTGTGAGTTAGATGTTGAACGTTGAAAACCTTTACACTTGACAAACATCACCAGATTCTACAGGTATGCCCCAGAGAGCAAAAATAGCTGGTCACAGCACAGGTAATGCCATCAGCTCTTGTCCTAGTGAAGGCAGACAGCCAGTTTCACATCAGCAGCATGGTGTAAACCAAGGCTAAAGTGAGGTAATCCCAGGCCCTCGCCTGGTACTCACCATCCCCTGCTTGCTCACACAATGAAGCGTACACTGTGCTCTTCTCATGAGGGCAAGGCCTACAGAAAAACATGAGCATGTTAGGGAAAAACATAGGGACACACTCTAGTTTTCATGGGGCAACAATGACTCTTCAGCTACAAAGACGCTGCTTATAACACTGGGAGCAGTACAAGTCCCGAGGGCACATCTAGTGAAAGGGGACAGGGTTTCATTTGATTTGGGGGAGGGCTAAGCTCACTCACAGAGTCTAAGAAGACATTAAGGAAGGTGACCCCTTAGCCAGCATCGACAGAAGAGGCTGGGAATTAATTAATTCCCAGGTGCCACCTCCGTCCTCAGGAGTCACTAAAGGACTGCTAACACCTTTCCTCTCCACTTTGCTGTAGGGTCATGGTTTTCTCCTCTCTTCATTGCTGTGATCACCCTGGGACTGCAGTGGCCACAGGAAGCTGCCACCTTCCCGGCCATGCCCCTTTCCAACCTGTTTGCCAATGCTGTGCTGAGGGCTCAGCACCTCCACCTCCTGGCTGCGGAGACATACAAAGAGTTCGTAAGTGTCGTGGCCTCTGGGCATCTCCACATTAGCCTGATGGTTTCAGGACTGTATAACTTCCTAGAAACAGAGACTTTTCAACTATTGGTGTCTCCTCTGTCAGCTCTTGATGAGATGAAAGGCTCTTAATAGGACAGGGCAGGTTATGCCCCATGAGCCTGGACCCTGCCTCCTCCTTTCAGCTCTCTGCCCCCACATCTGATCCTGCAAAGTCCCCTCCTCAGGGCCATTGCTGCCCACATCCAAACCTACTGCACAGGATCAGCTGTCTCAAAGAGAAAGCTGGCTCTGAAAGCAGTGGGAGATGGCACGATATTTTGCAAGACTTTCCTGTGTCGGTCACCTTTGGCCCTGGCTGATTCTGAATGCTTAAAACTATCCAGTCTCTGCTGTTGCCAGGAGCTGGCATGAGCTGTCACTTTGGCAAGAGCTGTCCTTGGGGCTCATCTACTCCTTGGGAGAACCCAGTCCGAGTGTGTTTTGCATTCACCTTAGCACCTTGGCTTAGCGAGAGGAAGACCTTTAGGTCCAGTAGCTATTGTGCCAACGTATGAACTCCTGCTTCCTACCTGCCAACCCTTTACAGAGACACCTCATGTCTCACGTGTATTTCTTGCAAAGAGTAACCATTCAGGACAGCTTGGGAAAGTGTCTGTGGTCTTCTCCCAGTACATGGGCAACAGACCTGAGTGTATTTGGGATGTCTCCACAGGAACGCA
Source organism: Haliaeetus leucocephalus (assembly GCF_000737465.1). Classification (NCBI taxonomy): domain Eukaryota; kingdom Metazoa; phylum Chordata; class Aves; order Accipitriformes; family Accipitridae; genus Haliaeetus; species Haliaeetus leucocephalus. The sequence continues at coordinate 965,024 of NW_010972580.1, read as the reverse complement.
CCTATATTCCAGAGGACCAAAGACATGCCAACAAAAATTCCCAGGCAGCATTTTGTTACTCTGAAACCATCCCTGCTCCCACGGGGAAGGATGATGCCCAGCAGAAATCGGTAAGTTCCCACCCCTGGGGCAAGCACAGACCTGTTTGAAGAGCCCAGCTGTACTTCATTACAGGAACAGAGAGCTTCCATCTGTGAGCACTTCAGTGCTTCATTCCTCCTCTCCCTTTTTTACTATTTAAGCCCTGCATGAACAAAGATTCTTCTGGGTTATACTATGAATCATATTCCCATTCTAAGGATGAGAAAAAACTATTGCCTGCACAGGACAAATGGCTGGGTGGTGCTCCTCAGCTTGCAAACTTGTTTGTATCTGCTGAAGCTGCAGCAGCAGTAGCACATCTCTGGGTCACCTCCAGGCTGCTTCAGAGGGAACAGGGCACACAGGTAATTCTACCAAATACCTCACCTGTACAGCTTTGACCCTTTCTTTTCTTAATTTCAGGACATGGAGCTCCTTCGGTTTTCACTGGTTCTCATCCAGTCCTGGCTGACCCCAGTGCAATACCTAAGCAAGGTGTTCACAAATAATCTGGTTTTTGGCACCTCAGACAGAGTGTATGAAAAACTAAAGGACCTGGAAGAAGGGATCCAAGCTCTGATGAGGGTAAGTTGCAGCATGTAGTGTGGCTACAGAATAAGAGAACCCCTAGATACAGGGCACTCAGCTCTCAGGGTCTTCCATGAGATCCAAAGACCATGAGAAATCTCCCCACCTCCACTCTGAAGACCAGTGGCATCCTTTGGACTTTGCTTGCCTTAAGATAATGAGATCATGACACCCCATTGTACATGTTTCATCACTGGGCAGTATAAGAAAACACATAACAAATGTTAACAGCACTGCCATAACCACTCAGATAGCAGTACAGACCCAAACTCTTTCCAAATCCAGCACCAAAGAATACTCAGTTGCTTAAATCTGCTGTACAAACAGGAGTATAATGTTTGCTACATCTCCATGCAAAATACTTTAAAGTGGACTAAATTTTGCAAGGTTTGCAACCTGGCTTTAAGGACTCCTGACGTTTTATAAAAGCAACCTGTATAAGTCTGTGTACAGATGGAAGCCTAGGCTCTGATGTTTCTCTCTTGCAGCACCCAGACAGCTGAGAGCTGGAGAGTGATCTTCTTCAAGGGTCACTCTTAATTTTCGCTTTGTTGTTTTAAATGAAATTGCTTATCTGCCAGGACACCTTTTCAGTTACGCTTACTCTATAACCAAGTTTATCTGCCAGCATCACCAGGTAGCCAGAGCTCCGAGACCCATATCTGTGAGAAATGAGTCTGGACAATTATTTACATCTAGCATCTAAATAACTCTGAAAGTCAGGCCCCGAGAGTAAACGGACATCTTCTGTTCTGGCACTTCAGCTGGAATAAGTAGGTGTATGTATCAGCACCACTTCCAGATTTTGCTCTCCATTTGATATATGCTTGGGCATTGGGAAGCAGTACTCAGAAACTAGACAAATAATCACACTTCACCCATTTATGACCCTGTTTACTGTCCTGTTTACTGTGCCAGCTGGTCAGTGAAGCAGGGCAGGAGGAGTGGCAGGCTGCAGATCTCTCAGCTCCAGATGCATGTGGCTTGGGTCTGAGTTAGAGCTTTGCCCACTGGGAAAATGGGAGAAAAGAGAGAATTATTTGCCTGTTTCCCCGTCTCCTTGGCTAGAGTAGCTACAGAGAGACCCTGCAACTTTCTGCTTATTTTAAGACCCCCGAAGACACACTCCTCCCTCCCTGCAGCCTTGTGCCCAGTTCCCTTCTCACTGGTAGCAATTAGTGCAGCATCACCCCTGCAGAATTACCCTTCCTGTAAACACATCAACTCAAAAGTCCGTTTGAAATGTGATCAAGGGGGGGACTGCCAACCTCCTCTAAAGCTAGCCGGGAGCCTTGGCAATGGGCCCCTTGGAGGATGCTCGTCCCCAGACCCCCAGCACCTCTCCATCCTCTCACAGGAGCTGGAGGACCGGAGCCCACGGGGTCCCCAGATCCTCAAACCCACCTACGACAAATTCGACATCCACCTGCGCAACGAGGACGCCCTGCTGAAGAACTACGGCTTGCTCTCCTGCTTCAAGAAGGACCTGCACAAGGTGGAGACCTACCTGAAGGTGATGAAGTGCCGGCGCTACGGCGAGGGAAACTGCACCGTTTGATGTCGGGGATGGTTCCCCACCTGCCCCGGTCCCTCGGCGGCTCCTTGTAACGAATATTGGAGAATAAACCCGCTACCTGCTCGCACGGCTCTGGCCGAGGGGGGCCGGGGGGGGGCGTGGGGGG
>NW_010972580.1:942063-962663 GCF_000737465.1 Haliaeetus leucocephalus | reverse complement strand
GGGGAGCGGGGCCCTGGATCCCCCCCCACCCCGGGCCTGGGGAGTGGGGCCCTGGATCCCCACACCCAGGGCTGAGGAGTGGGGACCGGGACCCCCCCATCTGTACTGATGGCTTCACCTGTGTGCTAACAATATATTTTTAAATCACCCCCCCCCTTTTTTTTTCTTCTTCTTCTTTCTTTTTTAATCATTTTTTTAGTTTCCTTGTCTCCCTGAGGCACAGGGAAACCCCGAGGGGGTGTCGGGCCACCCCAGGGTGATTTCTGCCCCGGTGCCACGGCCGGTTTTGTAGTTTGCACAGCAAAACTACAAAAACGCCAGCGCAAGGTGGAAGAGGGAACAAAACCCCGTTAGTCTTTTGTGGTAACGTTTTGGCAAACGAAGCGGGACGGCAGAGAGCAGGAATCAGTCTGGGATGAGGAGGACTGGGGGGGGCAGAAAAGCCCACGTCTGCCTTCACTCTCCTCCTGATGCAGCGGCTGGATGATAATGGAGGTGAGATGTTGGCAGGGTCAGAGGTCCAGCCAGGTTGAGCTTATTTTTATGGAGAGACCCTCATCTTCAGCCTCACTGCTTATTCCAGGGCTTGTTGCCATTAAACAGTACTAAAAACTTTCCTCGTTTTCTAGGTAATTAGGTCTTGTGAGTAGCCCTCTCTCTGTCACTGTCGCTCCGCCCCTGGAGCACCCATAGATATTTCAAAAGACCCTTTTTTCTCTTGTTTTTCCTCAGCATTCCCTGTTTTCAGCATTTTCCAAATTTGGGCTGCTCTACTCTGCGCGAGCACGCAGAAATGCTGCTGTGGCAGGGCCTGGGTATTACGCCATCATCAAGTTTTATTCAGCTGGAGATGCCAGCAGAGCCCAGCGCATGTGCAATGGGCAAAGGCTGTTTCAGAAATCTCCCTTGAAGGTAAGCAGAATGGCCCCGGGTGTGAAACTCAGCACCATGACCTCCAGCAGCAGGGTAGAATCCCATTAAATACTTGTTGATCTCAGTGATGCTTTCCATGTAGAAAGTTTACTAACTTGTGGCTGGGCACTACCACTGTGGTGACATGCTCCCAGGTAGCATTTAAGCAGTAAAATGGCAGCATCCCTCCTCTGGAATAATTTGCAGGGCCCGTTTCTGTGTAAAAAATACTTAATACATCTCAGAAGCACGCATGCAGTCAGGGAATAGGTTACCTTCAGATGACTCTCCCAGAGCCATCAATGGTGTGTCTGCAGTGGGAACCTTGCGAGCAAAGCCTGGCTAACCAGGGTTCTTCTTTCCTGGACAGGTTTGTGTTTGCACCAAGCAGAAAGGGTTTCAGCAACAAGTCCTTGCTCTCAACAGCAGCAAGTGCCAGGAGCTGGCCAACCACTACCTTGGCTTTAACGGCTGGTCCAGTCGCATCATCACAGTAAGGGACCCTTTATATTCATCCATCATCCTTCCCTTCATCCTCTTCCCACCCAGTATTCTCAGTTAGAGCTGTTGGTGGAATGAGAAGAATTATCCTCAAATCAGCAAATAATAGACAGCTACAAAAGCTGCATTTCGGACCACATATGGGGTATTTTGAAAGCTTAGAGAGAGAAGATTGCTACGGCTGAGGGCATTGGCTGGGCTTCTGTTTCTACAACTGGGGGTGGCTGTGATTAAAGCAGTGCCAGGACTTAACAGTAGTCTTCGTGTGCTGAAAGTGTCCAAGATGACTGAGACTCCCAGAGGATAGGGACTATGAGGTATTTCTAAAATAGGGTCAAAACAGTAAATATGCCGGCTCTGCCTCCACCATGTGCTTCTGCCTTGGAGTCACATGCTGCGCAGAGGAGGTCTGCAGTTTGCAGGCATAGGCCTAAGTGGTCATAACATCCCCTTCCTATTTAATCAAAATTAATTATCTGTGGTCTTCCCAACAGCTGCAGAATGTATCTGGCTTTGATGGTGAGAATGAGGAACTGGGAAAGACATTACAGAAGCGATCTGTGAAATACTTGTGTGCTGTAGAGGTGACGCTGCCCAACCATGGGGTATGTACCAGGGGAGTTGCCCTTGGTGAAGCAGATGTAGAAAATGGTGAAGGTATGTTTTGGGTGCAGCTGGAAGTCTCTCTTAGCAGCTGTCACAGACACTGGTCAGTCTTGCTTTTGCACAGTTTGTGTGTCTGCTAAACTATCTGAATTTAGCTGGAGGCAAGGATCTGTGCAGGGCCTTGTGAGCTGCTGTGCTATGCAGCAAGGGATCCTGAGCACGCCTCTTCCCTCTCTGCTTCACACTGGTATCGCTTTCCTACCCTCTGTTCTCCCTCTTGCCTGCAGCATTATTCATTCCCTATCACAGCCACTTCTGGTGTGAACATGCCATGTGATTGTGTCTGTGGCACAGCTCGGGTGCCAGTGGGGCTCTGCACTGCCCGCTGCCTTGGGCAGGGTCCTGACACAGGCCTGAGGATCGTGTGCTGCTGTGGGTTGGCACACAAAGCCCCTGTGAGGGTGCTGCCATGCTGCCAACAACTCCCGAAACATAAGCAGCTTTCTTATCAGATCCATAAAGCTGTGTTTGGTTACATTTCCTAGTGCAATGCAGCTGGTGTGCTTCATATGCAGAGTGTCATCTTAATAACATGCTGCTTGTTGTGTTCAGATCCTCTTGAGTTTGTCACAGCCACAAGAAGAGTTCAGAAACTTGCAGTCGGGAAAGCTTTGTCTAGTGCCTTTCAGAAGATACTTCTCATAGTCTTGGGTAAGGCCTATTTTTGTATTAATCACTGGGGTGTTTGGCCTAATGGTATTATAACTTTCATGATAATTGATATGAATTCTTTTTCTCTGAACCTTTCTTGGGATTCATTGAGGCTTGGGGGGGTCTCGGGCAAAATTAAACTTGTGTTGCAGTCTGTAATGGTTTAACAGAGTGTTTCCACCCTATGAGCTATGTGAGTGAAAGGAAAATCTGACAGGAGGTCAGATATTTTTTATGATAAATAAGTCACTGAAACTCCAAATTCCAAGAGTTTAAATGCTGGCAGGGAGAGCTTTTTAACACTACCTGTGCATGCTGAATAGGGGCGTGAGGAAGTTCTGCTTCCAGCACGTTCCTGTCCTGGTTCCAAGCCAACCAGGTACCATCAAAGGTCCATGCCCCACTGCTGCGTTCAGTGTTGCTTCTTTGGGGCTACTATCTCCTTTGAGTTTTTAATCATAGAAGCTGGCTCTATGCCTACCCAGGAACTGCTAGATCTGCTTTCTCTGGGTTCCAGGTCTTGTGCTCTCTGAGCTTTTAGGTGACACTAGTTTAGGTAGTACCTGACTACTTTAGTCTTTTATGCTTATGAGGACAGACCCTGATGGGATCAGGTCAGTGGCACTATCCTCATTTTACAGAGAGGGGCCTTTCATCTGCCAGATTCCTCCCTTGGGTTCTTTAAGGTGTTCTTTTGAAAGGTGGGTTTCTGGGTTCAGATATTTTGCAGTGGTTCCTGTTCTCTGGTCCATCACATACACAGAGACTGGTAACTAACATGCTCCATCCTCTCCATAGATTTCTGCTTCCTCAATTTCAGTTTCCACTCCATTTAGTAAGAGCCATGTGGTTTTCTGCAGAGGAGGCAGGCAGGTGGGCCAGAGAAAGCAGCATGCTCATTCAGACCAACCAGCCATTATGAAGCAGAACTGTGCCATTTGGGGTTTAGGATAGGTTTATTGTCATTACACACAGTAGTAACTAACCGTGTCTCTGGCTGTTTATACTGTTTCAGAGAATGGGAAAGTGGTCGTGGAGTACAATTCCTCCCAAGAGAAGCCCACAGACTTCCTAACAGAAGAGGAACTGAAGGGGCTTGTTCAGGTAAAAGCAGTGGATATTTAGCTTTTGCACAGGACCTGTATGTTACATCTAGGGATTGGAGATACAGCTGTTAACTGTTACAGCCTCTGGCATCCTCCTTTTATGCAGCAATTATCTTGACTTAAATCCCAGGAAGTAATTGCATCTTGGAATTGTACAGCACACTAACGTTTTAAAACTCCTACTTTTTTGGCCATCTTTGTGCAGAAATCCATGTATATTTTAGATGGCACAGGAAAGTGAGCAGTTAGGGTATAGGACTGTTACAATGCAGCTTGACAAGTCTCACGCATGACAGTGTCCAGGACTGCTCTTCACAGAACCTGTGAGAGTTAAAATCCCATTAAAGTCACAGTAGGTTAAATCAAATTATTTTTTTAACAAGTTCTTAAATAAATCAAACTCCCTATCTAGAAATGCACTTCATAAACTTATGCTTACCCAGAGGGAATGATTGTTAAAAGCTTTGGTGAAATCCCTGCAGGTAATTGTAGGACCTGTTAGCATGCACCAAACAAAAATACTCCAGTACAACAGTAAAACTTTAATCATCGTGCTCAGTGAGATGAGTTCTGAATGACAGCCTTTGCACATAGCCAGTCATGAGCAGAAAGATTTTCATCTCACTTAATTTGAAAACACTGGTACTTACCAGGGGAGATCACTGATACGGTGGTCTTTTGAAAGCAAGCATCACTCTCACATGATGCATCAGCACTGTGTTGTGCAGCATCTAACTCCTCCTGCAGTTTGTGTGGAGGAAGTATCTAACAAACTTGTGACACATTATTCCATTTGATGACACTGAGTCACCTAGTGTCCACGGGCAGAACTATCTTCCTTTCTTACTGAAGAGTAGCAGTAAAATAGGAGTATTTTGGTGTGTGAAGTAACTAACATCCATCAGATTTTTTTTATCAGTTGAGAAGATGAAATTTTTGCTGGTTTGTTCTCTCTGTGCATTTTCCTCTGTACAGCCCCTTCTATCTGACCTCTTTTAAACCCACAGAGAGCTGACCTAACATGTAATGACCATAAGAGAAGTGAGCAGCAAAGTCAAACAGAAAGCCTGCTGCTTCTCAAACCTCTCTTCCCTGAAGAGTCATCCCTTACCTCCCCTGCCATCTCACTTCCCTTGTGATGGTGTGGGGGAGGTTATTCAGCGCTCTCTCTCCGCAAGGCACCTTCCAGCCTGAGAGGAAGAGGAACAGACAGGAATTCGGAAGGGCTTGCTTGAGAGGAGAGCTGCTGGGTGTCCTTCTGGTTCATTGCCTTGTGATATCGGTCAGTCTTTCCAAAACGGAAATGTTCCTGAGTTGGTAAATTCCAGGGAGGCCATCCCTTGTATGTGGTAAAAATATATTGTTTCCAGGTGCAGAGGGATAAAGCTAAAATATGCTGTGGAGAAAGAAGCTTACTCTTGATTTCTTTTCCCAGGTCAATGAATTGTCCTTGGAACAGTTTGACCTCAAAGAAGAAGAAGTTTTGTCTGATCTCAGTTTTGATGATGAGCTCCCTAGCTGGGAGATGCCATCTGATTAGTGCAGCTCTGTCTTCACATAGTTTCCAAAAATTCTGCAGTGTTTGATTAGGAATGAAAGTCTAACACTGTGAAATGACATGTGCATCATAGCCAATGTTTTCTGTTTCTCCAAATACGTAACAGCAAAAGACATGGGCAATAAACCTAGTGTTACTAAAATTAAGCCCAAAAATATATGCTGGTTTTGGAGAGGAAGTATTTTCCTGTCAACTTATTCAGGTCAGCTATATATGGAAGCCAGCTTAGCTACATGATTATTATTTAGACAGCATAACAGATGTGCATAGCACTTATAGAAAAAGAAAAGGAATAGCCCTCCCTACAAGAGTCTACAGTTCAGGTTCGCTCTGATCTGCAGGAGAAAACTTGAGACAGCAGAAGGAGATGTATTACCAGCAGGAGTAGCTGTGGTACTTACACATGTCTGCACAGGCACAGAAAAAAGTATTTCTCTAAGTGAAATTTCTTTTAAAGAAATAAGCTTAAGTCTTCTAATAATGTATTGAGACATATGAGCCACATGTGTTGAGCCCCAACTGTAAGTAGTTGGGATATTATCACTATGTAAAGCAAAGATTCTTTCTAATTTTGAACAAGTTTTTCATTAAATTAAGTAAAATTTTGTAACCCAGTGTGATGAATGAACCTCGGAGGCAGCACAAGCAATGGGAAGGGGCATCAAGCTCCCCAAATCACGAGGGTGGTGGGGAGGCGGGGAATGCTTATTTGATAACAAACCCCTGCTCAGATTTTTTGACCTCTCTTTGGGAAGAAGGGTGATTGAAAACTGGGAGAGCTCAGGGAAGAGCCACAGGAATGGTTTGAGATCGCTCTTGAAACAAGAGAAGTGTGGCCTGTTTAACAGAAAAAAGAGGAAAAGGGTGATTTGCTCTAGAAGACAGCTGATACTGGGTGAGCTTTTTAATGGGAAAGGCGAAGGCGAAACAAAATCTGGTGGCTGGATGCTGAATTTAGAGAAATCCAAGTGGGAAGCAAATTGCAGCATTTCACAAGGGGCAATGCTGAAGGGAGGGACCAGCTCCCCGCGGGATGTGATAAATCCTCTACCGGGGCAAGTTCTCAGGCGGAGACTGTAATTCTATTCTATTCTAGTATATATTCTCTTGATGGCAGAGACGCCCGAAGCCCCAGATCCCACTCCGAGCTGTGAGGCGAGGGGCCGCAGTGGTGAGGCCTGCGCCCGGCCCCAGGCCTGCGGCCACCCCCTGCCCCGTTGCCCAGCGACCCCCGGCCGGGCCTGTTCCGCCATGGGCCTGCCCCGGCCTGGCCGCCCGCTTCTCCTCCTGGCGCTGCTGATGGCAGCGGCCCCCAACCCAGGGTGGCCCGGGGGGTCTTGCCCGTTCCCCTGCCGCTGCCGGCGGCGGCTGCTGGACTGCAGCCATGCCGCCCTGGGCGGCGTGCCCTCCGCCGCCCGCCGCTGGGCCCTCTCCATCTTGTGAGTACTGGTGGTGGTCCGCCCCACCGGACCCCCTCCATCTTCCCCTCCTCAGCTTTTTATTCCTGGTAATCCCTCCCAGGACAGGCGGGAGAGGGTCACTGGCAGGAGACATCTTGGTTTCGGGGGCTCGTGCTGCAGCGCCAAGGGGTGAAGCCAGGCTGACCATGCTGCTGCATCTCCAAGCAAACTCCGCTTCCACCTCAGCAGCCAAATTTGCTGGGGAAAGGGTTTTGCTGAGGGGTGACAGCAGCAATCATTTATTTGCAGAGATTTCACTGGCAACTCAATTTCTTCCATTGAAAAGCAAGCATGGAGGGAATACCCGTGGGCTGAGTACTTGTAAGTATCCTCGAGCATTTAAAATGTCAGGAGTTCAGGTATTTTCCATCCTTTCATCTGGTTTTTGAGCCAAGGGTATGATGAGCACGAGCACCCACACAAACCATTTCCATCTGAATTCAAAGCTGAGCGGCTCAGCAAGGAGGGGTGTGAATCCCCAGGGCTTCCTAGGATGGCAAGAAGTGCTGTGAGCTGTGTCGCTTCCATCCTACGGGACCATCCCTATGCCCATTTAATGAATGATCGGGCTACAGTTAGCTTCAGCAGGCCAGGAGCAAGTGCCTGCTCCTGTGATGAGTGGTGATGATCCCTGTAGTGACTCAGAGATGTTTTTAGTAAAGCTACTGCAGGATATTTTCCCCTAAAAATTTCATTTCCTCCTGGAGAGCAGCTGGTGTAAGAGTAAATGTCCATTTGTCTCATTCCAGAGTCCTCCAGGACAACGATCTGCGGGCCGTGAAGAGGCGTTCACTGGAGGGTCTGCTCCTGCTGAAGCACCTGTAGGTACCGTCCCCTGCCCGCCACGGTGGGCTACTGCTTCACCCTCCCCTGGGCCACTGCTGCTCAATCCCCTGCCCCCATGCAAGCGTGCTTTAGTACTCCTTGGTCTCAGGCTACAGCCAGAGCAGAGCAGGGTGTCTTGCTGCTGCAACAGTGCCTGGTGGGAGGATTGCCGTAGGGTCATGGTGTAGCTTTCATTTCCCCAAATCCAACCAAGAAGAGGAGGCTGCTGCCTTTTCTCACAGATATTGGATGACTTGTAGTCAACCCCAAGCTAACAGTGACTTCCCATGCCCTGGGAGATTGCCTCTGGCTCTGTTTATCTGAGGACCGACATTTTTGTGGTGAGAACCACCTAGAGCAAGGCAAAACCCATGCATGCCTTGCTTCTGCTAGGGTTTGGGTGAAAAGACCTCCATTGCGGTGAAGGCAGAGCCCCGTATTTCTGATCACTCTTGGGATAGCCTCTCCAGTGGCTATCCCAGGTGGAAAGAGAGAAGCCTGCACTACCCCTTCCTCTGCTGAAATCCCAGACGGACTGAAGTTGGGAGATCTCTGCTTCAACCTCCAGGTCTGAGCAGGGCTCACCTCAAAGGTAGCACAGGCTTTTTTCTGTAAAAAAATCAATGAGGTTGTTCAGGGCCTTACCCAGCTGAGTCCCTGCTCTTCCTGGAGAAGAAACAAATGTGCATCTATGTCCACACAATGCCATACAAAATCGTAGCAAGTGCTCGGTCTTTAATACTGGAAGGGAGCAGAGTAGCATTACAGTTTTTTCTCCTTGAAGTTCATTTTTTTACATATTTTGGGGTTTCCTGTGTGGTGCAGGCAAAGGAAGTGTGAAACAAGAATGGCAAAATCTTGCCCTGTTCCCTGTCCTCTGCTTGGCTGCTGTCACACTGTCTTATCTTAAAGGCTAAGAGGCAGAAATAAATCCCAACATGGAGCCTCAGAGCTTTAGAGCCCAGAGCCCAGATTACCTGAGCCTCAGGAGACACAGGTACAGTCATTTCTCAACACAAACCTCATGTCAAAGATAAAAATACTATTTGTGTCAAAAAGCTGACAGCAAGGGAAGCCCTGGCTTGGAATTGGCTCCTGAGGGTTATGTTTTGCATCCCGCTCCTCTGTTATTAGAGTAGCTGAAATGAGGACACAGAGAGGTGTCCCAAAATCCCCTCTGTTGCTCATATTTGTAGATCCTTGCAAGTATCTCAGCTCCATTACTGTTTGAATTTGTAGTGTCATTTATTGAGTGTGATGCTTACGTGCTTGTGTTTTTCCCACAAAAAGGTAGGGTTTATATTTTCTAGTATGCACGTTGGCTTGGAAGGAGCCAAGTCCAGGGTGGTCTTGGCCTTTCTGGAGCTGCTCCTGCAGTAAGCCAGCCCTAGGGCTGCAACTAAGCCTTGTCTCAGTGCTGGGGAATGGTGGAAAACAAGGTAGTGCCAGTGGTGGGGCCTGCTGCCCACACTAGCTTCCCCTCCCTGTGTCTTTTTAGCAGGTACGTGTACCCTACATCATAGAAAAGAACGATCCAAGAACTTAAAAGCAGAAAGCATGTTCTGCAGGATGTGGGTTGCAGGCTAAATGAGTCAGGTTGGGAAGAAACAGGCTTCCAGCCGTGCTCCCGTTCCACAACGCTGAAAACTGAATTCACCAAAGTACTTCTGGGATTGCACATGTAAAGACCTTCCTCCCACTGCCCGGCTGCCTTTCTGGGAGGTCCAGACCCTGCAGGCGAGAGCTGCAGTCACTCCCCAATGCTCTCCCTGAGCACCCTGTCCAGTAGCGAGGCCATCTCCTACAGAAGAAACCTTGTGCATTCAGCTCCTCTGCTTTTAGATGCCTGATAATTGCCTAGGATTAAGCTAATTGTTCAGGCTCTCTTTATTTTCCATGGAGAGGAACAGGCATTTCCCATTCCCAAACGATCTTGGGAACCTGTCTGAGGAGTTCACTCCCCCAAAATATTTCTCTCTCGCTGTTTGCTGCAGAACAAGCCCAGGCAGCTAATTCAGGCTGAGACAACAAACCTTTTGATTTATAAATCTAGGCCAGGTGAATCCTGCAGTGGCTGAATGTCTACACACAACTCACAGTAGAGCTGTGCAGGAAAGTGGAGTTTAGGTTACCCCTTCATTGTGCCCTTTCCAGACTTTCATGTTCTTGATTTTGCATCTTTAATAGGGTCCCTTTATCATAACTTTTTCACCAAATGTGGTGTAGGAGGAAGGAATTAAGAGAAAAATAACTATTTTGGTCACACGTGGTTACCAATCCATCCCTGAGCCCTCAAACAAGAGGTGCTATTCAGCCTTTTCTGGCTCACTTCAGCAAGCAAAGCACTGATGGCACCAGGGGAAGGCAGGCTGCATCTCTGCGGCACATCCAGAGGGTCACGTATTGGTGTGGTCCACGCAAATGCATCCTCAGCTGCTAAACTGTGCCTGTGTAAAGAATCTTTTCTGTTAATCAGAGAGGAAAATCAAGCCCTGAAATAATTCTGGTGGGATCAGAGCTAGAAAAAAGTTACTGAGATGAAAGCCACCTCCGGTCAGGAGGGTTATCACAGGTTACACACCACTGCAAGCTAATATCAGATATAAACACCGCGTGAAATCAGAGCCGTGTAACATATATGCTGCCAGTGTCAAAGCAAATGAAAGTATACATGACAGTGCAAATGTAATTAACATTTCATGTTCTAATTTTAACAGGGATTTATCTTGCAATAAAATCCTGTCGATTGAGGAACATGCTTTTGAGCCGCTTCCTTTTTTGCAGCTTATGTGAGTTATAAAAGTTTCTTTCTAGTGTATTTACTGAAGTCTGTTTGCATTTATAACCCTTTTTGTGCTAGAAAATGTTCGTTATTTTTAGAACAATGACTACATTTCTCCTGCTAAAAGACTAACTGAGCTAAAGAGATCAATGCAGATGGCTGGATGACCCACAACAGGATGAGAGATCATAGCGTGGTTGTCCAAACGCAGCCATAATAGAAGCCATTTCTTGAAGGCTTGCTGTATCCTGGAACAGAAATAGATTAAGCACATGTGCACTTCATTTCCTCTCCTTGACAGGTTTTAAAAAAAAAAAGAGAAAGCGGCAGTTTCCTCCCTATTCTACCTTGGATTTGCATATTTCCTACAAATCAATACTGCTTCACTGCAGCTTCCTGTAGGACAGACCCAATTCATTCCTGTGATCTTCTTTTTCCCCAGAAACCTTGGTGGAAATCTCATCACGGAGATCCGGAATGGCACTTTCCAGGCATGGCATGGGATGCAGTTTTTACAGAAGCTGTAAGTGTAACAAGGTCTAAAGGTAGATCAGAGTGGGACTGCACAGTGACAGTGGGGAAAAGCAGATTTGTTCTCTGTAAAGTACTGAATCCTGCTACAGATCCAGGGTCCACCAGGAGTCTACAGCCTGAAAGCCACTTTCTCCTGGCCTGCTTATCTTCTCCATGGCTTCCCTGACCCAGCATCAGGTTCAAACAGCGGCAGTGGGAGCCCAGGGGGATAGATAAGAAAGAAACACCGCGGGAAGGGAGAAGCAGGAAGAGATGAGGGGTATGGGATGTGACTCAGATTTCTAGCCAGAAATTTCACTTTGCATATTTGCATTTAAAAGTAAAGGTTCTCAAAAAGATCCACAAAAAGCAAACCTTGTTCTTTTGGTGTCTTGAGAAAACATGACTTAACCCATAGTCGGTTCTATTAAGAAGCTCTTCCAGGGATAGGATCACTGTTTCCACCTGGACCTGAAGTAAGTGGGAAGCTAGGGCATTTTGCCCATCAAGGGTTCATATACATAAAGAAAAGGCCACAGTCTCCCTGCTCTCCTGAAAAGTGCAATATTTCTCGTGTGATACACCAAACAAGGTAGCAGAATAAATTATGAATGACAGTTCCATAGGACCAGAGCTTTGCCTGGCTGGATGCAGTACTAGAGTAAAAGTTTATGGACAGTGGAAATGTGAGAAAATATGGAAAGTAAGACTCCAAAATAACATCAAAGTTCTGGTGGAGGGAAGCAAAGAAAAGGTGTGAGCTGAGGAGGAAAGAAAGAGATGTTGTGTTTTCCAGAAGAAGCACTTCTGGGCTTTTGCTCTTTTAGCTGGAGATAATCAGGACCTGATGTATTTTGTGAATCAGCCCATCAGCATCTGTTCCTGCCTCTAGCCTTCATCCCAGGCCCTTCCTCACACACATAGCACTGAGCCAATTTTTTATCTTCAGGCTGAAATTTCCTATGTTTGTTCTCCACTTAAAAGGAAATTCTTTGGGGAGGTTTGAGTAAAAATTGTTCAGCCAAATCCACATCTGCCATCCATAAAAGTCGGCCGGATCCTTACCCACCATAAACCTCTTTACACCACTCACACAGCAGAGAGGAGCCTGGAAAGGGGATTTCAGTGTAATTCTGCATCAGCTCCAGCAGGCACAACTCTCTTTGGGCCTCTCTGATATTCAAAGGGTAGAAATGTGAAGCCTGACAAAGAGAAAAAACTCCTTGATCGCAGAAATACTTTGCAATGATCTAGTGGAAATTCACTTTGATTTAGCTCTGTTTATACAGTTCAGGAACCACTGGGGTTTTGTTACTCTGCAGTAAGTGTTTTAACCATCTCCCATTTCTCCAGTGCCTGCTGCATAGGGCCAGTTGATCTTGGCTTTCCAGACCCGTGGGTCTATGTACGCAAGAGGACATGTGGACAGGCCATTCCCACATGCCCCTACCCACACCTACCCATGCTCCCATCCTTCCCATCACCAATTCACAGCAGTGCGTTGTTTTTTTCAGGATCCTAAGCCATAACCCCCTGTCCGTTATTACTGACACATCGTTCTTCAAGCTGCCTTCAGTCAAATATCTGTAAGTATTAACTCATTTTTACCAGACTAATATAGATCTTTGTCTCAGGTGCCCTGTTGTCAGGGAAGCAGAGATCCAGTAGCAAATCTCACTCTTCTCCCAGCCTTATTCTGCTAGAGGCACAAATAACCCTGGCACCAGCGAGCAAGGCAAAGGCCAAGCAGTACTGGTGTGTCCCCAGCTGCAAAGCAACCAAGGAGCTGGGACACAAACTTTAAAAAATTAGAGGCCATCCAGGTCTGGGGCAGTGAAGTGGCCTGAAGGATCTGGGAATGTCCCCACTCCTGCTTGAGCACTGAGAAGGTGGGATCCAGCAGCTCCCAGTCACTGGGGCACTTGTGCCAGCAGATCGGGGCTCCTGCCCACCCCGCATCCCCAGCCCACTGCCTTGACACAGCTCAGGGCAGGTGATGCTCTGTGTCGATCATAATTCACAGTATCCTATGGCTCCTGCTCACACCTGTGTGACTCCTCAGGGAGGAAGACATCCAGGTTTTTTGCAGAGATCCTTCCTACTCACAGCCCCACTATCCCACAGATACCCTTTGCTTTCTTCTCAGCACATTTTCTCTTTTCACTGATACAAACTTTCCTTCCAAGGTCATAGTGGATTCATCCTCTTGGGTGAGAAGTGTCTCCCTTCAAGGACTGAAGCTGCACTCATGGGAAAGCAGGAGGAGGGTTTTGAACCAGGGAATCCTTTCTGTTTGCATCTGTCTCCCACAAGATCTGCAGGATCCCCTCCTGATTCAGACCCCATGGTTAGGAGCAGGTCAAAGCAGAAAGAAAGACGATAGGGTTTTGAATCATTTCTCTTTGATTAGGCAGAAGTAGATCCCTCTGCGAACACCACCCCAATCATCAGGGACCTGGGCTTGTTCTCAGAGCAGAGTTCTGGTAATGCCACCTGAAAATTTAATGTGGTTTTCAAATCCTTTCAGAGACCTGGGTGCAACACAAGTGACTCAGCAGACATTGCTCATGCTCCTCCTGAGAACAGTCTGCTTGGAAACGCTGTGAGTATGCAGGGACTGGGTCCCAGCTGCCAGCAGATCGTAATTGCTGAAACAAGGCATCTGCTTGGGAAACAAATCCACCGGCCACTAAATCAGAATAACCCCAGTAAGCTTAGGGTTTGCTATTTACTTCTGAGAACCTCCCCAACTCACCTGGCAAGAAACAGAATTTCACCTTTTAGATGACATGTTCCAGGTTTTTCAAAGGGAAATTTTAGATCAAGGTGGGGTGCATTTCTGTATTTTGGGACTAGTTCCATTTACAAAGGTAAAAACAACATTTTGATGCTAATGGAGAATCCTATCTTCTACTTGAAACCTCTCTTAGAAATTAGGAGAACATACTTGTCCATTGGGATTGGGGGTTGGGGGTGAGGAGAAGTTTTCCAGAGCTGTAGAAGAAATTGAAGCAAAACCATGATGTGTTGTCTGTGTGTTACCCGAGTTGGACTCTGAGACATGGATTGAGATGCTGGGTTTTTCTCCAGTAACCTCTTGTCTTTAGCAAACTGCCCAGTGATATGGCCTGCTGCCTCTGCCAGGAGAAACACACCACCAAAACCCCGTGCAGGACCATCAAGTTCCACTGCGAGAACCTATGCACCACCAGTGCTCCCCAGTGCGGTAGGCTTCCCGATGATGTCGATATAAACACCAAATCTGCCTGGTTTCCTCTAGCTTTAGGAGATGCTGTAGCATGGCCCCCTTTTGCGTGGGTTCCCAGGCAGCATTGGCCACCTCGATGGCCAGCCTGGTGGCTCCTAGTCAGTCCCAGGGACACTAAATCAGGGCAGACTTTCTCGAGGAGCTTCATCCATATGAGGCCTTGAAATCAGCCCAAAGGCCAGTGCAGGCAACTCAGGTGAGACCTGGGAGGCCTCGAACTGTGCTCTCTGAGCCACAGGCACAAAAAGTTCCCCTTTGAGCACATGACTTGGAAAAAACAGGGGTTGAAAAGTTACTAGCGATTACACATATCTTCTGTGTCAAATACTATCTTGAGAAGAAATAGCTTGCTGAGCTAAACAAACAACGAGCTTCCAATCCACACAGCACATCTAGCCAAGGAAATCATGCATGCCCAGTACTGTTCCCAAGTGCTGGAAGGCATCGTCTGCTCATAAGCCCCTCAAATTTCCCCTGACAACCTCCTGAGCCTTTCCAGTGCCACCATACCTTGGCTAGTCACAGCTCAGCAGCAAGAAGGGTCCCAGACACAGCACAGACATGGCCACAGGGTCCGGCAATGTTTGCATTGCTCTGGCAAGGTGGCACGCGCTGAGCTGCACCTCAAACCTGCCACCCACACTGGAAGCCCCAAAACCCATAAATGAGAGTGGATGCCCTTAGGCAGGCTCTGCAGAAACCTCCTGTAATGCATGATGTGTTGGACGGGGTCTGGGATATACAGGCTCCAAAAATTGCCTGAGTGACCTTGGAAAACTGCCTGGTCTCTCTGCCACCCTGCTCCCCATGTGTAGGAGAGAGGACAGTAACCCTGATCTCCTTTGCAGGGCATTAGGTGAACACCAAGCATTGTTATTCTCTTGTTAGCCTGTGCAGTGTAAGCAATGCACTGTCCTGGTCAATCTTTGCACAGGGTAAATATCATTCTATTCAAAGCAGAGATGAGCTGGACTTGTGCAAATACATACAGTAAGGTTTACAAGGTCCCCAAGTAACTGATTTTCAAACTGGATGTGGACAAGCGAGCCTCACCTCGTCACAAGTCTAGGGAAAACAGGCTGCTAAGCCATTTAGGGCTAGATACTCAAAGGTATTTGTGTGTCCAATTTCCTATCATTTTAAGAGGAAAAAAAGGCCTAAATACCTTTGTAATCTGTAAATATTCTTGACCATGTCACCCGCCTCTGGCATTAAGCTATCTGCAAAGCAGGATTAGAGATAAGGTTGTGTTTGCAGCCTTGGTGTAGGACTCTTGAAGACTTATCCTAGCTCTGCAGATTCAGCGTGTGCCCTTTGCATGCCAGGGCAAGAGCTCTCCTGGGCTGTTTGCATCGCTCTGGGTCAAACCCCCACGTCTTCCACTTCTTCTAGGCCTGGGTGATGGGAGCTGCATCCATCAGCAGCAAAACAGCTCTCTGTTATTGGGGGCTCACTCTGACTGCAGATTGTTGCAGTCAACAACCCAGAGGCATTTTAAAGTGAAATATCCCAGGTTTTCCTGACCGCAGGGAGAAGGGCTAGTTGGGATAACTGATCAGGGACAAACACCATGTCTTTGGGTATTCTGCTTTCCAGACTCACTCTGAGTTTAAAAGCTTTATGGTGATTTTAGCAACTCAACGCTGGCTTGTATCGAGCTGTGGGAAACTCTCTGACATCAAACCCATTCCCCCGGGGATGTTTCACACCGATCCAAACAGAGCCCTGGGAGACACCAGAAAAGAAACATCTATCTGTTCTGCCCCAGTGACATAATCTGATTGATTCAACAAGACTTGTCCTGTCTAACACATCCACCATTCAGTTCACACGCTCCCTTGTCTTAAAGGCAAGCGCCTGTTGCTCGGGGTAAACCTCTGACCCTGTATTTTGGCAGAAAGCTTCTCATGATGCTGAGTCACTGATCTACTCTCTTGGTGTTTTACAGCTCACACAGATCTTCTGGTAGAGACACAAGGAGAAATAATGGAAGTGGTACAATCCAGAAAACTGAACGCCAACGTGGTGTTGAACCTCAAGCCCAAGGAGCCTTTGCTTGGAGACCATGAAACCGTAACACTTGCGGTTGTCCTGAGCCTGAGCAGCACTAATGGTGATCTCAGTAACCCGAATGATCACATTTCCAGAACAAATTCATATTCCCCTCAGCACCTATCCAGGCACGAACGCAAAACTAGTAAGGAACTGAGGCTGATGCTGCACAGCATTCAGCACATGGGCTGGACCAGTGAAACTGATATAAGGAAACTCTATTTTCTAGCAAAGGCACTAGTGGCTGAGCTCAAGAAGCAGCTGCACAAGGCTAAAAGCATCGTGACTGTGGAAAACGCCATCTCACTCCTGCCGACATCTGCCATGCAGAAGGACGAGGTGCACGAGATCCCAGCAGTGGAGGGAGATTCAACCATGGGCTGGGTGCAAAAGAAGCATGACTTAGGTTTGAACCAGGCAGCATTAAACCCCTGGGAAGCAGCTGGCAGGTTAAACCCTACTAACAGCCCCTCCATCTTCAGACATCACAAAATATCCACACCTCCTTCAAAACATTCCCTTTCACGCTCCCCAGCAGAGGCCCCTCATTTGTCCGGGTCTTTTAAGATTCAAAATTATTCCGATGCTGTGGAAGAGACCAAGAAAACTCGTGGGATGGAGGATGTAGAAGATGCAAAGGAAGCACCATCTCCAAGGCAGGACTATGTTTGGACTTACAAAAAGCACAAGCAGGGGGACAGCCCTCATTTGAATAAAAGTCATCAGCTTTTCTACAAGACATTTGGCAATGTGAGTCCAGAGGAAGAGCCCACACCAACAGAAAGTAAAGCAGAGCAGAGACTAAACACAAACCAGCATTTTTTCTATAACCTGTTGGTTAACAACAGCCCCCCTGCTGCAAGCAGCATGCTAGAGGACACAGCTGAAGAAGAGGGTTCCTCTCTAGATGGGCATTTACCAGCTGTCCCTCAAACTGCAGAAACACACTGGAAGCAACAAAAGGAAGGATCCAGTTTCCTCAATAAACCAGGTAGCTCCAAGAGCCCAGATGGCACATCGGTTCAAGGACACCTGTTTGAAACCAAGGTCAATCATCACCTACGCTTGCTCATCCCAGACGAAGCCCTGCGGATGTTCATCACCCACGTGGCACGAGCCCTGAGGGTAGACTGTAGCCTACCTGAAGTCCAGCTGGCCTGTGCAAAGATGGTCTCAAAGACAGGGCTGCTCATAAAGCTGCTCAGCAAGAGGCAAGATGACCAGGGAGCCTCTGCTCTCGTGGGCCAGTGTCTCCTGGAAAGAAACGTTTCCAATGGCATGGCCCAGGCCAGGGAGGCGGGCAGGAAACCCTCAGGGAAGGTAGGAGAGATACTGGGCGTTGTTGGATGTGCCCTGGACAATGGGGAATGGAAGGAGCAACCCTCTCTCCCCTCCTGATTTTCTCTCCTTTTCTCCAGTGGAAACCAGAGTATACCTCCAGCGACAGGCTCCTATTAGCAATATCAGTGTCTGTCATCATCATGATTAATCTCACAGTGATGTGTCTCGTCGAGGTAAGCCGATAATTCGTTTGACAGATAGCTGTCAGTCAGGCCTTGTAGCTGGAGTGCACCAGGGCAGGGTGGTGCCTCCCCGCACAGTTTATGAGCCCCGGGGTGCCGATGCAAATGTCTGTGGGTAGCACAGATGTTTTTCCAACCTTGGAGCTTGTCATGGCATCCATACAGCTCCACATGGGTTCAAGCCTGCTTGGGGGGGATTGTCCTGGTATCTGTCACAACCTGTCCACAGCTCTGCTTTGCAGCTTTCCTAACAGCTTCCTTGAGCAGGTCTGTGCCTCCCTCCCAACACAGCCTCTCCCATCAGCCCATCCCCAAGTTTTATCCCGCGATCCCTGGGCCTATAGAGTCTCCTCCCAGGCTCTTCTCCTGACCCTGTTCTGCTCTCCTGCCCACACCCATTGCTTTCAGCCATGTAGCAATTCCCTTGCTACCTTCCCTCTTGACAAAATCAAGTCCTTCTGCAAGGTGCGAAACAGCTCCGCGTGGGTCAGTGCTGTGCCCGAGACGGGCAGGGGAGAGAACCCAGCGTGCCCACAGAGTTTCAGCCTCCCTTTGGGGCCCTTCTCCTTGGAAAAGAAAGCTTTTATTTCTTTAAAAGCCTACCTACATGTTTCAGACTGGGGTTAAACAGGAGGGGAGTACCCTGTAAAACACTGCACAGATAAGAAAGGCAGACATAAACATTGCTGAGATTAGGAGAGCTCTGGGAGTTCAGGTCATTCTGGGGGCAGGGAAAAGTGGGGAGTTGGGAAGGGAGGATGGGCTTATTCTAAAAACGTGGCTGCTGGCACAGACTTGCACAAGTATGTAATGGGCTCGGTTGGAGGAAGAACTTGTTGGACTGCCTTTTTTTGCAGAGTGTGACAAGAAAATCCCGATGTTACAAGTCTCTCTCTCTCTCTCTCTCTCTCCTTCACCAGGTTTGCTCCCAAAAATCTGCAGCCGCTTCCCAACCTCGAAGCACCAGTAAATCACGCCCGAGATGGTAATTACTCTCTGTGCTGTGCCGCTGCTGTGCCATGAACAGTCTTTACTCTGACCAGCACCTAATCCCTGAGCCCCCCCAGCCACACAGGTGGTGGCTGCCAAAGTCTCACCAGGCTATATTTAAAACACGTAGCTTTTTTAAGAGACCCAGAAAAGGGACCCCAAAGTGTGAGTGATTGGCACGGCTGTAAGCTCACATCTCAACCAGCCACCCAGGCAGCCCTTTTCCACACCAGTGATGCTACACCCTGAATGTGGTGGATGTGTTGGCCCTGGGCTCCCACGTGGTCCCACGTCCCTGCAACCACGCTGCCCGGCCACGAGGAAATACCTCTTTGCTCCGATTTCCAGCAAAAATCTTCTCTGGCATCAGCTCTGCCGTATTTCTCCCTGCCCTGCTCTTCAGAGAGGCTGTTGAAGAGCTTGCTCCTGTCCTCTCCAGATGCCTTTCACATCCAGGCTAAACCGGGACTTATTCCCAGCCACATCAGCCAGCACCATCCCTTCCTTCTGGGCCTCCTCATCAGCCTTAGGGCCACCTGAAATGTCACCCTGAGCAGGTAGAGGCTTCTGCCCTGGCAGGTGCTGGCACCCACCGCAGCCCTCCCTGGCCAAGCCTCCCTGCTTATGGACTGGGAAAGGTGAATTCTGGGGTGATGACGCACAAAAGCCTTTTTTCTCCCCCTTTAGCCCACTAAATCCAGATGTTTTGCAGCACTGTAAATGCCATTTGGCTGAACTCCCCAGCAGGGCAGGGTGCAGGCAACCTTTCTGCCAATAACTGCCATCACCAGCTGCCTTCACTTTTTATCCTTTTCCTTTTTTTTCCAGGTTCTTTCAAAAAATCCTGCCAAGAGGATGGAGCAAGAACAAGTACAACGTTAGAGAGCAGGTAAGGATGGGGAGCACATGCCAGGTCTGCCCCTCTTCCTGCTACCTGCACCACTGGCTGTTTTTTACCTTCTCCAAAACCTTCCCTTCCCTGGCATTTTCCAGGGCTCGCATGTATTGGATCTTGGCAAAACCAAACCGCAGTGGCTTAGAGACCTGTACCGGCCTCTCGATTCCCAGCATAAAAAATCCATGGCTGAGCTGTACGATGAAGAGACCTCAGATGAGGAGGAGATTTTCAACAAGTTCAAGCTAAAGTAAGTGGGATGGTGACGATGCCTGTGCTTATTTTTCAGCTCTTGTTCTGATATAGGAACTGCTGAGGCTTTCCTTGGCTGCCATTTCCTTGGATGCTGTTTCCTTGGATGCTGTTTCCTTGGCTGTTATTTCCTTGGCTATTGTTTTCTTGCTGCTATTTCCTTGCTGTCATTTCAGCTGGATGCCCACAGCACCCCAGAAAAGCTGCAACGGTGGGAAAATGCAATTACCCAGAGACCCGATGCCTCTGCCTTGTAGCTCCGGTGCACCCCAAGACCTGGAGCAACGGTCCCTCTCCACGCTCACGGGTGCCTACATGCTCGGGATACCCCAAATCTCATCCCCGCGGGATGGGAACAAGAGGGCTCCGAGGGACGGGGAGCCCTCGTAGGGCTCCGGCAGCAGCGGGCCAGGCTGGGCGCAGCACTGGGTGCCAAGCGCTGGAGCTGGGCAGCCTCCCTCCGCACATGGGACGCGCTGCCTCCGGGAATCCCCGCGGGGGAACGCGCTGGCTGGGGGTTGCTCTTCTCCACGGGAAGCGGGCGAGGGGCCGCCGAGAGCGTCGGGGTGCCGCTGTGCACCCCAAGGCTTGGATAAAGTTGTCGCGATCGTTCAACGGCGGGGAAGGGCCTCTGGAAATGCCCTTA
>NW_010972580.1:908862-941567 GCF_000737465.1 Haliaeetus leucocephalus | reverse complement strand
CCCAGGGCAGCCCGGCACCATGGCCCACCCATGCCAGACCCCCCACAAGCCACCACAGACCTGTGCCGTGGCTCAGATGCTCCTTTCCGTGGGGTCCCCCTGGGTGGGGGGTGCTGGTGTCTGGTCCTCGATGCGCTCCCTCCAGCGCTGACACCCCAAACCTCTCGGCCTGGCTCATCCCCGTAGACCCCACTCTGGCCGGAGAGGCCGTACCCGTGCAGAGATCCCAGCAGGTGCAGGATCCTTACAGTTTTCTCTGATTTGTCGTGTGTTCTGTTCTCTATAAATGACGTTTTCTCACTTAGAACGAGCCGTTGCGAATGAGCTCTGGGTAGTTCTTGTGTCCAGCAGAAAACGCGGAGTTTAAAGAGCTGGTTTCTTGTTGCCTTACTTCCAGCGACCCCCGGTTCCCCCCCCATCAAGGGATGCGAGCTGCCCACTGCGTCAGATGGCCACTGAATCAACCAGGAAGCTCCAACTTTGGCAATCCAAAGCAACGCAAAATTCAGGAGTATAAATACAGGAACATTTTGCCTCAACACGCTGGGGGTTTCACAATCCGCTTCGCCCTTGCGCGGTGGCTCTGTCATCTGCGACGCTGGGGAAAATCAACCCCGGCTTTACCCGCAGCTCTGGCAAATTGCAGCCTGGTGCAGGAGTAGGCAACAAGCTAAAAGAAATTCTCATTTTTGAGTGTTTGAAAAACACGATCTTGCCATCAAGAGCAGTGGCTGCATTGCCTCCCCTGGTTGCTCCTAGGGGTCCTGCTCGGTGCCGCGGGGGGCAGAAGTTGGAGGACTTCCTTCTCCGTCCACCATCAGGTTTGTCAGCTGCAAGGAGGACTTTCCCACAGGGAAGAGGGTGGTGTGTTGGTCCCCATCCCTTATGCGATGCCTGTGTTCCTGTAGTGGGAATCACGGCAGTGCTGAATAACGTTGGGCTGGGCACAGAGAAGGAGCTGAAGTTGGACCGCAAGTGTCCTGCTGCTGCTGCAAGCTGGGGCTGGGCTCTAACCCTGCCCTAACCCTTGCTGAATTATTTCCGAGAGGTTTTATCCTCTAACAAGCCAATCCACTGGCCATGCCAGCTGGCTTTCCTTCTCCCGGACTGCTTCTGCTTGGGGTCGGCTTGTCTTTTAAGTGTGGCTGGGTGTGCACGGGCTCTGGGTGGAAGGCAGAAGCTGTGTAGGAGGAGAGGGCTGTCCCGCCACCAGCCCTTGGACCCACCAGCCCATCAAAGCCCTCATTTCCCCGAGGCAGAGGGTGACTGGCACAGCACTCGTGCTTGGAAAATGACTGGCTCCGCGTCCAGGCCTTGAGTCACTGGTTCACGCTGTCGTTGTGAGCTGTTGTTTTCCGTTTGCAAAGCACGAGCGGTGACCTGCTGTTTATTTATAACTCGGAGAGCGTCGCTTGTTGGGATACCGAAGAGCCAAGCTCTGGGACAGGGTCTCTGCCTCTCCTGGCACAAGGCTTGATTTAAACAAGCCGTTCCCAAAGAATTTGGCTGTTTTGCAGCAGTTTGGTAAATAAACAACTCTGCTCTCGCACCAGCAACTCCCTTCCTCGGTAGGTTTAACCACGCCAGCTTGCTGGCTGTTTTTATTTCTCACTTGTTTTATTTTCTTTGTTTTACTCGAGCTGTTGTGATCTGCCTGCGTAGCCTCCGGGGTGGTGACTGCTGGGAAACGATGTGGCTTTTTTCTGCTGTAGATGTGCTTGTCTCTGCATTTGCACATACATCTGATGTCTTATCCATTCAAGATCACAAGGACCACCCAAGGCTTTCCAGGATCCACCTGGAAGTGCTCCGGAGCCCTCTGGTTCCTTCTAGAGCCAGCTAGCCTAGTGCCAGGGCTGCCGGTCTGATTTCCCCATGTTTCACTGAAGACTTGTGTTAGGTGAAATCCACCTTGGAGCTGGTTCGTTGCACTCGTTTTTCAGGAAAATGCTGTCCCAACAGAAGCAGTGCGTGTGGATTCGTGGTGCTGGAACAAACTGGTTGGACTGGTCATGATGGGAGTGGAGAGTCCCATGGTGAAGGCGGTGGGTGTTCTCCTTAGCGTCTCACCTCCTGCAGACGCTGGGAGAGGTGATGCCAGCAAAGGAGCCTGTGTTTTGGGGGAATACCACTCACTTTGTAAAATCTGGATGAGGTCTTTGCGAAAACACCGCTGTTACCCCCTCCCTTGCGACTACCTGGGGATACTGGGGTGGCTGATGCCAAAAGCACAGATGGCGGGTGCAGTCCTGGAGCTGAAACACCCACGCTGCCTCTCTGGGCATGAGAAATGCCACCCTGTGCCCACAGCTTGCTCCTCCCACCCCCAGCTCTTGCACCTTGAATTTGTCTTGGGTGGGATGTGTCACTTGTTTGCAGGGTGTGTGCAGGAGGTGGTGGCAAAAGGGGCAGAGGCTGCCTGGCCCCAAGGAGCCTGAACTTCTCATATGGAGGGTGGAGATGGGGATGGCTCTCTGCGGTCCTCATCAACCACTGCTGTCACTTAGGTGTCCCCTCGCTCCCCCCAAAAACCCCCAGTAGTCCTTCGAGCCAGTGAGCCAGAGGTTAACGTTTCCGTAATCGCTGCACTCACCCATTTCTGTGTTGCAACCCGAAGAGAGGAAATCTTATGACAAGTCATGGCAAAACCAGTTTCCTTTTCTTTGAAGTTGTCTGTGAATTCTGGAGACACTAAGGATTGATCTGGGGTTTGTTCCCAAAGAGCTCTTGAGCAGCTGCTCTGAGCAGGACCAGCTGGTGCGGTACGTGCACAGGATGCTTCGGGTCTGGGATGCTGTGGATTCAGACTGCTCTGGGTTTAGGCTGCACGAGATTTGGGCTGCTCCGGATTTGGGCCACCACTGCCTTCGGGACTAGCCATGGCTCTGCAGAAGCTGGTCTGCAAACCATGTTTCTGCCCTGGTTTGGTGGCTCATGGTGCAGGGAGAGGGGCAGGTTGAGGTTGTCAGCTCTGCTTGGGGAAAGCTCTGGGGTTTTTGTGTTGGCTTGGAAATAAATTCTGAAGTATCAATGCTATACCAAGCCCATTGTCTGCTGTGGGCATACCTAAACCCTGCAGTCAACTGCTGGGCTCTCTCCTCTATTTAGAGGGCAAGTGCTTCCAACTCAAGGGAATAAATCTCCAACCTTTCACATCCTTAGGAAGCTTTACTGTGGTAGCTGGGGCTGGAGCGGCTCTCAGACCCTTTTCAGCACCAGGACGCACTGTGTTTGAGCAGGGATGCAGCAATGTGATGGGCGTCTCACTGACAGCCATGTGCTTTGCTCACAGAGCCTCCAGGCACAGCTTGGTTTCAGCAGACAGCTCTGAAGAACAGGGCAGGAGGCCAAAAGTCAGAAGTCAAAGGTCCGTTGTTGTCTGCAAACACCCTGCAGTTGCAGATGACCCCAGCGAGGCTGCCACTGCCTGCTCAGCTCTGGTTTTGCCAGGCTTTCCTGTAGTGGGAGGGCACTGATTTTTCTCCCACCAAAACCAGACCTGCCATCTGCACCCCCAGGAGCGGGGAATCCTGGGTTTCATCTACCTCTGAATGGAGCGACTGGAAACCTGATAGAGAACCTGCATCCTTCTTTCCCATCTTCCCCAACAGCTCTGTGCCATTGGGGCGAGCGCCTAGACACCTCCAAGAGGGTCTGTCCCAGCTGGGTTTGGCAGCAGCATCGCTCCTCTCGCGAGTACCAGAGATGAGCTGCTGACATCTCTGCGCAGGGTCTGCTGGGGAGTGACACCCCTCTGTCTGGGCCACCTTAATGCCTTTCACATGGTTTTTGAGTGCCGTCGTTCAAGCTCACTTGCTAAATGGCTGTTTTGATGCCCTTGCTGGCACCTGGGTATTTCAGGTGATGTAGAAACAGAAGGGGAGCCATCCCTGGGCCTGCGTGCATTGCTGCTGGCTTGACCGGCCCGATGTTTCACCCAGGTTTAGGGCTGCCTCCAGGCAGCTGCAGGGGTTAATTACTCGCTCTCGGTCTCTTGGCCATGCTCTGTTTTGCCTGAAACTCTCCTGGTCCCCGGGAAGTGTGGCGTGTTTCAATGTGGTCGTAGGTCGGTCCCAGCTTGAATCCAGCAGCAGTCTGGCCATGAGTGCTTGCAAAATGCCTCAGTGCACGATCCATGCCTCTTGCGTGATGCCGGGTGCCCTTCACATGACAGGTGAGTTAGATGTAAACCAAATGGGTGCTCAGACATGTTCCTCCTCCTTGTCCCAAAGGTGACATGTGAAGGCAGCGCCCAGCGCGGGGAGCGGCAGCAGCTGAGATGCATTCAAGCCATGCCGATGACCCCAAGGAAGCCATACAGGTGAGCAGGACGTCCTAAACCTCCCCAAATAGCTCTAGTTACTCCCCAGTGCAACTCCAGTTACTGGCGGGGACGTGGTAGGACTTGTTGGTGCTGCCAGCTGGGGTTGGGCTGGTTTATAGGGGTGAAGGGTGGCTCAAGCTTTCCAGCAGAGAGGATCCTTGATGGTTTGGCTCATGGGGGGGCAGGTTAAAGCAAATAGGGTGGCCATGAGTTAAATCACACAAGACTCTACCTTGGGCTTTGCCCCTCGTGGCAAGACCCAGCGTGGGGCAGGGGAAGGTGCTCAGCTCTGATACCTGGGTGAAGGAGCATTGCTGTTCTGTATATTTGGTGTTTCTCTACCCAGCTTTGGGAGTCTAAACACGTTTAATGAGCAAAGTTCAAACCCAGCGGCTCAAACTGGGTGTTTAATTCATCCCACAGCAGAATTAATTCATGCATGACAGATAAAATCATTTGCACTCTTTAATCCTGTTAGCCCACAGTTGCTGCTTGCAAGCAGGTTGCTTGTGCTAGCAGATCTGTGAAGCAGCTGGAAAACAGCCCCCGCTGCAAGGGGCGTCCCCGATACGAGCAGGGATAAGGTACACGTTCCTCCGGCTGTTTTCCTTGAACTACAGCTGCTGGAAATCTTATTTAGATGCTGAAAAAAATACCCTGGGCTGGAAATTTAATATGAGTTTGTTCAGCCAACCCAGGCTCGAGTCAAAATCTTCCCTGCCTCAGTCACAGTGGCTGGTGCCGTTCAGTATTCGCCTTGAATGCTGCATGATTGATGCCGAAACATGAATTTGCAGTGTTTGCCAAATCCCTGCTGGGAAGTGCAACTTTCATTTTAAATAAGGTTGATTGAGACATCCGGGCTCAGCTGCATTAGAAAAAAAAAATCCCCTCCACTAGCATAAAATTGTTAAATTCACTGAACATGCTTCTTTTCAACTGATTTGAGAAAGAGGGAAGCAAAGCTGCTGGAAGGTAAAATTCCCGTGTTCCCACTTCAAAGCCCACCAAGGCTCTCTGAAGGCAGCAGCTAAACCCCAGCTGTCCTTCCAAAAGCATCTTTTTGGGGGGAGCCCGTCCCCAGCAGCACCCGTGGGTTAATCAACACAGACGAGCTGCTGAGAGCGAGATCGATGACTTTGATTTCTGCTGGCAGGACTCATTAGCACATCACATGCTGCTTGGGCTGTTCTGCACAAGTTCAAGTGGTATCGCAGCCCTTATTACGGGTTACCTCCTTTGAATTTCTCATTTCTCAATCGTGCTTATTTAATCCCTGTGTTTCCCCTGAGCAAGTGCCTGGAAAGAGCTGTTTTCTTCTTCTCCCCATCCTCTTAAGCAATTTGGTTTCTGCAGAGGAAGCACCGCACGCTGTAAAGGCAACCCCAGCAACCCAGTGGGCTCTGAAACACCAACTAAAATTGCATAAATTACTCATTTGAAAAAAAAAAAAAAAAAGCCAGATGAACCGTGCTGCCAAGAGCATGAGTACCCAGCTTGACCGGTTCAGCTATGGTGCTCCCTAACAGCCACTGCGAAGCATGTGGATGAAGTAGAAGTCATATGGTGCTTTGCTCTGGATGAGCCTTGCACTTTTTGAGCCCTTTTATATGAAATCTTTCCTAATACTTATTTTTTTATAATGCAAGCATGTCCTTCCTGTCTTGCAGCTGATCAAGAAGCAACTGGTGAATGCCATCAAGGCGTTGCAGAAGCAGTACGTGACCTCGGATGCCATTGTGACCAGCGACGATGGGAACGCAAACACCCTCTGCAGCGCCCTGGAAGCTGTCTTTGTGCACGGGCTGAAGGCGAAGCATATAAAGGCAGAGAGTGGAGGGAAAGGGAAGAAAACAGGAGGTCGGGGACCACTTCCCCAGCCGGTCTTCTGGGGTCTGCTGAAGAGCATCACCCATCGGTGAGTGCCCGTCCCTGCCCAGAGGTGTTTGCACGCTCAGGTTTATCCCCTCTCTTTGGTGCAAAAGCCACAAAATTCAGGGAACAGTGAATGGGAGGGTGGCTCAATGGAAAGATACATCTCTACCGTGTCCTGTGTGTTCAGTCCCTTCAGTCAGAGGGAGAGATGCTCTCTTGGGGTGTCTCAGGGGGCTGAGGCTGCCTGGGACTGCTGGGCGATACAGGTAGGAGAGCAAAGCCCATGCGATGCCAAGCGATGTGGGGCTGGGTACCCAGCGCAGCCCCTCTCAGCGTGTGCAAGGGGTAAAGTGCCATTTAGGCGTGAGCCGATGTCCCCAACCAGTTAAGGAATGAAACACTGCTGCCAGCTTAGGGCACACTGCTTTCTTATTTATTTTTGGGTGCCAGGCTGTATACGGGGTCTCATCCCCTGTGGGACCACAGTGATCACACTGACATACGATAGCAGCAGGTTATGGGATGCATGGCCCAGGGGTCTGGTCTCGCTTCTGGCCTGGATCTGCTGGGAATGGTTGGCCTCCATTTCCCCATGTCCCAATCAACCTTTGAGGAGGTCTCGCCTGGGTAACTATCGTTATTTGCTGGGGTTTTTCTGAGCCACTCCCTAAGCAGAGTCCTCCCACAGTAAATAACAGCCCACACGCAAATAGTTTTGAAAGCCTCATTCAACTCCATCACCGACTCTTAAATTATGAAAGAGCTGATGAAAATAACTCTTTCACATGCTACAGGAGATATTTTTGTGCCCTTTGAAGGTTTTTTCTTCTTTTTTGAGAGACAGATTAAAAAAAATCTTGCAAAACTTTTGCTGGTTTTTGTAGCGTCTGCAGCGCCAACATGAGCTGGGACCAGGGAGGATTAGGGAGCGTGGTGTCGCTGTTGGATTTTAGGGAAGAACAGTTGAAGTCAGGAGGCTGAGATTGCTTGAGGAGCTCAACCTGACCCGCTCCTTTTTTTGGGGCCACTGCAGCCGTTTTCACTGTGTTTTGGCTGATTTTAAATTTGAAGCTAGGATTTAGACACACAGTTGTCACCAAAGAGTATCCAGCCAGAGCAAGACCCACAAATGTGCAGGGACAGTGGGAATTTCCCCCTCTGCATCCTTGGTCCAGGGTCAGTGATGTGTGGGAGATGCCTCCAGCCAGAGAGAGGAGGAGCACCCAGAGGCACCCCAGGGATCCTTGGGGTTGTTACCAATATGTTTAGCTTTGGGGCATTCGGGAACTCTTTTTTCTCCATGGGAAACCATGTTTTCCATGAAGGAAAGAAATTTTCCACAGCCTTTTTTGTCCCAACTCCTAAACTTCCCATAGCAGAGCAGGTTGGGCAGTTCGTGATGGAGGATCTTCCCCTCCAGGACCCCATGATGGACCGAAAACAGAGCCGCTCACATCCTTTTCTGTTCTTTCTCTCCCTTTCCTCAGAAATATTGTCTTGGAACTGGAACAACTCATCTTTATCAATACAGACGTCGGCCGCTGCCGAGCCTGGCTGAGGCTGGCTTTGAACGATGGCCTCATGGAGTGTTATTTGAAGCTGCTGCTGCGGGAGAAGTCCCGGCTGCCCGAATACTACCAAGCGACCGCTCTGCTCTTAGATGCTGAAGAGTGCGAGTTTCTCCTTTGCTATTTGCAGGGCTTATCATCCTTAACCTTTGAGCTCTCCTATAAATCAGCAGTTTTGAATGAGTGGACTATCACCCCTTTGTCCCTGTCGGGTCTGTGCCCTGTTTCGGAGCTGCTGGAGCCCCTCACGTCCTCAACATCCGAACCCCACAGAAAAGCATCACTGGGTTCGATCTCCCAGTCATCAGGGTCGGACGAGATCGAGATTCAACCCTCCGTCCTACCCATCAGCAAAGCCAGCAGCAAAATCAAACTCACGTCGTCCTCGTTGAGCCTTAACACCACGAGCTCATCCCAGCTCTCCTCCAGCCTGGGCTCCGACAGCATCCTCCCGGCTCACTGTGCCCGCAGTCCCGAGCGGAGTGAGGAGCCGCTCTCCTGCGACTCCGACCTGGGGACGGCCACTGCTGAGGACCTGGACAGGTCACTGCAAGAGTGAGTCTTTTTCCAGATCTCCTCTTCAAAGGGATTTTCAGCCGTCTCCTGGGTTCTCATTTATTTTCTCTCTATAAGCAGGAAGGCTTTATCCTCTGTTTTTCTTTAACAAGCTGTTTTTTTCCTCCTGGAAAGAGCCTGAAAGGTAGAAAGAAACACTCAGCACAGCTTGCTGGGACCCTGCTGCCATGGCAAATGAGCTCCTAGCCACTGAAGTGTGTGTCTGTCCTCTTTACCAGGGCAGAAACATCAGAAAAATGTTGCTCCCTGGTTTCAGGAACGTCACGTCTCCCTGGCGTATGCTGGGGGATGCTTCAGGGCTTTCTGAGGGGGGAAAGAAATTACTTTGGTTGCAGGAAAGGGTTATAATTTGCAGTTTCGGCAGCTAATTTAGAGGAGGGAGGTTGTTAGTTTGTCATCCTCGTGATTTATTTCTGCCAAACACCCAGCACAAAGATTTCCAGCGGGTTATATAAGCTCTGAGTAATCAGTAAATATTTTCCCTGCCACCTTCAAAGGCTCTGAAGGAGCCTAGCTTCAGGGTGCTGGTTGGCGAAGGCACCCACTTCTCGATAAGGGTCTTCAAGAGGGTTTAGAGCTGCAGTCTGTTCTTCCCCATCGGTAATAGCATCATTACCTACTTCGAGGATTTTGCATCTTATGATGATCCTGGAAGAACCTGCCTTGATTGGATTAAACTCGTGATGAAAAGACGTCGTTTTGAATTTTAATCTTCGGATGGTTTAACTCAATCTAGCTGGTGGCGAAGCAGGGGCATGGGAACAGCATCTCGTCTGGCCAGGCTCCACTAATAATTGCTTGTTAACAGTTATGAAAACATTTGAAATTTGGCACACAGTCTGTGGCTGGATATGTGTCCGGGAGCTGTACGTTGGGCTGGGGCTGTGGGGAGCACCCAGCGCTCTCCCTGCATGAGGAGATGTCCATCAGAAGCAAATTAAACCCCATTCATCTGCATAGTTAGGAAGTGCATCCTTTGCAGGCATGGTCCTTGCCTGCAGTGGGACTGACTGCAGCTCTGTAGGGCAGAAATCACATGTTTTTCTGTTAGCATGATTGGTGCCACGGGGGTTTTTTGCAGCTGTACAGTGCTGCCAGCCTGCAGGTGACAAGCAGTGATATTGAGGTCTTTTTTTAGGTAGTTATAATTAGCAATAACTGGTTTTTTTATAGGTTTTGGTTAACGTAGCTACATTCAAACTGGTCACTTTTCTGTTTCAAGGGTGTTGTCCGAGTTCAGCAAAGCCAAGCCAAGCCTGGAAGCCCCAGAGGGACAGCTGGCCCCAAGCGTGCTAGGCTGCTCCCCGCAGCAGCCCGCCTGTCCCCCAGACACATCGCCCGTCCCCCCAGCACCATCCCACAGAGCTCACCAGCAACCACCTCCTGACGCTGACAGTCCAGGCTCTGCTCAGACAGGTGACATGGTGACTGCCAGCGATGGGGATGGAGATTCAGCACCAAAAGCCAGCAGCACGGCTGGCGTTTCGGCCACACGGCGTGGCGGTCCAAGCAGAGGAGAGACAGGCAGAAGTGGCACAGTCAGTGGCAGCGAGAGAAGCCAAGCAGTCCGCAGCCCAACAGCTGAATACCTCCTTTCTCCACTGCTGGGTTGTCCGGTAGGTGTTACAGCTTGCTTGCTATCAATCTCCTTGTTTTTATGCTTCCTGACCAGCAGATCTAATGGAAAAGGAAAATAAAACTGCTAACAGCTTCTGAGTAGCCACCAGTTTCTCCAAACTCTCACCTTCTGTGCTGCTTCCACTCTTCTGACAGTGAGTTGGGTGTAAGTGATGCTCCCTGCTCCATGAGCATCTTCCCGGACCCTGTGGAGCTGTGTCCATGCAGCTGCCCTGGGAGAAATTGGGTCAAAGTTGGTACTTACTGGTAAAAGAGGCACCAAAGCTTTTGAAACCCTGCCTGGCCTGCCAGTCATCCCTCACCAAGAGCGGCTGCAAGAGGAAGTTTTTGGTTTTGTTAACGATATCTGGAGGGTGATGAGCTCTTGCACAAATCTGGCCATAGGCTGTGTGCAAGCCAATAAAACAGCCTGAGAGTCGAGTTTCTCATAGGGACTTTTCTTCATTTATGGTCCACTTAAGAGCAGGGAAAAGGGTTGACTGGATGGGAAACAAATTACAGTTTTCCAGTGGAAAAATATTCACGCAGCACATCTGTTCTCAGAGCAGGATGGCATCCCTGGTGCTTAGGCTAGCTTAAGCAGCGGCGGATTTCCCCTGCTGCTGCCAAGGAGTTGGTGCATTTGCTTTTGCTTTTAGGAAACTCTTTGAACAGCCTTGTCCTCTGTCTAATTTGTTACTGACTTTTCCATCCTGGTTCCCATTGTTTCCATCCTGATTCCCATCGTTTCCATCCTGGCGAGGTTAGGATATACTTCATACCCCCCCAAACGGTTTCTCTTTTTGGTCTCTGCTCCTTTCAGCTCCCTCCCAGTTATCCCATTTCCGCTGCTTCCTCATGGCATTGGGCCAGTTTGACTTAATCTATGTATAACATACGGTGTCAACAGGAAATTCCCCCCTGCTTTCGCATGACTCACAGAGCAACCTGCGTTCCTGGTCCTGGACTAAGCCGAGCCTGCTTGTACATTGGGAACTATGCCGCAAGCCACCCATGATCCTTGCTGCAGGGTGGTGACAGCTCTTCTGCTGTCGTTTAGTTTGTTATTCAGAATCAAAGGCTCTTGGAAAGCAGGGTAGGGTAATTGAGAGGTCATTCCTGGTGGGATGCAGCCCTGGAAGGGATGCTCTGGGTCTAGGGAAGCTGCTCCCTTTTGCCAAGGCACTGAGCTGGGTCATGTTTTGCTCCTGGTATTTGTTCAGGAACCTTGTTCCAGAACCTCGCTCCATTCTTGTAGCCAGAAAAACTCCTAGAGAAGTTAACAGCCATGATTTCTTTCAGCTTAATGAGTTTTGTTCTGCTTGTGTGTCTCATCCCCTCCTGACGTACGGAAACAAAGGTCTTCTCTGCCTTGCTTTTTGCCTGTACTGGTCAGGCCTGGTGTTTGTAGCATCTGCATTTAAGCTGTAGGTCTCTGTTTCATCCTAGACATCTTCTCTGTACCTCTCCCCATCTCTGTTCTTCCTGGAACGAGGATGGTACCAGTACTCCAGGCGAGCTCATACCCTTCCATCACAGGGCTGGTTTTTCACCTTCTAATATCTCGTGTGTGGTTACCGCAGGGAATGTGCTCTCCCTCTGAGCCCCTTGATGATTTTAAGGGGAGAGAACTGATCAATTTTGGACTTTATAATCCCACCAGTATATAATCCCAATATTTGCCAGCTGCCGACAGAGTCTTGTAGAGCGTTCCCTGATCAGAGGGAGCTGGGAAGCCATCCATGTGGGAATGGTGTGCATCACTGCGTGGGATTCAGTCTGAGTGGGAACAGCCCCCGTGGAGAGGTCATTGTGGGTGTGCGTGTTTGAGGGGCACAGGATGTTCAATAGGTTCAATAATTTTTTTTTTTTTTTTTTTTTAACAGAAAAGAAAGAGCTGGATCTCAGAAGATGATTTCTACAGACCTTCTCCGGGAGAGAGCAGCGAAAGCACAGCCAACATCAATGGCTTTGGGCCAGAGGGGGCTGGCGAGGGTCTGGCCCCAGGGCTCATTAGCGCTCTTGACTTGGAAAGGCTGTCAGTGCCGTCCTTGGAGAGCGGGAAACCCAAAATGTCACCCGAACGGGAACAAAAGGGCTTCAGCGTTGTGCATCGCAGGCAGATGGGTACATGCTGCCCTCCCCTCTCCTGCTTTCATGGAGCACTGGGCAGTGCTCATGGTCTGGGGGGGTGTTTCAGGAGGGTGGGCTGTTTGGGAAGCAGCCGTTTGCCGTAGCTGAGCTGATGGCAGCACTAAAAGCTCCAGAAGGCAGTGGAGCAGCTTCCCTTGGCATTGCTGAGCCCACGATGGCTCTGGTGAGAAGCATTTTAGGAGGAGAGGAGGTACTCTGGGTGCCTCTGTCCCCATATCTCTGTCCACCCTGTGGGACACGTTTCCTTTATGTGGTCCCACTTGTTCTCAGCCTCAAAACTGAAATGCAGGTGGTGGACAGATGATGGAGACCAAGGTCCTGTAAACTTGTGCCCCATCCCACTGTCCACCAGGACCGGGTCTCAAAGCTGTGATGCCTCTGGTTGCTCGCTGTGAGCAGTCCATTGGCTTTTCTCTCTCCACTGGCTTCCCCTTCTTTGGTTATACTGAGACATCTGCTTTTGCCGCAGGTCTTTCCAACCCTTTCCGAGGGCTCCTGAAGCTGGGCAGTCTGGAGCGGAGAGGAGCCATGGGGATATGGAAGGAGTTTTCCTGCGAGCTGTCGCCACTGGAGCTCCGGCTCTTCTTGGACCACGAGGACCGCATCTGTGTTGAGAGCTATTCCCTGCTGCGGTGCGAGTCGCTGGCGCTGACACACTCGGATGGCCGTTTTGAGCTGGTTTTCCTGGGGAAAAAACTCTACCTACGAGCTCCGTCTCGAGATGAGGCCGAGGACTGGTTGGACAGGATCCGCGAGGCACTGCAGAAGTGCCGGCCTCAGCTGGAGGAGGAGGAGTGGGAGACACTGGAGTATCCAGAAGACGGTGGTGAAGGCCAGCCTATCCAGAGTGACTCCACTGCTCTTCTCCAGTACAGTGACATGCCTGGGAACAGCTTTGACTGGACTCCAGCTCACGAACCAGAGCTGGATGCAATAAAAGAGGCTGTTCTGTACGTGGACATGGACAAAACCTGGGTCCCTTTTATTTTTTCCCTGTCTCTAGAGACTTTAAAGTGCTTTAAAGTCAGGAACAACGACAAAATTTTAAGCAACAGTTACGGTATAGAGACCATCCAGGACATCCTTCCAGACACGAGCCTCGGGGGACCCGCGTTCTTCAAGGTGATTACCTCCAAAGCTGTCCTGAAGCTGCAGGCTGAGAATGCAGAAGAAGCGGCCTCGTGGAGGGAGTTGGTCCGAGGGGTGCTCATGTCCTACCTGGAGAGCGCGGAGGAGGCACTGACTCTGGGTGGCAGCTTGGACGGGCACTCCCAGGTCATCCTGAAGAACATCGTGAAGGAAAATGGCTTCTTGTTGCAATACCTGGTGGCCATCCCCATGGAGAAGGGTCTGGACTCGCAGAGCTTCATCTGTGCAGGTATACGTTGGCTTGTCCAAAACCAAGAAAACCAGCTCTGTCTTGGAGGATGATGTTGTGTTAATGAGGTGACATCAAATTAGAGATGCCCTGAGTCCTGCCAACCCGTTGCAGGCCAGCTGCTGGTTTCCCCATCCAAACCCCATGTAGTACCAAAGCCCCTCGGTGGGGTTTCACATCCCCAGTCAGTGGCACCTTTGGTGGTCTGTGTGCACAGGGTGAGTCCCCCCATGCTGAATCCCCATTCCACCTCAGGACAGGTCCAACTGGGCTGCTACTGGGCTCCTGTTTAAGATGCTTATGCTATAGACAGTGGGGGTCTTGCCTTGAAAGCAATCTTAGATGGACCAAGAGGCCCAGGACTCTCTTCCTGGGCATTTTGTGGCCCCAACCTACTGGGAAAGTGCAATCAAGAGCAAATGCTGTTTTTCCAGTAACGCAGCACAGGAGCGAATATTGTGATGGGTGTGACAAGCTGATTTTGCAAAACATTCATTTAACCTTCCACTAATGCCTCTCAGCATGTGGGACAATGCTGGTTTAATGGGATAACACTCACTGACCTCCATGGGAGGTATAATTTGTTCTTTACCTTGGTAAGTTAATTAAACTTCAGATTTCTCTCCTGCTTCAGTTGTATTTCTTGTACCCTCCAGCAGGTTTTTTTTTTCTTTTAATCTCTCTTCTTTTTTTTTTTTTTTTTATATTTTCCATTCTGTTTGGTCTCTACCTTCCCCTCCAGGCTCTGTCCTGCATCTTCCACCTAGCAACAGATGGAAGCAGCAAGCCGAAAAGACAAATTCCCATTTTTTATGTGTAGGTTTTCTTAGGGGGCTGCCTGCCCTGCTTTCACTTCCCTCCCAGCCTGACACCCAAGACTGGCACAGGAGGTGTCAGGGCATAATGAGTGATAAAAGCTTCTTTTTATTATTAATTCGAAGAGCAACACCTGACCTCCATGAATTTTTTTTGAGATGTGCTCCAGCTACACCAATGCATGAAGGATGGGGTGGTAAAACCTTCCCCGAGGACAGCAGAGGTTCGCTTATGCTTGATGATGTATTTTAGAGAACTGAACCCATTAAAAATAGCATGAAGGGTTTTCCTGCCTTCCCAACAATGCGCTTGCTTTTCAAGTTGCTATAAAAACCCTGCAGATTTCCCCCAAGACCCGAGCTGGGTTACTCCTGGGTTACCCACCGCTATAATAAAAGCTGGTTTTTGGCTTAATCCATCCTGACCGCATCCCTTGCAGACGAGGTTTTGGTACCCCGCGGTGGCAGTGTGAAAGAGAAAGACGGAGTGAAGGCAGAATGGGGCAAAGTTACTGGTGGAGGTGATGGGGCAGGCAGGTGGGCTTTAGGTTCTTCCCTAAACCACTGGGGTGTTTCCAGAATTCACTTTTCCTAAAAAAAAAAAAAAAAAAGAAACAGTTTAACCACTTGATGGATAAAAGTGGGTCCAGGGATAGTGCAGACTTCTTTGGATCATCATGGTCTTAAATCACAGCTCCTCACCTGCAGGGAAGGGCTGGGGACCTCTCACCAAACATCCTACACATGCTTTAGCTGATCTCCAACCCTTCAAAAAAATTTCTTTCCCCATTTACCCCCTCCCAAAAGTTTCTCCCCCCATCCTGGTGGCGATGGGAACAGGCTCTTGGGACAGCACAGGTAGGTCCCCTCTCATCGCCTCCTCTCTGCTCCTTGCAGGCTGCTCCAGGCAGATCGGCTTCTCCTTCGCGAAGCCCAAGCTCTGCGCTTTCTCTGGTCTCTACTATTGCGACAGCTGCCACCGGGATGATGAGACGGTGATTCCCTCGCGCCTCATCCACAATTGGGATCTGACAAAACGAGGAGTAAGTCCAGGCTCGGTTGGTGCAGGGAGCAGGAAAATGCTCCTGCATCTGCCTACGCTTCCTGAAGGTCCATCTGAATGTTTCCACCATCAGCAGAGGTGGAGATGTCCACACTACACCTCCCTCCAAGCCTCCTGGGCTGCTCCTCAGTGCATGCCTGCCTCTTGCCTCTCTCTGCCCCAGGTTTGCTGGCAGGCTTTGAAGTTCCTCACCCAGATCCGTAACCAGCCACTGATTGATCTGAAGCTCGTCAATGAGAGCCTCTACGACCACGTGGAGAGGATGGGACGGATCCGCCGGAGGAGGGAACAGCTGAAGCTGCTGGGAGATTATCTCATCATGTGCCGCAGTGGGGCCCTGAAGGAGCTGAGCAAGCGGTGAGGTCCCTCTGTGGGTGACATTACCCCTGCATCCCCCTGTTTGCACCCCAATGGTCTCCTGGTCCTCCTCATCGCTCACTGTTGGAGCGGGGAGCGATGCTGCCGAGGCATGGGCTGGTTTTTAGCTCCATGTCCTCTGCTATAAGGAGTTTACCCATCTGTTGGCTGGGTCGACACATTGAGATGTGACTCAGGAAACACCTTCCTGACTGAGGAGCTTCTGGCTGGACAGGAAACACCTGGGAAAATAGATGAGAGATTTATTTTCTTTTTCCCTGCTTTGAAATGCTTTCACGCGATTTCCAATGGCAGGATTTGGGATGTGTGGCACAATGCGAAAATCAGTCTGCAGTGATTTTCTTCAAGAGTCTGCATCATCCAAGCTCCCCCTTGCTCCAAAGCCGTTGAAGATGTGGTGGAAACCATCTACCATCTTCTTCTCTGTGCTTCTTTGCAGGCTTGATCATAGGCACTACCTCTTGGAGTGTTCCCACAAATACAGTGTCGCTGATCTGAGGCAGGTGAGAGCTTTTTGCATGGTCATAGGGGTTTTGGTGGTGAAAGCATCCCAGTTTCTGTCGAGCACGGCACTTCATCATCATCAGTAGAAGGTTTCAAATAGCTTTTGCCTCGCTCTTATCCATCATATGCACTCTGCAAGCTTGCACATCAGCTTAAAGGCAAATAACTGCTTTTATTTTAATTTGCCAAAATAATTGGCACAATCCTGTATCTTCCGAGAACTATGGAGATCACATAAGATAAACTGCTTCGCCTCTATTTAAGCCAGCATTGCTGCTAGTGCATCTCCATGCAAACTTGTATCTATTGCAAATAATGGAGGTGATGGGTAGTTGGATTTCACTTTGACTCCAAAGCCAGGAGCCCCATCCTGGCAGGTTGTGGGTGCTGCTGTGAGCTCTCTGGGGTCCTGTTGCGACCCAGGCATGTGTGGTTTTGGGTTGTTTTTGGAGGACAGCCTTGTCTTCACATAGCAGCTCAAAGAATGGGTGTATAGTGTGGATTTGCACAGTGCAAACAGGGTGGGAGACAGGCTCCATGCCTGCCTGACCTATCTCTGCCCCTCAGATAGCCGACGGCGTCTTTGAGACCTTCCTGCAGTCTCTCCTCCAGTTTGCTTCCCATCACGTCTACAACTGCGACCTGTGCACCCAGCGCGGCTTCATCTGCCAGATCTGCAACAGCAGCGACATCATTTTTCCGTTTGAATTTGACACTACCACCAGGTAAGCGACGTCTCTGTCACGTCCCACTGCTGCGAGGCCACCCAAGCTTATGGCCTGGCTTTTCCCAGGAGCCTGGACCATCCCCTGGGTCCCTCTCAGGGACTCTCCGCTCTCTAGGCACATAGCCCTGGGGTGGCCTGGTAATAGCTCTGAGCTGGTTGTGCATCCTCATGGTACCCATCAGCCCCAAGATGATCCGAACCAAAACTGGGTTGTTTGGGGCAGGAGAGGACCATCCTCACAGAGCTGAGATGTCACCAAGCGAGGTGGCTTAGCAGATTGAACATGCAGAGCCAGCCAGCACCTTGCTGTCAGCCTGCAAAAGCCTCGCTGGGTGCTGGGTCCCAGGGCAACAGAGAGGCTGGGGGGAGGAGGAGGATAATGAAGGTGCTGTGTGCCCCTGCCTCGCTCACCTAGCCAACACATCTCCCATTCAAATTCAGTCTGGCTCCTTCCAGGGGTTGCAGGAGGGAAGGAAAAGCAGCAGTGGGACTGTTCATACACCCCTCTACAACCAAGGAGGGGGAGGAAGGACACACAGACACGGATTTGGAGATAAATAGTGGGCAGCCCTGTGGGATGTGCTGGGGATGTTCCCAGCAGGACAGGAGGGACACTGGCTTTCATCTGGGTTTTTTCTCCTGCCTGCGGAGCTCGCATCCTTTGCAGGCAGGGTCCTTGCCTGCAGTGGGGTCGACTGCTGCACAGGGTTCAGCAGCTGAGCAGATGTTGAAATCGGGTGGGTGTGTTAGAAGGGGAGTGTTTATCCCCAGCATCAAGGTTTTCTAAAGAAATCAGTATCAAAACATTCCAGCCCAGGAGCGTGGTCCATCCATCGTAGGTGGAGAGAGATCTACATCTCAGTGGTTATTTGGCAATGAGTATAATCCTGGCAGAGAACTTTAACAGGCTGATGGTCTGCATGATATCACTTTGCCTGGCAGTCCCTAAAAGTGAGCAGCAACATCCAGAACCTGCAGAAAATGCCAACAAAACCAGGATCCTTGGGTACCCCGTGTGTTACATGGTTGCAAATATTTCCAGGGTGGCTGAGCTGGATTGCTCACTCACCTTCCTTGCCACAGGGGCAGCCATCATGCTTGTTATCGAGGACGACATCCCCAGGGGACGGATTTTCCCTAGAAAAAGAGCATACGGGCTCTGGAAAGAGCAAGTACACAGGGCTGAGCTCTGCTGGCAGCCAGCCGGAGGTCTCATGTCTTGTAAAGCCGGGCTCTGGAGTTTGTTGACCTCTTTTTTTTTTTTTTCTTCCTGGCGGAGGAGGTTGTGCAGCAGGAAAGCAGCTCAACCAACATCCTCGCCAAGCTAAACCCGGCTTCCTGCCCCTCTGCCTGCCCTGGGGGACAGCCAGCTGCTGGGGTCACACCGTCACTCGCTGCAGGATGCGTCTGAAACGCCTCCTAACAATAAACCCAGCCGAGCACGGGACATTCTCCTTTTCACAGCAGCGGTGGCCGCTTCCTGCAGCCGTTGCTCTGTCAGGTGGAGGCAGGAGATGCCGCCTTTTGGCTGCTGCTTGCTCAGAAACATGCAGGGTAAAAAAACAAGCCCCTGGTTTTGCAAATCCCCCTGTGCTCAGGGAGGAGCTGCCACCACTGCTAATCCCGAGAAGCCGCGTGAAAATATATTCCGCTGGGAAAATGCACAGTGCCAGGCAGCAACCCCCCATCCTGTCTATCCATGCATGAGCCTTTTCCGTATCTTGAGTAACTCGGGGTTTGCGGCCGCCTGTCAGGAGCAAGAGTTGACCCAGCGTGCGATATGTCATGGTCCCTTGCCTGGCATGCTGCTGGGCGTTTCTCTGCTCCCCTCTCCACTCGTCCTTTGGGAAATTAAGGTATTCAGTGGTATTCACACATCGATTGTGCACCAGGTATTTGCACTTGAGAGCATTTAAAAAATAATCTAGCTGACCCGCTGGCATGTGGATGGGCTGCATTTTGCTGCTACTGGCGAGGTGGGAGATCATGACCGGGAAAAAGTGAGCTCAGCCTTTGTAGCACGGACTTTTCTGTTGACTCAAGATAATTAGTGAACGCCCCTCGCAGAGCTGGGTGTCTCCTCCCTGCTGCCCCGCGCAAGGTATCATTTGTGGCTGTTTACATTCCTGCTGCGGCGCTGAGCCAGAGCAGGGAGGTCCCAGGCGGGTGCTGGTGAGACCTCCCTGGAGCTGGACGGCTCAAAGGCAACGCCATCCCCTGGCTGCCTGTCCCCTTCCTTGTGGCTCTGATGTCCCCAAGCAGCGTCTCTGCTATGTGCGGGTCCCGCAGTCAGGGTTGGGGGTCTCCTGGCTGAACCCC
The DNA here is from genome assembly GCF_000737465.1 of Haliaeetus leucocephalus. Taxonomy (NCBI): domain Eukaryota; kingdom Metazoa; phylum Chordata; class Aves; order Accipitriformes; family Accipitridae; genus Haliaeetus; species Haliaeetus leucocephalus. The sequence goes on along the minus strand of NW_010972580.1, from coordinate 922,269 downwards.
AGCCTGGCAAGCAGAGGGTCCGAGCTCTGGCACTGAGCTGCATCCTGTCCCCACCGGTGTTGCAACCCCAGACGGGCTCTCGCCGCCCTGCACCATCACAGGGTTTGGCGTCTCAGCCTTGAAACTTTGCTCTTGTGCTGTCACTGCTCCGAAAGCAAGGTGCAAACCTCACTCAACATCTCCCTCTTTCATCTGCAAAAAAATGTCGGTGTGCTGGCAGCTGCTTGCAACACTCTTTCCGGGCGAGCTGCTGCTTTTGCTTTCAGCTTGCTGGAGGTGGATCTTTTACTGGAGTAGTTACTGCTCCTGCTAGCAAGGTTCATCTTGAGCCAGAGCTGGCTCTCGCTGGGGTCAGGGCTCTTTGCTCAGCAAGTGCTCGGAGGAAGCAGAGGCAAGGATGTGTCCCCAGGTCTGGTTTGGTGGGGAGAAGTTCAGTCTTTGCTCTAATGTTACCAACAGGGTGGGTTTTTCGTTTTTTTTTTTTCCCGGCTTGGTTTCTCCTAGGTGCAGCGAATGCAAAACCGTCTTCCACCGGGACTGCCAAGCCAGTGCCAAGTCGTGCCCCCGCTGTGAGCGCCGGCAGAGGTACCAGCGACAACTGGAGGCGGAGGCCAGCATGGAGCTAAGCCTTTAGCATCCAGGGATCGACCTCGACGCTGCCTTTGGCTTCTCATCCAGCCGGACTAGTGCTGAGGGGACGGGGCGGTCGGGAGGTGCAAAGAAGAGACCGCCCCCCCTCCTGCCCAGGAGTTGATGCTGTGCCTGGCCCTTCCCTGGGGACAGGGAGCTGGTGGTGCTGGGTGATGTGGTGTGGGTGCTTCTGCCCCACGGAGGGACCCTCTGCCCACCCAGGGCTGAGCAAGGGAGGCTGGAAAGGTCTGTCCCCCCACTCACACTAAGCCAGTGCTGCTCGGGGATGCTCCCAGTCGCCCTCCTGGTGCCAACTTGGTATGTCCCCTCCTGGTGGAAACCCAGCAGCTTTCCAGGGTGTAAATCAGGATTTCCAATCAAGGGTGTGGATAACTGACATTGATTAAAGCTCTAGTTTTTTAGGAAGTTCGATACTGAAAAACCAGTATTTTTTTATGTGGGGGTTTTGCACAAGCTGGCCTGCGCCAGGAGGTGACAGCAGCCACGCGGGAGGGGACAAAGTGACACTTGTGCCTTTAGGGACCTGCGCGTCCCCGGGGGACCACGGGTGCCAGCCGAGCATCTCCCGCTCGGAGAGCCCGTCCTTCACCGTGGCCTCTGGGAAGAGAGGGGAGAGAAGAGCTGGGCTGCTCCTTTCAGCCTGCTGCTTTTAATCCTCGGAAGAAATTTTATTTTCCTTTCACCTGTCCCCATGCAAAAATAATAAAAGTTTATTTAATGACAAGCGGAACTGTCTTTGGGGTTTGCTTCTCCGCAGCGGGTGCCAAATCACAGGTGCCAACCTGACGCTGCGTCTCCGTGGGAGGAGGGTTGGGGACAGGGATGCTACCTGTCCTCCATCTTACCTGCCTGTCCTCCATCCTCCTGGCCCATCCTCCGGGGTTTTGCAGGGTGGTTGGGGGACCCTTCCCCATTCTCCCTGCCCCATTTTCCTTCCCATCTGCTCCCCACTGGTGTTGGCATCTCCAGTTCTTTTCCCTACCATCCCGCTCCCGGTGCCGGGAGGGTTTGGGGTGCACCCACCAGCACAGGGACCCCAGTGGGACTCCCCGGGGGGGGGAAGGCACAAAAGCCAGGGAAGCCACGCTCCCGTGGGACCCCCCTAATGGGGGTCCCATCCCCCTGCCCTGGGGAGGCCATGCCGGATCCGGCAGCGACACAGATCCCGGCTCAGCCGCGGGGCAGGGCCCTTCCTGCGGCAGGAACCTCCCGAGGAGCCGTTTCCTCGGCCGGGCGGCAGCGGGTCCCCTCCGCCATCGTCCCTTCCCTCCCACCCCGAGGGGAGGAAACAGGCCGGGTGCCCACCGCCCCTCTCCTCTGGCCGGGGGGCCAGGCACCCAACGCCAGCGTGGAGCCCGGCCCCGTCTTTCGTCGAAGCGCCGGCAGGAAACCGGGGCGAGTCGGGACCAGCCCGGCACAGGCGCGAGCGGGACCCGCTGCCGCGTGCCCCGCCGCCCCCGCTTGCACCCCGACACTGGCTGGAGGTGAGATTTTGGGGGGTCTTGGGGTTCGGTGGCTTTGGGGGTTTGGGGAGGGTGGGCGAGGACGGTGGTGGTGACCCCGGGGCTGTTCCAGGCGGGTTTGGGTGGTTTGTGGAACGGCCGCCTGGGGCCGGGGCTCAGCGGGGACCCCCCAGTTTGGTTCCCCCGGGGTCACTGCGCACCCCAAGAGGGGTTGGGAGCCGCCGTCAGCCCCTTCCCCGACCCGTCTCCCACAGGCGGAGGTGCCAGGGCGGCCATGGAGGCGGCAGTGCCGGCGGAGGAGGCATTGGTGCTGGTGGAATACGGCTTCGAGTACCGAGCCAAGGACGGGACCTTGGTCTCCATCAAGCCTAACGAGCGCTACGTCCTGCTGAAACGAACCAACCACCACTGGTGGCATGTCAAGAGGAGCGGGGACACCCGGCCCTTCTACATCCCTGCCCAGTATGTGAAGGAGCTGCCCCCCATTGCTACCCCGGCCCCGCTCGACCCCCCACCGCCGGGGCACGCCGGGACGGATCCAGCCACGCTCACCCCCCAGCAGCCGCCAGCCTACGAGTATCGGTTCGTCGGCGCCACCGAGATGGAGGAGCCGGCCGGAGGATGCTCGGTGCCCAGGAGGGACTCGGTGCCCAGGAGGGACTCGCCGCCGGTGCTCAGCTCTTTTCGGGTCTCCCCGGGGCTGACCCCCCACCCCACCGAGCCCGTTCGACCCTCACACTCCCTGGATGACCTGGCACGGGTGACGCTGACACCGCGCGGTGCCACCGCCACGGGGTCGCGTGGGCCCCCCCCGGGACACACTCGCCCGCTCGGCAAGAGCCGCTCCGAGACCCTCTACGCCGCCGGCAAGGACAGGGACACGGCCAGGGGGTGGCCAGGATCTGGCCACGCAGCTCAGGTACAGTGACATCCCCGGTCCTGTCCCCAAAAGCAGCGCACGGAGGGGGAGTTTGGGGGGGGGGGACAGGACGCCTGGGTCCCTTGGCTGATTCAAAGCCCCGTGTGTGTGTCCCGGTATGAGCCTGTGACCCCCAGCACAGGGTGGGGTGGCACCCAGGGGCTTCCCGGCACCACTGCCACTGCCAGGACCCCCCACATCCCCCACTGAACTGACCCCATGGGGCAAACCTGTGGGCCAACCGCCCCCACACAGGTTTGCCAGCAATTACCGCCTCGGGGTGGGGGGGGTGAGCGACCCCCACCCCAGGCACCCACCCCAAGCACCTTCTGTGTTCAGCCCCCTGCCCCATGCTGTGCCTCAGTTTCCCCACGCTTGTGATCACCCCTGGGCTCTCTCAGCCCCCCTGCAGCAGTGTCCCACCAGGGTGCAAAGCCCAGCGATGCCCGGGGTGGGGGGGCTCGGTGCCATCCAAGGGTCTTTGGGGCTTCCCACACCCCATCCCGGCAGCATTCCCAGGGTGAGAGGAGACAGAAAGGGGTTAACAGGGAAGCGCAGCAACTCCTCCCTGCTGGGGCGGGTGTCTCACCTGGGCGCAGCACCCAGTGCCGGAGGTGGGTGCTGGCTGCACCCCAGCTAAGGCGGGCGCCCCGTCACCCCAAAACCCACGCTCGCCCCAAGCCAGTAAGTAGCCCCGGGGCTCCCCGCTGCACCCCTCTTGCAGGGGGCACCCAAGGGTGGGGGGTGCCCCCCCAGCCCCTCTCCTCCTGCCGACACAGGCTGGGGCGCAGCGGGCTGAGATGGTGACAGCAGAGGGGGGGGTGGCCCCCGTCCCTGTCCGTCCCCCCCCCACTCCAGCACCTCTCTTTGGGGTAACTCCAGGCACCCGCAGCACCCCCAGCCCCGGGGTCCCCTGCTTTGAGGGGGGCTCGAGGTGTTGTGCCACCCAGGGGGGGTGTTTTGGTGGAGAAAAGGGGGTGTTGGTGGTGGAGGGCCGTGTTTTACACTCCATTTTACACCCTGCGACCCCAGCTGTGCCGGATTAAACCCCAGAGCTCTTTGCACACCCAAAGCCACTGATCCCCCCCTTTGGAGGGACCCAGCGTGGTCCCCAACCCCGGTGCCATCACCGGAGCTTTCCCCTTCCCCTGCCTAAACCCAACCGGTGCCAAAACCAACCGGTGTCGGCAGCGGTGGGGCTGCGGCGGCCTCGGCCCGGCCGCCATGTGCATCTACCACCTCGGCAGCCGGGACGGGGCGATCCCGGTGTCGGGGGGACGCAGCACCCCCCAGCTCGTCCCCGTGCCGTTGCCGGTGGAGCGGCACGATGCCGGATGGGCCAACCTAAATTTGGGGGGAGTTTCCCCACTTAGCGCCAGTCGCATCCCCGGCACGGCATCATCCCGGTGCAATTCCCGCTCGGTTGGCCTTGGCTTTACCGGAGTGGATGACGGGCGATGGGTGGCGGTTGACGGGGTGACAACAACCCCAAAAAAAGTCAATTCCGCCCCGAGACCAAGCGTCGGGCTCGGAGGCGGCTCTTCCGCTCCCCGAACCCCAGCAGGAAGCGCGGCCGGCGCGGGGCCCAGCACAGGGCGCCGTCGGCATCGCCGGAGCCTCCCGGTACCCCCACCGGTGCCCACCGAGATGGGTGACCGGGTGTCGGGTGCTCTGCAGCGGTCCTGTAGCAGGGTGTCGCAGCTGCTGCATTTGGGGAAGGTAGGCAGCACCCATGGGTGCACCCAGCTGGGAGGGGGTGGGGGGGTGGTGTTGTGGGGTCACCCCCCCACTTCCAAGCTCCCTCCTGAATTTCCCCCAAGTGTTTACGCTGCGGAGGTGGCATCGGGCACCAGTGGGTGCCAAGATGCCCATCCTGAAGCGGCGAGGGGCACCCAATCATGTGTCCCCCCCCACCGGGGGAGAAAACCCCCCAGGGTTGCACCCATGGGAAGGAGGGAGGTGCTGGAGGGGCTCCATGCCGGGGGTCCCCCCTGGTCACCCCCATGTCCCTTGTCCCCACCCAAGATGAAGGTGGCCTCTCGCCCTGGGTTTCCGGCCCTGCTCGCCGCAGTAGGGGGGTCACAGGGTGGCGGGGAGTGGGGGGGTGGGTGGACTGTCCCTGGGGACACTCAGTCCGCTGTCCCCCTCTGTTCCAGGGTGCCCCCAGGGACAGTCCACCCCCCCCCAACCCCCACCCCAGGGTGACGGGCAGGGCTGGGGTTGGGAAACTTTGTCCCCGCCGCCGTTGGAGGTTGGAGGGTGGCTCAGGGGCTGTAAAGCTGGGGAGATCAAAGGGTGCCAGGAGGACATTCCCCGCCGGCAGCCACCCGCCCGCAGCCACCTGGTCCCAGGGGACACGTCCCCCCTCCACCCCGAGCAGCCCCACGGAGTGGGGAGAGCTGGGCAGCAGCGCCAGGGGTGTTCGGGGCCTTATTTTGGGATGTGGTGATGGGGCTGACGGTCCCAGCAGCCGGCTCTGCTCGCCAGTGGGGTCAGGGTGCTGGGGTGAGTGGCAGGGCTGTGGGTGCTGGTGGTCTGGGTGCTGGTGGTCTGGGTGCTGGTGGTCTGGGTGCTGGTGATGTGCACGTTGGAGGTGTCCCAGGGTGCTGGTGTTGAGGGTGCTGGTATGAGTGGTGTGGGTGCAAGTGCTGGGGTGCTGATGCCGATGATGTGGGTGCAGATCCCGGGGGTGCAGGCACAGCGGGTGACGTGGGTACGGAAGATGCCAGCGCTGACACCGGAGACCACGATGCCCCAAGCCCAAACTCTCTCCACATGCTCAGGCCGGACTCCCATCCCCACTGCCAGCTGGGTGCTCCCTGCCCCAATGTGGGTGCTACGGGTGCCCTCCTCCACCACCCGGCCATCTACATCCCATCGCTCGCAGCTCCTGCCCCATGTGAGCGGGTGTCTCAGGGTAGTGCCTGCTGGGTGCCCGGGCAGGAGGGATGCCCCAGCAGCCGGGGCAGGGCAGGATCCAGCTCCTCAGCCCTCTCACCCATTCACCAGCCTGGGTACCATGGCAGCGATATCCCAGGAACGCCATTCCCAGCAGCCCTGCCCATCTCACGGCACCCATCGCCAACCGCAGCACCCGAGTGACCCATCTGTGTCCTCCCCAGGCACGCAAGGAGCCGGAGGAGCCACCTGCCCCCATCTACCTCAACATCCAGGAACTGCGGGAAGAAGCCGCAGCCACCAGCTCGGCCCCGGAGGAGGCCGGCAGCTCCGTGTCGGATTGGGAAACCCACACGGATACAGACAGTGGACACTTGTTTTATTATAACCCGGTGACGGGTGAGACCACGTGGGATTGTCCCTTTGGGCAGGCAGAAGATGGAGTGAGTCCTGTCGCCTCTCCCGCCTCCTCGCTTCCCCACAGCCCGGAGTTTCCCGAGTGGGAACAGTACATGGACGAAGCCAGCGGACAGGCTTTTTTCTATAATTCGGTAACAGGTGAGACGTCGTGGGACCCTCCCCACACGGGAGACGGAGGCAGCTCCCAGGATATGTACCCTGGGGTGACGCGGTACGGTCCCATGGAGCAGAGGGTGAGCACCCAGTGAGGCGCAGGGGTGATGAGGATGGGGACGGGGATGGAGATGGAAACGGAGACGGAGACGGAGATGGAGATGGAGGCAGAGATGGGGATGGAAACAAGAGATGGACACAGAGACAGAGATGGGGGGGGGGAGGGAAGTGGAGATAGGGATGGGGATGGAAATGGAGATGGACATGGAGATAGGGATGGGGATGGAGATGGAGACAGAGACGGAGATGGAGATGAAGATGAAGACACAGACGGAATGGAGACAGAGATGGGGATGGGGATGGAGATGGAGATGATGGAGTTGGGGCGGCCCCCACCTGGGCTGGCCACAGTTTGGGAATGCGGATGCTCTTGGTGGGGCACAAGATCTTGATGTGGCTCTTCTCTCCAGCCTCCCACTCCAGAAACGGACTATCCTGACCTGTCTCCAGATGAGCTGGAGGGTTATCCTGAGGAGGACTACTCACCCGTGGGCTCCTATGATCAGGGGGCCGCTCTCTGTCTGTCCCCGAGGCGCCCCGAGGAGCTGGGCTCGCCCCCGGGCTGGTACGGGCACAGCCACCCCGAGGGAGCCGTGTTCTACCCCGAGCACTTCACTTCTGACACGGTACGGGGATGGGGACAGGGTCAGGGATGGGGACAGGGATAGCAATGGGGATGGGGACATGGATGGGGACACAGATCGGGATAGGGACAGTGATAAGGATGGGAACAAGCTTGGCGATGAGGATAGGGACAGCAATGGGGACAGGTATAGGGACAGGGATTTCTGGCAGGGGATGAGCATCCTCGTGGAGCCACAAAAGCAGCAGACAGGGACAGTGGGTGTGAAGCCCAGCACCCTTCTGGCATGGCACCTTGGGCATCACCCGCTCCCTCCCTCCCTCCCTCCCCAGGTGCCGGTGGGTGGCCACCATGACCGGGCCAGCAGTGGCTCCAGCCAGGACAGTGGGCTCTTTGCCTGGCACAGCACCGTGCCGCCGGTGTTGGGGCTCAAGGAGGAGAAGGTGAGCACCCTGGGGAGGGGCAGCCAGCCCTTCCCCAACCCCGGCACCAGGAAAGGCAGGGGGCAAGCCTGACACCCCCTCCCTGCTTTGTCTTCCAGTTTAAAAGCCTCGAAAAAGCCGGAGTGCTCAACCGGACCAAGACAGTGGACAGAGGGAAGCGGCTCCGGTAAGCACATCCCAGTGTCCCCCACCACCGGAGAAGGGAGCGCCAGGGGGGCGGAGGGGACAAGGGCTGTACTGTCCCCCTGGGTGACCCCTCCTCTGCTCCCCAGGAAGAACTGGAGCTCCTCCTGGACGGTGCTGGAGGGGGGGATCCTCACCTTCTTCAAGGACTCCAAGCACTCGGCTGCTGGTGCCTTGGTAAGAGCCCCAATGGCCTCGGTGGGGGGCCAGCACCCATGGGATGGGACCAGCACTCATGAGATGGGACCAGCACTCACTGCATGGGACCAGCACCCATGAGGTGGGGCCAGCACCTATGGGACAAGGCCAGCACCTTTAGGATGGGGCCAGCACCCACTGGATAGGACCAGCACCCATGGGATGAGACCAGCACACATCGAATGAGGCTAGCACCCATGGGACAGGGTCAGCACTCAGGGGACAGGGCAAGGACTCACAGGATGGGATCAGCACCTGCAGGATGGAGCCAGGACCCATGGAATGGGTCCAACACCCATGGGATGGAGCCAGGACCCCACACAAGGACCCCTCCCAGCCCTGGGCTGGGTTGCCGCACGCCGGCGGGGGTGCGCTCACACCTCTGCTCTCACACGCTGGGCCAGAGCTGGTGTCAGGGCATCTTAATGAGTGCACAAGGCTCGTTAGGGTGAGCGAGGAGGAAGCGGTGCCTGACCCAGCCCCCCCACCCCCCCGCTCCCCGGCACCCAGCACCCACCGCCCGGATGCAGAAGCTGCCGTGGCTTTTGCAACACCCTGCGGTGACAGTGGCAGGGGAAGGAGAGGGGATGGACCCACACCATCGGAGGGGGGGACGTGGTGCTGGCCCCACCGCCGGGACCTGGGTGCAGGGCTCTGTCTGGGGGGGTCCTTCTGGAAAACAGGGATGGGGAGGGGCTGGATGGAGGGGGAGCGTGGCCAAAGCACCCCGAAACCCACGGCATGGGGAGAGCGAGAGGGTCTGATGCTCTTCCCTTATGAAAACCCCAAGGGACTGTCCCATCCCTGGGGACAGCCACCCAGACTCCTTTCGCCATGTAATGCTCCTCCCGCATGGTGCTGTCACTGAGCGGGACCCTAATGCTGAAGACCCCCGGGGTCCCTGGGCAGGGCTGGGGATGTCCCATGAGGTGATGATGGCTGTAGGGCCCGGCTGTCCCCAAACTGGTGGCCACGACACCCACGCTGCTGCAGCAGCACCACATCCTGGCCCTGCAGCGAGACCCCGGTGCCATGGGAGGGGACAGAGATGTCCCACAGGGGACATTTGCCACTCCTGCCTTTCTGGAGGAGGAAAGCCCGCAGCCCCCCCTGCAGAGCAGGACCCCAGTGTCCCCGTCCCCTCTGGGTGGGTGCCACCCTCGTCCCCTTGCTCCTGCAGCGGCACCCCAGCACCCTGACCACCCCCGAGCACACGGTGGAGCTGCGTGGGGCCACCCTCGCCTGGGCCGGCAAGGACAAGTCCAGCAAGAAGCATGTCCTGGAGGTGAGACGGGTGACAGCGGGGGGGACATCGGTCACCTGGCAGGGTCCACGTGTGGCCCATGAGGTGGTGGCGATGCCAGCACCCACCTGGTTCATCTCACCAGTGGTGAAGGGGATGTGCTGGGGTTGGTGGTGGTGGGGACATCCTCCGATGTCCCCAGGCTGGGAGCAAAGGGACGTGCTGCACTGCCGGCCACCGTCCCTTTCCTATAGGCAAGGAGATGTCACCAAGGGATGTCCCCACTCCCAGAGGGGTTTTTCCACTCGGGCTTTGCATGGGGAGGAGGTTTCCAGCCACCGTGGCTCACTGGCAAATGGCAACAGTGGGGGTCATCAGTGTAATGAGTTGGGCGCTGTTCTCAGCCACAACCTGGCCCCCAAAGCCAGGTGCTTGCAGCCAAATGCGGGCAGCCCCGTGGCCCTGCCCTGACTGCTGCCTGCTGCTCCTGCAGCTGAAGACACGGGAGGGCTCAGAATTCCTCATCCAGCACGACTCGGAGCAGATCATCACCGCCTGGCAGAAGGCGATCGCTGACAGCATCGGCAGGCTGGTGAGCAGGTGCCCGCCGACCCCCGCCCTGCCACCCTCGGGATGGGCACAGGGGTCTCACGCTGCCCCTTCCCTAGGGCACCGGCCTCCCCGACGAGGAGGATGCCGAAAGCGGGGCTGAATTCGGCTCCCGAGAGAAGCTGGGGGGAAGCGAGGAGAAGAGGGCAGGTGAGCTCGGGCATCCTGGCATAGGGACAGGCACTGGGGTGGCACCGGCAAAACCATCCACCGGGCAGGGTGGGATGGCCACCCCGCGGTGTCCCCAGCTCCTCGTGGTGGTGGGACGTGCCAGGAGCCCCCCAGTCCCTCAGGACAATGCTGATGTGTGCCCTGTCCCCACCAGTAGCCGGGCAGCCGATGGGCAGTGCCAGTGGTGAGAACGACTCCAGCAAAGTCCGGAACAAACTCCGCAAGTTCCTGCAGAGGCGGCCGACGCTGCAGTCCCTGCGCGAGAGGGGCTACATCAAAGGTGGGTGTCAGGGTTCGGGCTACATCAAGGGTGGGTGCTCAGGGTGGAGCTGAGCCCCCTCAGGGTGTCCCCAAGCTGGAAGGTGGGTGGGAACAGCCAAGGATAGAGCTGGGGTAGAGGGTTGGGGGGACCAAGACCAACTCCAACCTGACGTCTTGGTGATGGGCTTGGGCATGTCCCATCACCGCCAGCCACCCCAGTGTCACACCTGTATGGGAACAGGACGGACCATGATGTCCCCAACCCTGTCCCCCACCCCAGACCCACCACCAGGCATCCTTTCGGTGTCACCCAGCTATGCTCAAGTGCCCATTGGTTTTTCCAGATCAGGTTTTCGGCTGCTCCCTGCAAGCGCTGTGCGAGCGGGAGCGGGGGACGGTGCCCCGCTTTGTCCTGCAGTGCATCCAGACCGTGGAGAGGAGAGGTACCGCCCTGGGGCTCGGGGACAGGGACAACCCCAGGGGCACTGGGATGGGGACAGCTCTGGGTAAAGCCTAAATTTGATGGTTGGATTTTCCCTGGAATCCCGGTGCTGGCTGCTGCAGGCAACCAGCATGACCATACCAGACACTGTCACTGTGTGCCACCCGGCTGTGGGCATCTTCCAGGGGACAGTGGGGACATGTGGGTACCCAGAGCTCCCTTGATGGTGGCTGGTGTCACATCCCAGGGCGGGTTGTGGTTAACCAGGAGCTTTCCCCCCCCCATCTCCACCACCGTCCTCTGCCAGGTCTGGACATCGATGGGCTGTACCGGGTCAGCGGCAACCTGGCCACCATCCAGAAACTGCGCTACAAAGTGGAGCACGGTAAGGTCACCCCATGGTGACAACGGGGGGCAAATGGGATATACCCCCCCTGCCCAAGGTCAGGGTGATGGGGTACCAGCCAAGGAGGGAAGGGACGGGGACCCTCACCGGTCCCTGGGGCTCTGGGACCTGCCTGAGGTGCTGTCCTGGCCCCGCAGACGAGCACCTGGACCTGGATGATGGGCGCTGGGAGGACATCCACGTTGTCACTGGGGCGCTGAAGCTCTTTTTCCGGGAGCTGCCGGAGCCACTCGTCCCCTTCAGTCACTTCGACAAGTTCATCGCTGCCATCAGTAAGGCCCGGGGACAGGGATGGGGATGGGATGGGAATGGGGATGGGAACAGAGATGGGGATGGGGACGGGGACGGATGCTCCGGCTGCCGGAGCCAGCACCCCACCGTGTCTTCCCTCCCCTTGCAGAGATGCAGGACCCGACCAGGCGGGGCCGGTGCGTCCGTGACCTGGTGTTCTCCCTCCCGCCTGCCCACCACGACACCATGAAGGTCCTCTTCCACCACCTCTGCAGGTGACACCTAGCTCGCTCCCCCCCAAACCCAAGCCAGTGGCAGGAAGGGGGACAGGACCTGGGTTTGGGGGCATTCCAGGTGACAGCATCCCTTGTCCCCGCAGGGTTATCGAGTACAAGGAGGAGAACCGCATGTCGGTGCAGAGCATCGCCATCGTCTTCGGCCCCACGTTGCTGCGGCCGGCGAGCGAGGAGGGGAACATGGCCATGCACATGGTCTTCCAGAACCAGGTGGTGGAGCACATCCTCAATCAGTACAGCTACATCTTCCCCGACGGCTAAAACGCCCTAGGGACACTCGTGGGGACAAGCCCAGCAGTGGGGACATGAAGGAGCAGCATCTCAGTGGAAGGACTTGGCCGTGTGTCACCTCAGATGATGGGTGGTGGCAATCGCGGGCTCGATGAAGGGCAGCGCGGTGGCCCGGCTCGCTCGGGATGCGGCTTGAGGGATGGGTGTCAGAGCTGGGGGCACCCTGAGCACCCTGTCCTCCTCTGCCACCCACTGGGGCCGGATCCGCTGGACGTTGAGCCCCAGGGGGTGTGTGGGGTTTGAGGGGGTCCCCATCGGTTAAGAGGGGACGATCGACGCCTGGTGGTCCCCAGCTTGCTGGGGCCAGCGGCACAGACCCGGCATCCCCGGGATAAGGGGATGGAGGTGCCCAGCCGGGCAGTGCCCGCAGGGACGGTGCCACCAGCAGGGAGGACAGGGAGAAGTCCAGCTGTGCCATGGCCGGAGCCGGTATCCGGCACGAGCCCGCCGCCGTATTCCCAAATAAAGAGCCCGTTCAGCCGCGAGGACGAGGCGTTGCTGGCGGGGCACAGGGATATCCCCAGGGACACTGGTGGCACAGCGGGAGCTGGGTGCCCCTTGGCTCCTGGTGACCCTTGGGACAAGATGTGCCCTTTGTACCCCACGAGGACGAGGGGACCTCGGCACCCCCAGAGGGGCGAGATTGCAGGGCACCATGGTGACTGTGTCCCCTCTGCTTTGGGACACCTTTCCCGGCTGGCATCGCCAAACCCCATGTCATCCTGAGTGTCACTGCAGGCAGCAGGGACGGGTGCTGAGAGATACCGTGGGGAGCGGGTGCCAGTGGGATGTGAGCTCCTGTCACCCAGAGTCACCTCTCTGGGGTGGGGACACTTTGGGTCATGATGGAGATGATTTGGGACACAACCAGGACAGTATGGGACACAAAAGGGACAGTAAGGGACACAACTGAAATGCTTTGGGACGTAACGGGGACGCTAAAGGGCACAGCAGTGACACGAGGAGGATGCTTTGGGACATGGTGGTGACACTTTGGGACACAATGGGAACAGGAGGATGGCTGGGTTACAGAGGGGACACTTTGGGATGCAACGGGGACACTTGGGGACACGACAAGGGCACTTTGGGGTGCGGTGAGGGTACTTTGGGATGTAATGGGGACACTTTGGGACACAAGGGGACACGAGGGGTCATGACGGAGTTCCTTTGGGATGCAGTGGGGACACTTTGGGGCACAAGGGGATGCTTCAAGGGTGCAGCAGGAGCCCTTTGGGACACGAGGGGACAGGACAGGGACCCTTTGGGATGCAGTGGGGAGATTTGGGGCACAAGGGGGGACAAGGGGCACCTTGGACGACGAGGGGATGCTCCGAGGGTGTGCGGCAGGGGCACTTTGGGACACTTTGGGATGCAGCGGGGACACTTTGGGATGCAGCGGGGACATTTTGGGGCCCAAGGTGATACTTTGGGACAGGAGGGGATGCTTCAGGGCTGCGGCGGTGGTTCTTCGGGACACGACGGGGAC
>NW_010972580.1:905618-907617 GCF_000737465.1 Haliaeetus leucocephalus | reverse complement strand
GTCTGACCTGTGCGGTGACATGGGGGTCCCAGCCGGCTCTGCCCCGGGCTGGTGTCCCGTGGGCCTGGCATGGCTGGGGGTCCTGCTCCCCATGGGGACGGGGACTCAGAGACCCCGCTGCTGCACTGAGGATGGCTTGGGGGGGCCCCATGGCCCCATAGGGACCAGGCTCTGGGGTCCCTATAGCCCCATAGGGACTGGCTGTGAGGGTCCCCATAGCCTGTATGGATTGGGGTCTCGGGGGTCCCCATGGTCCCATAAGGACTGGGCTCTGGGGGTCCCCATGGCCCCATAGGGACCAGGCTCTGGGGTCCCTGTAGCCCCATAGGGACTGGCTATGAGGGTCCCCATAGCCCCACAGGGACCGGTCTCTGGGGTCCCTATAATCCTATAGGGACTGGCTCTGGGGGTCCCCATGGCCCCATAGGGACCAGGCTCTCAGGGGTCCCCATAGTCCCATAAGGACTGGGCTCTGGGGGTCCCCATGGTGCCATAGGGCTGGGTCCCCACAGCCCCATATGGCCCAGACCTCACTCTCCTGATCCCAGCTCCTGCCCCATGTCACCATGGCCATGGTGGCGGGATGGGGGCAGCCCCCCCATGTACCATGGCCGAATCCTGCTCCAGCCTGCACCCAACATCACCCCTTCCCCCCAGTACCCCCCCCCCAGGTGACACTGCCTCTGGAAGGACCCCCTGGGGCAGGGATCCATCTAGTGGGAGACACTGGGTCCTGGCCAGGCATTTTGGGGTGCGGGGGGGGCGGGGAGAGCATCTGTGGGGTTCCCAACCCCTCCCCGGTCCCCCCATCACCGCAGACCCCACCGTGCCAAGATGGCGCCAGACGCCTGAGCTACCCCACCCCCGGCGGGGACCAGCCATGGAGACGGTCGTCATCGTGGCCATCGGGGTGCTGGCCACCATCTTCCTGGCATCCTTCGTGGCACTGGTGGTGGTCTGCCGGCAGCGGTACTGCCACCCCAAAGACCTCCGGCACCACTACGACACCAAGTGAGTGATCCCATGGGGGTGGCATCGTCCCTGTCCCCACCGGGTGAGGGGGGGTCAGGGAGGGACCCCGAACCCCATGGGCTGGGGACAATGCTGGGGACATGTCCACCATCATCAAGGGGATGATGCTGGGGACACATGCAGCATCATCAGGGTGTTGGGGGCAGGGGGGGAGCCTGAGGAGGTGGCCCCATCCCCAGGGATGTCCCCCATGTCCTCAACAGACCCATCGTGGACCTGATGGGGACCGCCGAGACACCCTCGGAGCCCTCGGAGCTGGAGCTGGACGATGTGGTCATCACCAACCCCCACATCGAGGCCATCCTGGAGAACGAGGACTGGGTCGAGGACGCCTCGTAAGTGTGTGTGTGTCCCCAGTGTGCCCCATGTCCCCCCCTCCACTGCTGACGACCTCCATGCAGTGCCAACCCCCCCATCACGGGATGCAGGTAGCGGAGATTTGGGGTTACCAAGCTATGGCCAGTCCCAAGAAGGGACAGTCCTCAAGCTGGTCTCTGGGTGGGAATGTCCCCAAGGGTCCGGGGGACACGGGGTGTGAGCAGGCAGGTGGGGGGGGACATGGGGGGCGAGGACAGGGGGGTCCGCCCAGATTCACGCCCTCCTCCTTCTCCCCAGGGGTCTGGTGTCCCACTGCATCGCCATCCTGAAGGTGAGTCCAGGGGGTGGCACTGGTGGCACTGGTGGCACCGAGTCGACCGTGTCCCCACTCCCGTTGTCCCCCAACCCCCCCACAGATCTGCCACACACTGACGGAGAAGCTGGTGGCCATGACCATGGGCTCGGGCGCCCGGGTGAAGTCACCCGCCAGCCTGGGTGACATCATCGTGGTGGCCAAACGCATCAGCCCCAGGTGACAGGGGGAGTCCCGGGGCTCGGGGGGGGGGATGGAGGGTGTCACCACAGTGTCCCCAGGGGTTAACGCCATCCCTGCCGGCAGGGTGGACGACGTGGTGAGATCCATGTACCC
>NW_010972580.1:901663-902476 GCF_000737465.1 Haliaeetus leucocephalus | reverse complement strand
GGCAGCTGCCTGCAGGAGGGGGGGGGCCGCTTGCCCTGGGTGCAGAAGACCCCGGCGCTGACCCGAGGGAAGGACGTGCAGTGTGACAAGGAGAGGAGCTGCCCCGATGGGAACACGTGCTGCCGGCTGAGCTCGGGCACCTGGGGGTGCTGCCCGCTGGAGGAGGTTTGGGGGGACCTTGCCCACGGGGATGGGGGTCCCCATATCATGCTGGGGTCCTCAGCAGGGTGGGGGGACAGGCACTCAGGGGACCGGGGGGCCCTGGGATGGAATTGAGACCAGGGGGCTCCCAAGTTGTCCTTGGAGGGGGAATGTGGATCGAGGGACCCTGAGCAGCTGAAGCACCGATCCTGGGGATGTGGAGATGTTCAACAGGTCACTGCCACCTCCTGTCCCCTAAGAGAGACCCACCCTTGACCCGCGGTATGGAGCAGATGTCCCCTGTGCCCTGGGGAGGACAATGGCTGATGTCCCCTGTCCCCCAGCAGGGACAGGGTCAGATGTCCCCTGTGCACTGGGTGCAGTGAGGGCCAATGTCCCCTCTCCCCCATAAAGGATGTGGCCAGCCCGGGGCTCCAATCCCCGCAATGTCCCATGGAGATGGGGGTGACACCAGGCCCCTTTGCTGGCTGCCCAGTCAGACCCCCTCTGCTAACTGGGACCAGTTTGGGGCTCCAGTGGTGGGAGGTGATGAAGGGGCACGAGGCCACTGGGATGCTTGGGCACCTGGCCTTGTCCTGCTGGGGGAGAATGGGGGGGTGTCCCCATAAAACACCCTCCAAGGAGGGAGGGAGCCAGGCTGGGATGGGGGGG
>NW_010972580.1:901247-901621 GCF_000737465.1 Haliaeetus leucocephalus | reverse complement strand
CCCCTGGGGGTCCCCAGGCATGGAGCTGGGAGTCCTCGGGGGGTCAGGCTGGGCTCAGAATCCCTTCTTGCCCCCCCAGGCCGTCTGCTGCCCCGACCACGTGCACTGCTGCCCCCAGGGCTACACCTGCGACCCAGTAGGGGGCAGCTGCCTGCAGGAGGGGGGGGGCCGCTTGCCCTGGGTGCAGAAGACCCCGGCGCTGACCCGAGGGAAGGACGTGCGGTGTGACGAGGAGAGGAGCTGCCCCGACGGGAACACGTGCTGCCGGCTCAGCTCGGGGGCCTGGGGGTGCTGCCCACTGGAGGAGGTATGGGGGTACAGGGGGGTCTGTGCCCCAGGAGGGACAAGAGCGGGGGTCCCCTGTGCCCCCTGGG
>NW_010972580.1:899888-901237 GCF_000737465.1 Haliaeetus leucocephalus | reverse complement strand
GCACGTGGGTGGGCCTGGGGGGGGACACACAGGGGATATGGAGGTCCCTCACCCCATTCCCACTCTCCGCAGCCCCTCGTGCTGTCCCTTGTCCCGACGGACGGTCCGAGTGTCCCGATGATGCCACCTGCTGCATGACGACGAATGGCACCTGGGGGTGCTGCCCCATGCCCCAGGTACGGGGGGGCAGGGGGGGATGACATGGGGACATTTGCGGGGGACATCATGAAGCCACGGCTGTGACGAGTGGGTCTGGTGCCCGCAGGCCTCATGTTGTGCCGACAAGGTGCACTGCTGTCCCCACACCACCATCTGTGACCTGGCCCACGGGCGCTGCCTGTCACCCACTGGTGACGGTGACATCCCCCTGGGCACCGCCTTCCCCGCCTGGAAGCGTCAGCCTCCAGCACCAGGTAAGGGGTGTCCCCCTCGGGGTGGTAGGGTGCCCTTGCTGTCCCCACAGAGGGGACACAGAAGTGGGGAGGGGGCACGGTGACACTGTGTGTGTGTGTCCTCTGCAGTCGCTTTGCACGAGGTGCTGTGCCCCGACGGCCACTCGGCATGTCCCGACGGTGCTACCTGCTGCCAGCTGTCCTCGGCGCAGTATGGCTGCTGTCCCCTGCAAAACGTGAGTGCTGGCCCCATGCCGGGCACCCTGTGCTGGGCACCGTCCACCGGGCACCCTGTACCAAGCACCCTACACCAGCCACCCCCTGCTGGGCACCCCATGCTAGGCAGCCTGTCCCAAACGTCCTATGCCAGACACCCCGTGCCCACCAACCCACAGCAGGCACCCCATACCAAGGACTCCATGCCGGGCACCCGGCACTGAGCACCCCATGCCCAGCACCCTGTATCAGGCGCTGTGTCCCAAGCACCCCATGCCAGCTACCCCATACTGGCCACCCCACGGCAGCTGCCCTGTACTGGCAGCCCATACTGAGCGCCCCACACCAGGCACCCTGTCCTGAGCATCCCATGTTGGGCACCCTGCGCTGAGCACCACATGCCAGGCACCCAGTACCGTACACCCCATGCCAGGTGCCCCGTACAAGCAGCCCATACTGAGCACCCTGCACCAGGCACCCCATGCTGAGTACCCTGTCCCAGGCACCCTGTCCCAGTCACCCCCCACACTGGCAGCCCACCCTGTCCTTGTCACCGCTGGGACCCCCTGGGTGGGCAGGGCGGGCAGGGGTCTGGCAGACACCGACGGTGGGCTCTCCCCTGCGCAGGCGGTGTGCTGCAGTGATGGGCAGCACTGCTGCCCGCAAGGCACTGTCTGCGACCTGGAGCGCTCCACGTGCACGTCAGAACGGTCCCTGGCATCCCTCCCCAAAGGTGAGGAC
>NW_010972580.1:893172-893495 GCF_000737465.1 Haliaeetus leucocephalus | reverse complement strand
AGGGACGGGGACAGGGAGGGACAGGCGGTGGCAGGCAGCGGGCAGCGTGGGGGCGCCCCCCCTGCACACCCCCATCCTTGCGCACAGTCCAGGCCTGGCACGTCCGTGCCTGTCCCCAACCCTTGCACACCCCAGCCCTCGCACAGCCCAAGCACCCCAATCCTTACACACCCCAATCCTTGCACCCCCCAGCCTCCCAATCCCTGTGTGCCACCATGCCCTTGCACACCCCAATCCTTGCACACCCCAAATCCGCAGCGCTCCCCGCTCCTTGCGCACCCCCGTGTCCCCAGCCTCACCCACCACATGCACCCCCATCCCTG
>NW_010972580.1:891843-893029 GCF_000737465.1 Haliaeetus leucocephalus | reverse complement strand
GCTGGCCCTGGGGACAAGGGCTGGCACCCAGCCCAGGGTGCCCCCCCGGCCCCCCCAGCCCAGGATGGGGGGACTTCGGGGCCACCAGGACATGGCTGTCCCCTCCCAAAGGGGCTGGATGCCCTCAAACACCCCTCAATAAGGGACTGTCCTCCCCAAAATCCCTTTGGGGTCCCCAGGAAGGGACTGGGGCCCCAGGAAAGTACTGGGGTCCCCAGGAAGGGACTGGGGCCCCAGGAAAGTACTGGGGTCCCCAGGAAGGGATTGGGGGTCCCCAGGAAGAGACCAAAGGCTCCCAGTAAGAGATTGGAGCCTCCCCCGCCCAGTAAGGGAGGAATGAGGGACCACATGAAGGGCTTGGGCCCCCCCATAAGGGGTTGAGGCCCCCAGTAAGGGACCAGTTCCCCCAGTAAGGGGTCAGGGCCCCTGTAAGAGATCGGAGTCCCTCGTAAGGAACAGACTCCCACAGTGAAGACTCAGGGTCCCCCATAAGGGCTCAGAGCCCCCCAGTAAGGGGTTGGGGCTCCCCAGGACAAGACTGGGGACCCTCCATATGAGTCACCCAGCGAGGCAGCAGGGGTCCCCCAGTAAAGGTTTGGGGTCCCCCCATAAGCGTTCAGAGTCCCCCTGGTAAGGCGTTGGGGTCCCCCATAAGGGCTGGGGGTCCCGGTCACTCACGCGGCAGCTTGTTGACACGCCAGGGGACGGAGGCGGTGACGTAGCCGCGGCGGGTGGCGGTGACGAGGACCCAGGTGCCCAGGCGGTAGGGGACGGGCAGGATGCCGGTGCCCTCGTGGTCAGTGGTGCCGGCCGCCAGCGAGCTGCGGTTGCCGAAGACCTCCAGGGTGGCCTGGGGCAGCGGGGCCAGCGTCCCACTCTCGTACACCTGCACCTTCAGCAGCACCTCTGCGGGGACATGGGCGACACGTGGGTGCGGGCATGGGGCACCCCTCGTGCCGACGGGTACCCCACAGTGTGCCCTGTGGATGGGGTGGGGGGCACTGTCTCAGCAAGGTGGTAGGATCCATCCTGGTGGGTCACGGGCACCATCCCAGCAGGGTGGTGGGACCCATATCAGCAGAATGGTGGGACCCATCCCAGTGGGTCATGGGCACCATCCCAGCAGGGTGGTGGGACCCATCTCGGTGTGTCATGGGCACCATCCCAGCAGGGTGGTGGGACCCAT
>NW_010972580.1:882384-887541 GCF_000737465.1 Haliaeetus leucocephalus | reverse complement strand
GGGGGCTGGGCTGGGGGACATGCCGTGGGGGGGGGGGGCAGGGGCACCCCACTAGCCTTGGGCACCCTCCGGCTCCTGGGCCTGGCTGGGCGCCAGCTCCTGCATGTCCTCCTCGGTCGGTGGCCGTGTCCTCTTGAAGAAACCCGCCTGGAAGAGGGACACGGTGACAACTCTGCCCCGGGGCACCCCACGACGTCACCCCCAGGGGACCCCATGGCATCACTCCTAGTGCTGCCCCCCACCCTGTGCCCACAGCCCCCACCCCCAGGGCTGGGTCTCCCATTTCATGGGTCACTTCAGTGCCATTGGGGTCCCACCAGCATGACGGGGTGTCACCGGTGTCCCCAGTGTCGTTGTCCCCCCCACGTACCTTCCACATGAGGAGGATGAGGAGGGTGAGGAGCAGGAGCCCGGCTAGGACCCCCAGTACCACCCACCACACCGGCACGGCCCCCTCGCCCCCGGGGCTGGCACGCACCACCTTGGTGACAGCCTGCGGAAGGATGGATGGGTGACACCACTGCCACCACAGCCTGTCCCTGTGTCATTCCCCCCCCCCCCAGCCTGTGCCAGCCCTACCTTGGCCTCGCCGGCGGGCAGGACGCGAGGCAGGACGCGGTAGGGCATGGCCGAGGTGTTGAACCAAGCTTGCGAATGGATGAGGAACTGCTTCAGGAGGTGTTCCCGCTGGGGATGGACATGGGACACGTGGGGACAGATGGGGACATGGCATCAGGGGTGCTGGCAGCCAACGGGGCACCCACAACCCTGCACCCAGCGTTCCCAGGCCTGCTCTCTGCAGGTCCCCTGGGACCACTCTGCAGGAGGGGACATGGCGGGGACACCCTAGGGACGCAGTGCCAGCCCTGTCCCCTCCCTGTCCCCAACAGGGGACAGTACCTGCTGCAGGGTGTCCATCCAGAGCAGGGCACGGACGCTCACCATCGCCCGCTGGTCCTTGGCCAGGCTGGGCACCCAGCAGGTGATGTCCACGCACGTGGCGTTGCTGCAGTCCTGCGGGACACGGCGGGCATCACCCTGACCCCCACCCCAGCACCCTGGGGAGCACCCCCCCAGCCCCCGCACCCATCATGGGCTGCGGGTCCCCAGGGAGCACCCGCTCACCACGGGGATGGGCTCCTCCAGCCCAGCACCCGGCGGCTCCTCCACTTCCCTGCGCTCCCGCCGGTGGGTGCCATTTCGGGGTGCTGCGCCCGTGGGGTGGGGGATCTCCAGCTGGAAGGAAATAAAAGGGTGGGGGGGACACCACCTTGACACCCACCCAGCACCCAGCAGGTGGGTGCCGGTCCCCAGGCAGCACCCTACCTGCTCGGCGTTGAGGCCGGGTGGGTTGGTGCAGTTCATGCCCCCCTCGGTGCCCAGCTCCAGCAGGTAGAGCAGAGTGCGGCCACCCAGCTGGTGGGGGACGGTGAGGCGCAGGGTGACCCCGCTGACGGTGCTGGGACCCTTGTTGTGGATCTGGGGGAGGACAGTGAGGTGACAACGGAGAGGGGACAGAGGGAACAGTCCCCCAGGCACCCATGGGTGCAGCACCCTACCTGGTAGACGTGCTCCACCTTGATGCCGTGGTCCTCCAGCCGCCGGCTGCCCTCCACCTTGTGCCAGCTCACGGGCAGCACCGTGGTGGCAGGCAGGGAGTTGCTGGCAGGAAAGGGGGGTCAGTGTCCCCCCGTGATCCCCCCCCGGTCCCCCATGCCCCCCCAGACCCTCACCCTCGCAGCTCCATCTCCGCCTGCGCCTCCACGGGCACCGTCACCGTCACCGACGTGTTGGTGGAGCTGGGGCTGTTCTTGCTGTGGGGACACAGTTGGGGTGAGGGATGGCCACTGAGTCTGGGGACACGCTGAGGCCACCAAGTCCCAGGTGCCCAGGTCCCAATGGAGGACGGGGGGTTGGCACAGTGTCACCTCCGCAGCTGGAGCTGGAAGGTGATGGCATCACCCATGTCCTCCAGCCCAGACACGCTCAGCTCCATGTCCACGGTGATCTGGGAAGGCAGCAGGAGGGTGAGTGGGTGACCCGCCACCACCGCCACGGGCCATGCCCAGCCCCGACGCCAGGGTGATGGGCGCAGCCGGGGCAAACCCACATTCCCTTACCTGGGCACCCGCTTTCATGGGGTTGCCCAACTCGCAGAGCACCACGTGGGTCCCATTCTCCTTCCTGGGGTTGCAGCTCAGCTTCTCCTGCCCCTATGGGGTGCAGACACGGGGAGGTGACACATCATGGACCCCCCCACCATGCACCAACCACCCCGGGGACCTGCGTGGTCCAAGAGCAGGGTGTAAGCCCCCCCACCCTCTGCACCCGCTGGCACCCATCACCACCGGGCACCCACATGGAGGGTGATGGCCACCAACGGCATGGTATGAGCCCCAACCCCACCCCGGGAGCTCCCTAGGACCCCCACTGCTGGGCACCCACCGGCATGTTGCTGCGGGCCACCTGGTAGTGGGTGCCGGGGGGCAGCTGCACCCGCAGCTCGGCCTCGAAGGCACCTTCGCCCACGTTGCTGGCGTTGGCACGCAGGCGCAGCACGGCCTCCGCCCCGATGAGCAGGCGCCTGCTGGGCCTGGGGGGGAGACACGGGGACAGGGCTCAGCACCCCAGGGTGACACCGGGCACCCACCCTCACCCACCCGGGGGCTCACGTGTCGGCGGCCAGGCGGAGGTCGGGGACGCAGAGGTTGTCATCGCCGCAGTCCTCCAGTATGATGTGGGTCTGGGGGGGGGGCGGACAACAGGGGGGCAGTGGGGGATGTGGGATGGGGAGTCTTTGGGGACAACAGTGGGTAGAGAGGGGACATCCCAGGGAGGGACTGGGGACAGCGCAGGGTACTGGGGGGACATCCCAGGGAGCAGCACTGGGGTGACATCCCAAGGAGGGAGCAGGGACAGTGGGGAGGGGACATCCCATGGAGTGGTTGGGGACAGCAGGGAGGGTAGGGGGCACATCCCAGGGGGGCAATGGGTACAGTGGGGGACCCAAGGAGGGAGCAGGGACAGTAGGGGAGGCAGGGGGGACATCCCGCAGAAGCACTGGGGACAAGGGAGAGGACAGGGGCTATGTCCCAGGGAGGGGTTGGGGCCACTGGGGACAGACTGGGGACCATGGAGCCAGAGCACAGCAGTGGCAGCAGGTGCCCCAGAGTGGGGGTACCCACATGTCCCCTGGCCCAACCGTGGGGACGAGCCCACCCTGGGGTACCATGACGATGTCCCCAGCTCAGCCACGTCCCCCCCTACCTGCGCCTGCACCAGGGTGTCCCCGTAGAGCACCAGCCCCTGGGTCCCCCCGGACAGCGCCAGGCTCAGGCTCAGGGCGACAGGGCTCAGCTTGTCCTTGAAGTCGGCTTCGTCCTGGGGGGACCCATGGGCAGAGCACCCCAGTGGGCACCCCAGACCCACCCACCCGGGCTGGGGACACCACTGTCCCCATCCTTGTCCCCATCCCGGCTGGGGATGCTACTGTCCCCATCCCTGTCCCCCACCCTCCTTGGGCTGGGGATGCCACCGTCCCCACCCGTGCCAGCCCACGCTGGCACCGTCCCCGTACCCGGAGGTAGGCGGTGAGGTTGTGGCACAGCGGGGGTGTCCCCGGGGCCAGGTCCAGCACCCTGTGCCAGGACGACTGGTGGTCCTGCAGCAGCAGGACCCTCCGGGACAGCTTGGGCTTCAACCGGTCCAGCTGCAGGTCTGCGTCGAGGCCTGGCATGGCACAGTGGGTGGGGGGACACATGGCAGCAGTGCCACCCCTGATGACACCGGTGGTGCCCCTTGTCCCCCCCTGTGTGACACCGGCACTCACGGATTTTCTGGGGGATGCTCTGGCCCGTCACGCTGACGCACAGCACCACAGGGAAGCTGCAAGGGGGACAGCACCCAGGGATGCTCAGGGACCTGCCACCGTCCCCAGGGCAATGTCCCCACACCGGTGATGTCCCAACAGCGGCGTTCCCATGGCCATGTCCCCACCACATGGCTCACCAGCTGACGTGGGTGTCAGAGCCAGGCAGGACACACGCCAGGAGCTCGGGGTTCAGCCCATCAGGGACACTCAGCTGGGTCTGGGCCACCACCACGGGCTGTCCCCTGGGACATGGGGACAGCGCTGAGGTGCCAGGGGACCCGGGCAGGGACCCCCCAGGCCATGCTGCCACCGGAGCCGGCGGGACGGGCACTCACCAGTACACGGCCACCTTGGATGCCCCGTAAGCCCCCACCAGCAGATCTGCAGGGACAAGCAGGGGGTCAGTGATGGGGCGGGTGGCACCAAGGTGGCACCGGCATGGCACAGTGGTGGCCACATGACGGGCCGTACCCGGGTAGCCGTTGCCATCCAGGTCAGCGGCACCACGCAGGGCAAAGCCGAAGGCGGCCGGGCCAGGGAAAGGGCTGTCGAGGCGCTGGGTGGGCACCGGCATCAAACCCTCGCTCTGCCCGCGGAAGATGAAGACCTGCCCCCTGCCGCTGTCACCCCCCAACGGGGCACCCACGGCCACATCTGGGGACACAGGGGATGTGAGCACCCAACTGGGTGCCCCATCCTGGCACCGCCACCCACCCGGGTGCTCCTGCCTCAGTTTCCTCAATGGTTTAGACTGGGCACCGCGGGTGGGGGTGGCATGTCCCCTGGCACAGCCCCCCCTTCCCGCCACCCCCGTGCCAGGCCGGTGTTACCGCCGTAGCCGTCCTTGTCCAGGTCCCCGAGGCTGGCGATGGCGGCGGCAAAGCGGCCGTAGGGGTGGGTGCCCGTCAGGGTCTGGGGGGGCTGGCTGAGGGGCCGCTGCCCCCCCCCCAGGTAGAGGTAGAGGCGTCCCACCTCGCTGCGCTGGCCATCGGGGCGCCGGGCCATGTACAGGGGGGCACCCACCAGCACGTCATCCTGCCTGCACCCAGCACCGGAGTCAGAGTCCCCAGGTTTGGGGGCTGGTGGCACCCAGGGGTGTGCCAGGCAGGGGGCAGCACCCCAGGGTGCCCCATTGGGGGATGGTTGGGGTGGGGGGGAGGACAGTCCCAGCTCTCACCCGTCCCCGTCGACATCAGCCACGGCCACCGTGTGCCCAAAGTACGATGCCACCTGGAAAGGGTCCGGGTGGGGGGTGGCACCAGGGGGGGATTGTGCCAGGGGCACTG
>NW_010972580.1:880892-882044 GCF_000737465.1 Haliaeetus leucocephalus | reverse complement strand
CCGTGGGGGCTGGGTGCAGTGGGTGCTGTGGGGTGGCAGGGCAGTGGGGCAGGGTGCCGTGGGGTGCTGGCACAGGACAGGGGGTTACCTGCTCACTGGCGATGCCCCGCAGCTGGCGCAGGGTCACCCCCACACTGAAGATCTCCACCTGCCCAGAGCAGTGTCAGGCCCCGTCCCTGTCCCCATCCTGGGCTGCCACCCCAGGGTGCCCGGCCACAGCAGTGTCCCCACCACCAGGCAAACCCACGCAGCTGGGCACCACTCACCTCGCCCCTCGTGTTGCTTTTGTTGGGGACCCCCACCACGTACTCTGCGGGGGACGAGAGCCCTGAGTGCCCCCACCACGGCACTGGGGTGGGCATGGAGGCACAGAGACGGACAGGACTCCTGAGCTGGCACAACCCAGAGCCCTTGGGAGGGGAGGGGACCCTGGAGCCCAGGGGTGCCCAGGACCCATTCCCCCCGCCCCCCCAGCCTTACCTTTGGTTTTGGGATTGTCATCGAATTCACCCACAGCCACCGAGTACCCTGCAGGGAGACAGGCACCGGTGACCCCCACTGTGCCACGGCACGAGCTGACTATGGGGCAGGGCTGCCCCATGCCCACTGCTCACCCCGGTACCCGTCCTCATAGTCCGTGGACACCTGTTCCTCTGTGGGCAGCCCCGGGCTCGCCGGCCACAGCAGGGACTTGCCGTGGAAGCGGGTGAGGATGGCATCCACCTCCACCGAGTACAGGAGTCCTGCGGGACACTGTGGTGGGCACCAGCGCTGACAGGGCACCCACCCCGGGTGGCACGTACTTGGGTGCCTCACCCTGGGTGCCCTCCTCCTGCCATGCCCACCCAAAGGTGCACCCAAAAGTGCGCCCCAGGAGCAGCCAGCCCCGGTGGCAGTGCCCAGCAGGCAGGACTCACCCATGAAGTAGTACCCGCCAGGGGCACCCAGCACCAGCGTGCCGTCCTGAGGGAAGACCTGGCATCAGCATCCACCCTGGGGCCCCCCCTCCCCGGAAACCCCCCCCCAGGCATCCCCCACCCAAGCATCACCACCAGAGCATCTCTCATCCTGGCATTCCCATCCTGGCACCCCCCTCCCCAGCATCCCCCACTCTGACCCCCACCCCCCAGCCACACCCTCTGCATCCCTGGC
>NW_010972580.1:876367-880882 GCF_000737465.1 Haliaeetus leucocephalus | reverse complement strand
CCCCAGGCACCCATCTCACCCGGGTGACGGCCGCGCTGAAGCCGATCTCGCAGTAGCGCTTGTCATAGGCTGCGGGCACAGGGCAGGGTCAGACCGACCAGGGGTGGGGGGCACCCACGGCCCCCACCCACCCACCTACCCTCCCTCACCATAGTAGCTCTCGCGGTAAGCGCTGGCCATGAGCTGGTCACGGCAGGGCGAGTACCAGGTGATGTGCCGCAGCCCAGGGGCACCCACAAAGCAGGTGCCCGTCGGGGTGCGGAAAGATTCGTGCTGCCCCTCCATCGCGTTCCAGTGCTGCAGTGGGGCACAGGCCTGGGGAAGGGGAAGGGGAAGGGGATGGGGATGGGAACGGGCATGGGAACGGCGATGGGAAAAGGGTGGGTGCCCACCCCATCACCACCCCCACCCCCCAAGGGTGCCCACCCACCCGCCGGGTGCACCCACCACCAGTTTGCCGTCCCAGCTGGTCACGGACGCCCCCAGCCACTGGTACGACTTGTAGGTGTGGAGCTTCAAGGTGTTTTGGGTCTCGGTCTCATCCCCTGGGGGAGTGGGAGAGGGGGAGCGTGCTGGGCTGGCAGCCCCCGCTGCACCCACCCATCATCCCGTCGCACCCACGCACCCGCAGTGTCCATGGGGAGGGGGTGGCAGAGGGTCTCGTTGATGGGCCAGGAGCAGAGGAAGACGGCGCCGGGCTGAGCCACGCCAGGCTGGGAGGTGTTGGCGCGGGGTGCCCCCACCACCACGCTGAGCCTGGGGTGGGCAGAGCTGGGTGTCAGGGTGGGGGGAATGGATGCCATCCCCCGCCCCGGCACCTCGGAGTCTCCCTACCTGCCCTCAGTCATGTGGAAATCCAGGGCGAAGCCGAAATAGCTGTCCGGGGGTCCCTCATAGGTGTGTGGGGGGTCCCGGAGGAGCCCCAGGGTGGGGGCTGAGCGCAGCCCCCCGAGGAGCAGCAGGGCCCGGAGCAGGGCAGCAGCAGCCCCCATCTTCTCCCCGAAATGCAGCCAGCAGCCCCGTCCCAGCCCGTCCCAGCTTGTCCCTGCTTATCTCAGGGGACGCAGCTGGGAATGGGGACGGCAGCGATGGGGGACACAGGAAGGGCCCCCCCCACATGCACAGCCGCTCCTGCCAGGGAGCCAAAGGGGTACGGGGGTGCAGGGGACACACACACTGCTTTTGGCCAGGGGACAGGGGTGCTCAGCCCGGCTGGCAGAGCAGGGCAGGGGGCAGGAGGTGGCAGTACCACCCGGGGGGACACGGTGAAGGGTTGGGGGGGGGACACGGCCATGGCGGGAAGCGGCTCAACAGCCTGCACCCACCACCCTCCTTCCGCCGGAGGCCAGGGCCAAATGCAGCCCTCCGCCCATGCCGCAGGATGCCTATCTCGGGGTGCAGGCGGTCGCAGCCCGGCCAGCGGAAACGCAGTGGGGAGGAAGGGGGGGCCATGGGGTGCAGGGGCCCCGTCCATCGTCCCCCGAGGTCACCTCCGTAGCTGGATGGAGCAGACATGGGGTGGGGGACGCCTGGCTCCCCACTTTCGCCCCACCGGCATTGGGCATCGCCACTAAACCGTCTCCCCTTCCCCAGGGCAGGGACACCCCAAAACCCTAACCCAGGGGAGAGAGCAGGGCCGGGGCAGCCCAGCCGCCGAGCTCCAGCGCTTCGCAGGGAAACGGCTCCGGCGAAGGGACGGGTGCCAGGGCGAGGGGACGGGTGCCAGGGTGGGGGGACAACTCGCAGCCAAGGGAACAAGGGGGCTCCTTGTCCTCGGCGGAGGAAAAGGCACCCCGGCATGCCAAGTCGGGTCTCCAGCAGCTGCTGGGGCCCAGCCCTGCAGTGACGGCTGAGAGAGCCGCTCGGCCAAACCCACATGTCCCCTTCGGCTTAACCCACTTGCAGAGTTAATTTAAACGCGCTCGATTAAGGCCACTCAAGCTGCTGGGGGCTCCTCTTGCCCACCCGGAGCCGGTGGCAGGGAGAGGCACCGGAGCACTTCACTGCAAGCCAGCCCTCCATGCAGAAATGGGGTTTTCATCCTTTTAATCTGCTCTACAGCTGCAGGTGGGAAGTGAGGCAGGGACCATGGGGGGTCTTGGGGTCCTGGGCTCCCCAGGGGGGCACAGGGTGGTCCCAGCAGTGCCCAAGCAGCACCTTGGCCCCCAAGAAGAAACTCAGCCCCCAGCACCAGGTCTGCACCAGCCTGTTGGCTGCCGTGGAGTAGCTGCGATCAGAAACCAGTGGGATTTGCCCAAAGCTGGGGCTGAGCCCCAGCTTCGGGCTCTGAAGATTGGGAAGGGTTTAGCTGAGCCTGGCTCAGCTCCATGTCCCTGGGAGAGGAGCACGCTGAGGACAGGGTCTGCACTAAGTGGCAGCCGCTCCTCTTCAGGAGGTCTCTTCCCAGGCTGGCAGCAGCAAGCATCCAAACCCAGCTGAAACCTACACCAGAATGCTTTAAGGCAACTCTTTACTTCTTTCCCCCATTAAATTACTTAATTTCCTGGGTTTTGCAACACTTCCACACTGTCATTCCACTTCCAGAGGACAGCCCAGGCAAAGGCAGGTTGCATCCCGTACGCCAACCATCCTTTAACCAAATCAGGACCTTTAGTTAAGAAAGGAGAGGCTGGTGCTCCTCACCCCGAGCACTCGCCTCCTTGGGCACTCATTCAAGCTTGAAAAAGCAGGGCACGACCACCAAAGCAGCTAAAGCCCCAGGGATTGAGAGGGACATGGCAGGCAATCCCCCGTGACACAGACCCAGAGAAGCCAGACGCTGCTCAGCCATCGGCTTCAGAGACAACAGTGGCGGTGGCCCTGCTGCCCACTCTGCCTTCGGCTAGGAGTTAGTGCCACCTCCCAGCAGAAGCCAGCGCAGGGACATCGTTGCAGCCCAGGTCAGGAGTTGCTGAGGAGGGAGATGGAAAAAAAGATGCGAGGAGCTCACATCATGAACTGCTGCTGCTGGGGGAGCGTGGAGAGGCGGCATCATCCCTGCTTCTGGCTGCCGTTAGAGAAGAACCCAGGGGTGGACAGACCTTTGGTCTGAGCCGCTACAGATCCGCACTGACCCACAGCGCGCAGGCTCGCTCTGCCACCGCTGCCCCGAGTGCGGCAGGGAGACTGATTGCAGCACCCTGACGTCCCAACTGCCGCGGCTGGCTGCAGGAACAGCACGCAAGGAGAGCATGGAGCAGGAAGGTTGGGTGGCCGGGATGCTCAGCACCTGGGCACGCTGCCAATCCAGCCACCAAAGTACTGACAATCACCCTTTCTTGCCTAGTTTCACCTTTCACAGTTTTGACCAGGCAGGTGGATCGCGCCAGGAGAGAACTTGCAGAACCCACTTGCATTGCGGGCTCCTACCCAAAATAATGTCCTTTAAAAAAAAGAAAAAAACCCAAAACCTCTCTGTACCCAGCTCAGTATCTTCCGAGCGAAGTATTCCAATTAAAAGTAGTCTTACTCGATAAACCAAGCATCTAATACTGTTATTTTAGGAAAAAGCCCTAGGCTACATTGCAACCAGATGCAGCAGCTCCAAGTCATCTCACACAACCACACATTTTTTCCACAAATCATTGGTTTATTAGAAAGGTTTTTTCCCCCTCATTTTACAGCATATATATATATTTATATATATATCTTATGTGACAAAGTTAAATACAGTCTGTTTATGCTTGTTAAGTAATGATAGGTTAATTATTTTTAGCACTATTCTGGAAGTCAAAAAAACCCCCTGACTGCAGCGTGAAGGGTGCCAGAACACGCATATTGAATCTAGAAGCTAATGAAGCTCAGCATTGAGACATTAATACTGTATTCTGTTAATTATTTACAGAGAAATTGAGTCCCTTTTTTTGACCATTGTGTTTCAGTCCAACCTGCACAAATGCAAAGTTTCTTATTTAAAGAGTGAGGAAGCTCAACAGTTTTCGATCCTTTGAATCTCTGCCCCCCTCCCTGGGTCTCAGTGCTGCGCTTCGGGAGAGGATGGGGAAGCAGATGCCACATCCGCTGGCTGCCTGCTCCTGCCTGGTTTGGCAGGTAGGAGCGGGTCTGCCTGCCTGCTCTGAAATCAGGCCCTACAAAGCACCGTGAGGTGCCCCCAAACAGCTCTAACACAAGAAGGACCTGAACCTGAAACACCCAGGTCAGCGGGGACAGCAGCAACTCGTCCTGGTGCGATAGGAAGAGCTCGTGGATGGAGAAGGCTCCCACGGTTAGTGTTACCTGCAGCCAGTAGACGATGCCGGAACGAACAGAGAAATCCCTTATGGAACATCACAGGCAGGCACAGCCTGAACAGATTAGTTCTAAACCACCTCTCCCTGCGTGTACGATGGCAAACAGTTATGGTTAAAAGGCTCTTCCTTCACCAGAAGACTGTACTGAACTGCACAGCCAGGCTGGCACCTGCAAATCACCCATTCAAACCCAGGGGGGGAAAGGAAAAAGAAAAGAAAAGAAGAAAAAAAAAAAGGGGGGGGGGGGGGGGGGGGGGGTTTTTTA
>NW_010972580.1:828420-876357 GCF_000737465.1 Haliaeetus leucocephalus | reverse complement strand
TGGGGGCGCCAGTATTTTATACTCTGGGAGACAACCCAAATTCCTGCCACTCCTCAGACTGCCTCCAGTGTTGATTCCTATAAGCAGCTGCTTAGCAAAGATGAGGACTGCACAGCATGCCCGGGCTGCTTCCCTCTGCAAAGCCGGCAGCCGCCATCGCCTTCCAATGCGATGCCGTTCATTAGCTGTTAGAGTCACCGGTGTCGTCCACACACCTCACCTAGTCCAAGTCTCACATTTTTTCTTCTTCTGCAAAATGCTAAATGAAGATTTTTTTTTTTTACATTTTATAGTACATAAAAACTTCAAAAATACATGAGCTTGATAAAATATACATGCTTAGTCATTTTGCATCTAGCTGAAACTATAAAGTTGAACCTTTACAAGTGTCTTATTTCACCTACAGCAAACATATTTACACAAAAGCCACCAGAACAAGTACCACTAAAAGAACTGGCTGTAAAAAATATTATTGCGATATACTACAAATGTAACCTTTTTATATGAGCTACAAAAAGCAGCATCTTTGTTTACAGAGTTCAGTGCAATTCTTTACATTAAAAAAAAAATCCTATAAATTAATAAGGAAACCATCAGTATTACAGAGGAAAGAATACACTTTACATACTCCAGCCACTCTCCCCAGTCCTCTGTATTGCTTCAATTCCTAAAGGTATTTTTCTCCTTCTCTCATCTGAGTGCCTCTTTCCCAACACCACAAAAGATGGAAGTCAGCGTGACATTCCTTCCCCCCACCACCCCCCACCCAGGAGAAGAGCAGTCAAAGCCCACATTGAAATCACCAGCCCCAAACTGAGGACCTCTCTCCAGTCCAGGATATTCGGAAGGCGTCAAGGTGCAGTCCTTGCGCAGGAGAATGTTAATGCAGGATGGAGAAGGGTTGGAGCTCTGGGCACAGGCACAGCTCCTCTCTTAGACTTTAAAATAAGATCTTAATTCCACCTTTGCTGCTCACACCGAGAAAAAAAAACAAAACCCTACATATGCAGCAATAGGGTGCCAAGAAGTCTCCTGTAATGCCTGAAAACTGGTACTGGCCCAGCCAAAACAAGAGTGGCACTGCCCCTTCCATCAGTCTCCTCGCCAGGATCCACAGCTGTCAGTTACTGAATGTTTTATCACTGATTACAAGCCAGATTCAATCATGCTGACTATTTTAATTAGATGACCTCATTAAAAGGATTTTGAGAGACCTATTAGTGTGTATGAAATCTCATTTATCATATACAAGGCGGCAGAAGGAAGATGACCAAGTGTAAGAATCCAGGGAAAAAAAGCCTTTCCAAGTGCCTTGCTGGTCTACACGTGAAATGATTCTTCCAGGACAGAGTGCTGCTACGTGCACGGAGGTGTTGGGGACGCGAGACAGTCCCTGGTAGCGGATATACACAACACTTACAAACTGACCCGCCGCCTGCTGCTACCCAGCCCTCGAGCCTTTGGCTTCTTTGGCTGCTAAAGATTGAAAGGAAATTCTCAGGTCTCACCTGCCAGCTGGATCAACTTCAACCCCTTCCCAAAATGCAAAATATTCTCTTTCCTCCAAGGTTACTTCATTTTGTCCTTCATGTGCCGTGACTGGGTGGATGCTGCAAGTCCTGTCCTGAGAAAATGGGGTGCAGCAAAGGGTGAAGATGTAACGCTGTAGCGGCCGCAGCAGCAGCAGGTCTTGGGGCAAGAAGGGTTGGGTAAAGAGCGTGAGGAACCGGATGAAAAGTAAAGGGGCCCGGATGGATAGCTGACGCCGGAATGATGTGGATGGGGTGGCTGGCTAGAAACGTAGCAGGGTGCCCTGGAATAATCGAGTGGGTCAAGTGGGATAACGAAATAGGCGTCAAGTGGGGCTGGGGTATATGATGAACCTGAGCGAGAGGCTGGGGATGGGGGTGAGGGTGAATCCCGATGGCGGCAGCGGCTGCGGCGGCGTGGTGCTGCAGGATGGCATGCTGCACGGTGGTGATGGAGGTCGCGGATGCTGCCGCTGGCTGCTGAATGTGGATGGGCTGCAGGGCAGGCGCTGCCGGTGCCAGGGCCGCTGAGGCAGGAAAAGCCTTGACCTGCTTGGCCAGAAGCTGCTGCTGAATGTGCTGCTGAGCAGCTTGCTGCAGCTTACTGTATTTCTCCATTTCTTCGGGTGTAAAAGTGATTGGCTGGCTCTCGAGCGGTGCTAGAGAGGAGTCTTCTCCTCCTTCCCGATCCCCTTCAATGCTCGGCTCCCCACTCTGAGGCACATAGCCAGGAAAGTGCTCGACATCTGGAACTAAGGGCATCATACTGGTTTCCACTGGGACCGGCTGGCTGCCCCCGTCCATAGGTTCTAGCCCATCACCATCGCTCGGATCCGAGAGGAAGTTGTGTGGCATGACCAGATCTCCAGAACCAAAGCACTCGGGAAGCGCAGGTGCTTCGAGGGGAATGGACGGCACTTCCACGGCAGGTTCATCGCGTTTCTGCTCATCCAGAGGTTTGTCCTGAATTACCATCACCACTTCTTCCAGGAGAGACTGGCCAGCCAACTGAGACTCCTCAATGCCTTGGGAAACATCCTCAGAATCTGACAGCTCTTGCTCCTCACCCCTCTCCAAGCCAGACTCCTCATATCTTTTGGCATTTGGTTTTCGAACAGTTGGCAATTTCCCAATTAAGGGGAGAACTGGTTTGTTGCCTAAGGAAGGAGGAAGTTTAGGGCCAAAGTAGCCCTGGGGAGGATCTTTGAGCTTTATGCCCACCTTGTTTGCCCCTGCCAGCATCTCGTCAGCGATGCAGGGCTTCTTCTCAACCTTCCTGGACTGAATCTTTTCCAGGAGAAGTTTTGCAGTGACTGAGTTTCTCTCCTCTGGACTGCAGTCACCTTCTGAGGCCCTCCCCGTGCCAGAGCCGCTGCTGTTTTGGGAGAGCGAGCCAGATCCTTTCAGATCCTCTCCTTTGCCATCCTCTTTCTTCAGCGATGATCCTTCACTTCGGCCTGCCCGGAAATAGTGAGGAGACTGCGAGCGATAGATTTTTGACCTGATGAAGTCTCTTCTCCCGGACCTTCTCTCTTCAGGGCTCTCGTGGCCTCGAGAGCCCTTTCGCGAGAGAGACCTCTGCGAGTGGCTTCTTGTACTGCGGCTGCGATCCCTACTATAGCTGCGGCTCCGTTTCCAGCTGCGACCCGTTACGCTTCGGCTTCTCCTCTTGCTTCGACTGCGGCTGCAGCTGCTGCTGCGTGTTCTGCCCCGGCTCCTTGTTCTTGACCTGCCTCGAGGGTGGGTTCGGCTCCTGCTTCGACTCCTTGACCTGCTCCTACTTGAGCTGTAGTCATCCTCAGAAGAGGAGTACTTGCGTCGCTTTGATCTGTGATTTGAGCTGTTGTAGTCAGAGTCATCCTCCGAGTCATGGGACCGCTTTGAATGGCACCTTGACCGGTCACTGTAATCGCTATAGCTATCATCTGAGTAACTTCTCCGACGGCTGTACCGGCTGTGGTCTGAGGAAGCATCAGAGCTGGTCGAATAGGACCTGTGAGAGGAGTGCCTCCGCCCCGACCTGGAGCGGCTCCTGGAGTGGTCGCTGCCAGAGTCATAGTCGTCACTGTACTGCGACGGGGATTTTTGCCTGCAGTGCTTCCTGTGAGAGCCCTCGTCGCTGTCATAGTCCCCACTGCTCTGCCGGCTCCTGCGGCTGGTCCTGCCCAGGGAAGGAGCCGAACATCGCCTCCTCAAAGCAGATAACTGCTGCAGGTCAGCCTTGTGTTTTTTGCTGCCATGCTCTTGGCAGGAGTTACCACCATCCTCTTTTTTACCGCTGCTTCCCTCTTCAGCAGACAGAGACTTCCTCTGGGACTCCTGAGAGCACCGCTTTTTCTTCTGGAAAAGGCTACAGTCTTCAGACAGTTCGGTTTTTAGTGCCCGTTCTGATTCAGTAGAAAGAGAGGATTTGCCTTTTTTGTGCCTGTGTCTTTTCCGTTTCTTGGGTTTCTCCTCCCCTGGGTCAGTTTTTCGGCCCTTCTCATCAGCTTCCTCCTTGTGCTTACGTTTGTGTTTGCTGGACTTTTTGTGCTTCTTTTTCTTTTTGTGTTTATGGGATCTTCCAGATTTACTCTTACTGGTTATGCTTTTACCGCTGTCCTCTCCCTCTCCCTTACTAATGCTTGCCAAATTGGACTCCTGCTTGTTCTGGGAGCCACAGGTGGACAGAGATTTGTTTTCCATTTTTAGAGCAGAACTGTTAGTTGCACTTTCTGCTTCCTTGGCTTTGCTTATCTCACCAGATTCTGTGCTTGGAATGTTATCTTTACAAAGACCCCCTGGATCCTTAGATTTCTCTGCCCCTTTACCTTTAGCATCTTTGTTGCGAGAGAGCTTGAAATCAAAATACAGGGGGTTACAGCTATATGAAACAGATGGTTCTGCTTTGGTAAATATGAGAAGCTCTGAAGGCCACTGGAGAGTCGTGCTCTCATCTTTACTCAGAACAGGAAAAAACGGTCCTGTTGGATGCTTTGGTCCTTCAGAGACTTCTTTACAGCTTGGGACAGGCTGAGCGACTTCTTTAGTAGTGTCTGGCTCAGGAAGATTGCTCTCTGTAAGATGCTTGTTCTCCTGCATACTTGCATTTTCTAGGACTTCTTTTAGCTCTGTTTTGCTCTGCTGAGCTGCAGTTTCAGTAGTACTCTGCTCCTTCTGCTGCCCCGTGCTCTCAGCAGCCTTCTCTGTATGCTTGCCAGGTTTGGGTTTTGGAGAACTACCCTTTTTAACTTCATGTGTGGTTTTTTTGTTCACATTTTCAGCTTCCATTTGTTCGGTAGACTTCATGAAAAGCAGGAATTGAAAATTAGGCTTTACTTTACAGTGGGCTGGGGGAATATAGTGGTAGTATTCTGGTTCAACTGCCATTGGTCCATCTTCTCGTCTCATCTTTTTCAGTTTAGATAACGTGGTGGCTAGAGACCCACTATCTTTGTCATGTTGGTCATCTTCCTCTGCCTTGCCATCAGAATTATTTGTGCTTTCTCCCTCGCCAGATTTCTGCAGACTCCCTGCATCTGAGGACGCTCTCTCATCAGCTTTGGCTCCATCTGCAGAACTTGATTCTTCCACATGGTCCTTGAAAACAGAAGCTATGGTCTCAAGCTTTACCGGAGTCTTCTTAGCAAATGAAAACGACACACCTATCTTCTGCAGTGGAGTTCCCAAAGCACTCTTAATGCCAAAGCTGATTGCTTGCGCTGTCTGGATGGGCATTTGGCTTGGCATAACAGTGCCACCAACTTGTCCAGTGTTTAGGAAACCTCTGTCCATAGTCATCTCTGTAGCTTGGCCAGAAGTCGTCTGGATGAAAGAGCTGCTGTTGGCTGCAGAATCGTCATCATCTCCACCTTCCTCATCCACAGCCACCGTGGTGGTTCTGAACATGGGCCCACTTCCAGGAGCACTGTATGAACAAGTTAAAACAGAGAAAACAGCTGACTGCCATTTGTACACCTCTGCAGTTGGATTCATGCCTCATCTAAAAGTGTCTTTTACACATTTCAAGTACTCCTGTATCCAAGAAATATGCATTAAAATAGCATTATACGGCCATTTGATTTTTTTTAACAACATTAAGTAACTGAAGAAAATGTATTGCTGGATAAAGCAGTTTGGGGATGCTCTGGACTACTGGTTTAGTGAATTCACTCATACCAAAACCACAGCATGAGGCCAAACTTAAGTGTGAAGCTTTGCCCTCAAAACTTGTGCAGGATTACAGGAGCAAGAATGCCAGCACAGCAAAAGGCTGCAGTCCCACGCAGGACTCCCGCACGCATGCTCCAAGGGTGCTCGGGGATCACCCGTACTCACCATTCAGGCTGCCTCCTCTGTTCAGCAAGTTCGTGTAGACGCCGGAGGGCTTTCTCCTGCTTCCTCTCATCTTTACGTGATCTTGAAGAGACATTGCGAGCAAATTCCCTTTGCTTGAGATCTTTTAACCTCTGAGGTAAAAGAAAGCAGGAACAGATTAGATAAAAGCTGTTTGTGGTAAGGCATCTGAAAGCGTCTCTTTGCTGTAGCACTGGAAAGTACACTGTAAAGCCCCTCCCCAGTAATATTTATTGAGCTAGGATGGAGCAACAGCATTCTAGCTCAACAAACCAAATGGAGCACATTGCCATCCTCCCAGTAGCTAAATGAAAAGACAACTGTTGATCACTTTTGGCTGTTCAAGTCTGTGTATATGCATTTCCAATCATTACTGTTTTTCTTTAGCATGTACAATAAAGCTGATTTCAAAGCAACAAGCAAATTCTGAAAGGAGAAGGGAAAAAACAAGACTGCTTACTTTGCTGCTCTTGCAGGGTGCAAATGTACTTGACAAACAGTGCATGACAGAAGTCTTAATAGCATGGGCCAAAGAACAGAAAGGGATTAGCTGGTGCAAGAGTTACCCAGGTATAATATCTTACAAAAGCAATGTACAAATTACATTGGAGAAGGTGCCAAAAATCCCATGCAAATGATTCCAGTAAGCAAATAAATAATACAACATACACCACAAACAGTTACTTGCTCTCCTGACAGTAGTTCTGAGACAGTCTCTCAAGAAACAAAACGCTCTAAAATGCAGTGGGGTCTTCTGGGTTTTAATACTTTAGAGGGCAGAAAGACTAAGTTCTCCAGAAATCTTACCACATGACGAAGTAAACTCAAACCCAACGAATTTCAAACATCATAATGTCACTGAGGAAATCTAGATATCCAATTCTAATAGATATCAAGCATTCAAGACTTCAGAAAATTTTTGAAAGTCCTTGTCTCAAAGCACTAGGAAAAGAGGCTGCTGTTTTTCCTTTGAATACATGTGAAAATTCACAAGGGAATTTGTTTTTTTGTTTGTTTGGTTGGTTTTTTTTAAAGAGTGCTCTACAGAAGTTTAAGTAACAGAAAGCAGCAAAGACAGAACTCTACCATCCTAAGGGATTAATTTTTCTTTTTTTGGTGCACAATTTGAAACCCTTTCAAAAGGCCCAATTCCAGAAAGCACCGTGTACCCAGCTTTTGAACAAGTTTCGTATTTTTCAGGCATTTCATGAAGGGCCTGAAAGACTAATGGTACTCAAAGCAGTAGTCACTTTAGAAAAATTCTCATACAAGATGTACAAATCATTGGTGGATTCTAAATGTACCATCTGGCTGGCGGACTCTGCCTCTCTAATGGAGCAGAGTCAGACCAGTACACACGCAAACAGTGGATCTGAAAACTAACCTGAAGTTCAAATTAGAGGAATTAAGTTGGCCCAATGTAAAGAGAACATTGCTTTGTGAAAAAGGGGAAGATTTGACAAGACACAGGATTCTCTTACTTAATTGTATTTGCTAAATGTGGTTGACCATTACCAAAATCAGAGGGGAGGACACACAAAAAAAATACAGCTATAGACACTAGTAGAATGAAACTCACTCTTGTGATCTGGACTCCAAAATTAGAAGGGTTTGCTTTCAATACATCAGCTGAAAACGTCACATCACAAAGAAAAAAAGAAAGTAAAAATATAACAAGAGTGGAAGAGAGGAAAAAAATAAAAAGCAAGCATTACTACACAGGCTCTCGGTGTGTCTGCAAGCTAGTCTACAGAGAAGGAGGTGAGCCAGCGAAGCTACAGGATCGAGCTTAGAGAATCTGGAGCAGAAGGGAGAACGCACATACACATACACGCACAGACACAGCAATGATCCCACCTGGAACAACAGAGCTACTTTCACCAGGACAAGTAAAGGGCTCAAGGGTTTTGTGGTGTATGTTAAATGTTGAATAGTAAATTTCTTTCCAAGAAGGAGGAAAAAAAAAAGTGGACTAAGCAATGCTATCAGCTTTTTCATGCTGATTTAAAAAGTGTTATCTAAAATGCTCCAGGAAGTTAAAGTCACCAACAGCTGACAAAACTATTTAACTGGGGTTTGATGCCAAGTCTCTAAATCACTCATCCATTTGGAAAAAAATATGACCCAGCTATTTACAACAGAAATGAACTGTGACCTTTTACTTTAAAGAGGAAGGTGCAATGGTGCACTCAGAAACTCACCTCCACCCCCCAGACATAGCCTTAAACATCTCCCCGTGAAATAAAACAGGCTCAAAGTCAGTTGATAATCATGCAGCTGCCCACAATGCAATCCTGCCTTTGTTACAACAGACAATTTTAATGAAAACAGAATTAAACACCCATTTCCTTAAACGCTGATCTTTTTGTGTCTCCACTCCCCAAAACCTCCCACTCTCTTACTGTGTAACACTTGTAAATTAGAAGCAATGAAGCAAGTGAACTACCTTAATGCACTGCAACTCCAGAATATGCAACTTCTAGCTACACCAGTATCTGTGCCTTTTAAGATGATAAACCACTAACCATGGTTTCAAGAGTGCTGAGAATTTATTACTCCCCAAATTGGGGAAAAGTTTGTCTGATTTTACAAAGCTGACTTTACGAAAGACTAAGAGATCTTAAGGCTGAGTTTCTGTAGCATAGGGGCCAGAAGGAAGAAGGGTCTTGCTGGGTAAGTTTAAGACAGAAAAAATCTCCACAACTGCACCATGCTATCTCCTGGGGAATGCAAAATGTAAAATATGTAACATAACAAAGCTCAGCATCTTTGACTGACCTAAAATGATGCATCTATCTTCAGAAATGATTTCTCAAGTTTGCAAGGAGCCAAGTTCCAAGAAACCTGGCTGAACTGCATTATCTTACATAAATGCAACCTGGGGTAGGGGAAAGAGGGACGACAGAAGACCAGATTGCTCATCTGTAAAAACAAATCACTACAGGAATAGATGCAGAAGGGTACGTTTGCAGGCAGCTGATTAGCACTGAACTTTTAAAACAGCCAGAACTTTTCAAAATACCCTGACAGAGTAACTGTTACCTTGCTAATTGTTCCAAGTGCATAATTGAATCCAGTAATTTATCCACACAAAGAACAGTGGATAACCAGTTAACTACTGCCTACCCTCCTCCCCCAAACCTAACCAGGAGAAAGCAATTAAAAGCCTGAAGTACAATTTCACAGTAGTAAAAGGAGTACATCAAAGCAATGAAATGCTTTTCAGCATACTCCACATCTCAGCCTTCACAGAAAGCTATCTGAACTAAATCGATATTTAAGCTAGGCTTACACTAAAGAAATTTCCATCTAATCCTTAGGCAAGC
Organism: Haliaeetus leucocephalus; assembly: GCF_000737465.1. NCBI lineage: Eukaryota > Metazoa > Chordata > Aves > Accipitriformes > Accipitridae > Haliaeetus > Haliaeetus leucocephalus. The sequence continues at coordinate 867,167 of NW_010972580.1, read as the reverse complement.
GTTCATTATTCTAATCCTCCAAATCTCTAAATTACTTTTTGGACTGCACCATATGTGTGGGTATTCACAGAGGCTGGACAGCTGCAGGAGGCAAGTCACACAGCTGCCCCTTCCCCCCAACACAGCAAAGAAATTTAAACAAGAATTTAATGTAGCCACTCAATCATCCTCAGGGAGCTTCTCCCCACCAACTAAGGAAAAGGAGCCCTGGGAACCCATCTTCTTGAGGTGAAACCAGCCTTTTTAAGTCTTCCCACGGTGCTCAGCAAGACTATCATTTCTGCAACAAGATCAGAGACACCAACCTGTATATCAAAGATATAGCTTCATGCTACTATAGGATTTAAAAATTAGGAAGCATTTTTTCTGAGGGAAAGCAGTGTGTTTTCTGAGGAAGCGGGTGGTTTATCTAAGCAGCAACGCATTTACAAACTGTAGGATGATAGTGACCATGAAGCCAAGAAATATTATTCTGCTGGTTTATTACTTCAGCTGTAAGAAGGGCCACATCTGTAAGCCCAGCAACCAGCAAGTAAGGACAAAAATCACTTAAAGTTTGTCCAAATTTCTGCATGCCAGAAGCAGTACTTCACTACCTCAAGCCTTCCTTCAGCTTGGTATTGTGTTTTATTAATAGCTGCCGCCCACCTCAGCTTCGTAACAAAGAATAGTATTTTAAGTTTTCAGCCTTGTTTCTAACAAAATTACTAAGAAGTCTCTAAATTTCAATGGGAGTGCAAATCGAGCTCTTAAAGAACAGGTTTTCTATAAAATCTGCAGCTACCTCAGTACTCCAGCACAAAGAGGCTACAATAATGGATTATCTCCTGATCACTGCATAGCTCAGGAGGGGCCAAATTGGCATACAACACCATTACCTTACAATTCTCTTCAAATCGGCTTAAATAAGCTGCACTCCGGTGTCATTTAAAAGCTCTAGAGATAGCCCATCACAGACACGTGAAAGCGGTTAAATAAGAGGGGGACGATCAGGATTCAGAAACTGTCGTAACGGGAAAAAACTCAGCACACGCTGTGGCAATCGTGCATGAGATTTTGCTGGTGAGATGGTATCGAGGTAAGACCTCCCCAGTACCGAACTGGAGTGCATTGCTTTTCAGCCTCAGGACCAGTGGTAAATGGATTTTCTCAGTCTAAGTTGACAAAGCCATGCAATTTCGCTGAATTGAGGCCCATTCGAGAGGCATTCTTTGCCTAAAATTGCAGAGCAGAAAAAGATCATGTTATTCTCAGAATAAAAAAAGCACTCCACTACACTGCTTTACTAGACCTGAAGATCTGAGACTTTCATGACAAACCTTATATTCAGGAGAGAGGGATAGACTGGATCCACATACAGTGAGATTGCTGCATTGGCTTGAGACAGGAGGCAGCTCATGTGACAGCACAATAGCATTAGAGCCTACTCCTCCCCTGCTATTGTTCACAAGTCTCTCTGCCAATCCCTATTAAATAAAATAATAATGTACTTTTCATTACAAGCCAGCAGATTTCTGGCTTTCTGAACTTTTGACGTATGCTCGATTCTTTGCCACAAAAGCTTCTGGGAGTGAACTACACCATTAGCTAAATATGAGCTCAAAGGACGGCAACCTTTATAATTTTATATAAGTGAGAACACAAGCCCTGCTTATTTTTGGTAATCAACATTCTTTGCATGCTCGTAAATTAAGTGAAAAGAGCAGAGGGGAAATGGCACACAACTGCAGTTCTATTATCTTAATTTCTTCCCTGACACCTCATTTTCAACTTAGGAAAATATACCACACATTAATGCATCACAGATAACCCAACAACACAAGTCTGCCTGCCCTTCAGGAGGCTAGCATCACTTGTAATCACAATGTTCAGGCCTTGCACCTGGAAGACTTATTTTATCTAATACTCTCCATGTGTAAGTTGTCTTCTCCAAATGTGTGTGCCATCAGCAAATGAAAGCTGAACAGCTAAAACTGGGTTAAGAAAAATACTGTGGGGTTTTTGAGGGTAAAGCATTTCCAGAGTAGAAAAGCCTCCCATGTAACACCAAGTATCTTGGAGATTCTCTCTTCAGTCTTCTACATTCAAGATGTGCTTGAAGATGCAAGTTTTTTGGAAAGCACAAGTCCAATTCTCCCCAAACCAGAAAGTTCAGGGTTTGGATTTAGAGTACTCATCAACCACAGCAGTGACTGCATTGGTAATTTTATTGTGCTTTAACAGATCCCTCCCCATCGGATATCTGAAGCAAAGATCCAGATAATTAGGGCATGAAGAGAACTGCCGATCTATAATTTCAGTTCTTAGTTCCATCCTCTTTCCCAAAGAACTTTTTTATGGAAATACATTCCCTTTGCCTTTTTATAAAGAGAAGCTATGCAGAATTAATCATCTATACCTCCAAAATGCCACATATTTAGAAACAAATAAAATGAAAGCTACATAAAAGACTGCATTTCAATACTGGTTAGCATTCTCACAGTTAACCTGGCAAAAGTTCACACAGGAACATGTTTGTTTTTCACATTGAATTCAGAAGGTGAATGTTTTTATTCTGTTGGGTCAGTGACTCAGTAAACAGCTCAACCCTTCATCAGGCATGCTAGCAGGAAAGAGGTGACCATATATGAGATTCTGTAAGTAAGTTCTTGGATGAACTAAAAAAAACCCCAAAGAACAGTAAAAGCTGACTGTAAATGCTATGTTACTTACATTTAAGATAACTCCAACCGTAACAATTTTTGCAAGCTGCTCTAAGTGATGGGCAGTACAGATTCAGTTTATTTGATATGAATACACAAACTGGGTACAAGCCCAAATAAGGTGACCCACATTCATCTTCATGCAAATCTAACATGAAGTATTCTATCTTGATGTCAAAACTCAAAACTGAATTGAGGGCCCACTCAGATGTAATACCCTAAGGATACATTCCCACTAAGCCCAGAGTATTCTAGGACTGTGGAAACTCTCAAGCATCTGGACATCACATATCTGCAGGAAAGCAGCACAAAAATACACCAGGTACATCTTCACTACCCAAGCTCCTCACTAGCTGCAGGAGAAGTTTTCTTCCTACATTTGCCTTCTTTTGCATTTGTCTTCTTTTGCATTTTTCTGTTAATTACTATTACTCTGTTGACAGTTAGGACTGTGCAACATCAGAGGCAGGGGTCCTTCATAAGCTGCCAGTCCTTCTAGTTGCCAGGCTCAAGATCTTAAAGCTAAAAAAAACCCCATTAAAGATATCAGTAGCTTTCCAGGGTACAAAAAGTTATGACATCTATGGTTACAGCCTTTTTCAGTTGCTCACTGAAAGATCTTTAAGGGAACTGAGTTTATTTTTCCTCTTGCAGTGCCATCTATATGAACGCAAATTGCTTTTAGTCCTCTGGCTTCCCCTGAGAGGGACTGACCATTTGGTGAATAGATAGGGTTACTGTTCTTTAAAACATCTGTACTTCTCATTTCAAGTATCGACCTAATTAAAAAAATCTAGAGAACAACATTGCACACCTCCAACAAGATGTTTAAAATACAATGACTTAAACAGGCCAATGGTTTGTGATAATAAATTGAAGATTATTTTCCCAGTTAAGGTTATCCAGAAACACTGCCTTTTGGATAGAAACTTGGTGTTGAGGTCGATTCAGATATATCTGAATACTATATGAAACCAGTATAGTCAGGAAATAATAATAATAAAACCTCCCCTTTAATTGTTTGGTGTTGACAAGTTGGTGGGTCCAAAAATTTATCCGGTAGGGATCAATACACTTACCTATCGTCCCTGTTTCGCAATAATCCTGAGTTCCTTCCTGGAATACAAGACAGTGTCTTTATAACTCGGGAGCGGAAAGGGATCTGAGGATGGAACATCTATTTACAGGGACAGCCTAATGCTCACTGAGCCACAGAAGGAATAAGCAAACACTTCAATGTCGTGTAACTAAAAATACTTAAAAGCAAAAGTGATCCTGTGGAAATCTGTTCAACAAGCTAAGAAAAAGGCAAAAATGAAGCACTGCTGCCTCAAGAATTACCGCTGAGAAGACAAAACATTGCAGGTAATATATACCAAGCCTGTCTGCTGTAATTATCTAGGATACCATAATGTCTCATCTTTCCAAGAAAGCCTACTGATTAGCCTACTTTTAAGAAAACTTTATGTTTTTCCTCAAAAAATTTATGTTAGCCTTTATGTAACCTTGCCTTCTTGTCCAGAGAGGCAAAATATGAAACATCAATGTGCAACATATTATGAAAAGCACAGCATGTTTGTTTTTTTAAACTACCTTAAAATTTAGAATAGAGTGTTAGAAATGAGCCTATCTTGAGCAGTAATGAACAACAGAAGTGAGATAGTGTTACTTATGCAAATTTACCTTCATTATTTCTAGGCAGTTTCAAGTTCACTTACTGAACACTGACCCAACAGGGTGACACACATTTCAGCATGACAAAGCTGGACAAGCAATTTTTTCCCTAAGCAAAGCACGATTGCTTCTTTGTTTAAATCCCTGTGTAACTAGAAATTAATGCTGGGTGACGCAGCAAGAGTTTGAAGTCTCATTTTCTCCAAAGCCTGCCTGAAGTTACTGCCATGGATGCAAATTATCCAAGAACATAAATTCCTTTAAAAATAATCAGCAGTACCAAGTAACCCCCAAATCCTTTCTACCAGTGAAAAGATTATGCCAGCCTCTGTGTTCCCAAGACATTTTTCTTTCAGGTCACTCTTCTTGCACCCCTACTGATGAGTCCTTTTATACCAATGAGGGGTGGTGGCTTTCCACAGGTTTGTTTCTTCTTCCACAGCATCTCTAGATGCTAGAAAAACTCTCAGCTTGCCAACCTTGTGTCAGTCCCCCTATTAATCATCCAAGGGCTTTAAACAAGAGTTGACATAATCATACTGCATCACCACACTGTAAGAATGTGACACAAACAGGTCTTTCCACCTCCTAAATAGATGCATGTAATTGCACTCAAGTTTCAACCAAGTTGATGGAAAACTTTAGATAAAGTACACTGCTATCAGGTGTCACGACTGTGCTACCAGCTCGGTCAAAGCAGCCCATTTCCCAATACAAAGTAAATGAATTAATTTCTGCTCTTAATTCTATTAAGCTACAATTTGTCACAGTACTCAAACAGAAATTACCCTGCCGTGAGACTTCCTGTTAAGACTCCCTTAGTGAATCTACTTTGAACTATCATATCCTATACTTAATACGTGGGGTGGGGGATAAATCATACTCTGTAATGCCATATTCTTGTTTTTAAGCTGTTGCTTCACTGCTATTTTTGCAAGATGTAGTACTCTACAGCACATCTTCCAGAAGTTATCAGCATTTTAATGATTGTATTGTTAGAACTTATGACTAGGAATATCAAAAAACCTCCTTTGAGCAATTTCATCTCCGGGTGAGCACAACACTGCTACCTGCTGTACGTTTAACATCTCATTTAGCAGCTTCAAATGGTCAAATAGATCAGGCTAACACACACACTTCTATTATTTACTGTGCAGCATGAAGTATCGTGTAGATACTACGGTACATCCCTACCTTGGGACCAAAGCCTGTTCCACACAGATTCTGAATCCACCTTCTCCTGATGGTTAAGAGAATTTGGAAAGTGCTTCTTTTTTATGATTCCTTTAACACAGCCCATTATTTCCTAGTCTGTTTTCAGTAACTTGACAGAGCACAGACTAAAGTATTAAAATGCACACACGTGGCATATCGGGTTCCGAAGTTGTACTGTGTTAAAAGCTGATGCAAACTGGGAGCCATCCATATCCACATGTACTCTTCCCAGTTTAACAGCAGCCCATTCCTGCCCATGGGTCATTCAAAACCAGGCTCCTTGATGCCAACCATGTGTTGGGGTTTTTTGTCTGTTGTTTTGGGGTTGTTTTAAATTTATGGTGGGCATAAGAATCTTAACCAGTGACATAAAACACCTCTTCCTGGGGCTATAAGGAAAACAGACACACTGGGGAAATTCAAAGTATTAACCACAAACAAGATTGCTGCAATGAATATAAAACTCATGAACTGTGCTATCAACACTTGTTTACCTGCTTGTGAGCATGATCGTAAGAGTTTATGTGGTTGTCAAACTCTTGATGCTTTTGATACTGCTTGTCACAGAGTTCACAGTAGAAGTTTGCTCTGAGGTCTTCCAAAGCCTTGGCAATTGCTTTTTCTTTATCAACATAATCCTGCAAAATTAACAAAAAAATACTTCTGTTAAACTTCCTGTAAAACAAACTGGAAGATGATCAACTAGTCCTTTAAGGAAAAATAGTCCTTTAGAAAACCTCAGCATAGACCAATGATCATATTTATTAAGCTGACCAGTCTTTGCAAATTTAGAGGTATGAAGGATAACTTTGCAATACTACCAACCTAGCTTTGACTCAGTTTCCTAAGATAGAACACAATCTTGTCATTAGCAGAGGGATCAGTAAAAGGAGACTGCTTAAAAAAAGAAATCTAGTGCTGATGGCAGGAAGGCAGTTTTGCGGCTGCAAGAGGAGAGCCTGCTGGATTGTCTGAGATAAAAAAAAAAGAAAGCCTCACGCTAACACATGAACAAACTGGCAGCTGCCTGCCCGCATAAGATACACAAAATACACATCAAACCAAGGAAGATCACTGCTTTTGGAACGGAATCTTAGAACTTTAAATGCTGATACTTCCTCCATTTTGAGTGCTAACAGATGTCTGCTTGATCTCAGTTTGTCTGCAATTCAATAGGGAGGAACACAGATCAGCGGCTGGGAAAGCACAGTTCAGAAAGTGTCGAGCCTAATTCACTTCAGTGTGATTTTTCAGTCAGTGAAATCTTCCCAGGAGCAGTGCTGTCCATTAAGCTGAGCTCAAATACAGCGATTACACTGGGAGTGAATGGGTACAGGTAGTTGCCATTTAATAAAAGAGGGGGAGGGAGACCGCCTTAGACGTTGCTGACAGTATTTTTTTTCCTTATGTAATTCAACATTTGTATAGGTGCAAAACCAAACTTCCAAGCAAAGATGAGGTGTCTAAATTGGCAACAGTCATGTCCTCCCCTCTTTTGCTATAAGGAAAAGTAGCAGCTTTTGGACTGGCAGAGTCAAAAAGCTCTGGAACTCTCTAGAAATCCCAGTCTCTCAAGTGGCTGTAATGGCTTGAAGTCCCAAGTGCTGGGAGTGAGCCTGTGCAGCTCCACAAGCCTTGTCCCCAGGGCACAGCCACAGCTGATGCAGACCTGGGGGTGCTCAGGAGCCAGGGCAGGGGGGCTCTGAAATGCACCTGATGCTGAGACTCACAGTAATCTCAGGGCTAAGCAGCTTCTTCCCCCAGCCAGGCCACTTCAATTACAATCCCACCAGCAAAATTAATAAAACATCTCCACTCTTTACCAGAAAGCTGGGGAACATTTACCTCAACAAGATGGAAGCACTTACGCTGATGCATGCAAAAAAAAAAAAAAAGCTACAAATGCTGCATTACAAAGTACACTGTACTAACATCACCATACCCCATATAGCTATTTCCCATATGCATTTCAACTGGAATAAAGAGAAATTATATAAGAAAAAATAGCCTAACATTTGAGAAAAAGCACTTAAGAGTTTAAGAGTTTCCATCTTCAGTACAAACTTCTTATGGGAAATTTCCTTGCATTAGCAAGAGAAGCTAGCAAACATTTAAGAAAGATATACTATGAAAGCTTTTTTCTTTTTCTATAAGATCGTGTTCAAGGCAATATGGTTTATCTCCCAGTTACCACATCAAAATTACATTAAAATAATATTGCTGAGCATGTTTTTTATAATGCAAAATTCATGTAAAAAATTTCAACTCCCGAGGGGGGCGAGGAGGGGAATATCTGAAAAATTCTAGTGCTAAAAGGTTTTTTTCAATTTAAAGCACTTCTAAATAAAAAAATCTATTTCAAGTTCCTGCTTCCATCTATTACCAGAGGCCCTTGTTAAGAAGAAAAAAAAAAAAAAAATCAACAAAACTATCTAGAGGTTTGAGCCTGAAGCAGGTCCCCAGGAAGACAAGAAAGGAAAACAGAGCAGCGTGAGATCCACAGAACAATGACATTTAAAGTTCCTCTGAAACCCCGAACAAGCTTCCTGCGCCATGTGTAGGTTTTTTTCAGAAAGCATCCTGTGGCTAAACAATGAAAACACAGCCATTTGAATGATCAGAATCTATACAAAAGAAGGGAATTAAAGAACATTTCTTGCTTGCTTCTTGGTTGCAGAATTATCTGAAATTCCTTTGAGACTCACTGAATGGCTAATCAGGATGCGGCCACAGTTGGCAATTACATAATGGACTCCTGCAGAGCAATGAAAAAAAACTACGCTTGCAGAGATTTTTCACAGATAAATACAGAAATGCAAGAGCCTAACGATAAAGCATGCTAATAAAAACACACTTGAGTTGGGAGAGACTGCTACTGCTCCACAGAGTTCCTGAAAAAAATCTGTGCTGAATAATGGCAGGAAGACAAAACAGTCTCAGAGAGCAACACACATTCAACTGTATTTGAAAAGACAATTGCAAAACCCAAGAATTTTACCGTAAATCACATTGCAGACCTGAGGTACAACATCATTACATGCAGTTCACACAAGAGCTCCTACCAACCACTCTGAAATGAAGCAATACTTCGTACTCAACAGCTGCTGTCTGAAGACACCCAGCATTGCAGCTGGGGGTTTGCTGCAGAAGGGGATCCAGCCTTTTGGCCACACGCTGCCCAAGAATGGCCAACGTCACAGCCAAACCTTCCCTTTGTAGGGTGTAAGCAGCATGCCACCCAGCAGGAGATTAAAAACAACAAAAAGGAGAAACATCATCAAGGAGAACATGCACCTGGACGTAGAAAGGAGAAACATCTTCAAAGAGAATGTGCACCTGAATGTAGAGGAACTGTTCAGCACCGGCTGCATAAGCCCATTTAAGAGCATGCTTGTACTTTAAAGTGTGCCAGAAAAGATCATTAACTGTGTTCAGCTCCAAACTAATAATTAGCTTTAAAAGTAATTACAATGGCTTTTATTTTTAAATTAACAAATATACCAGCAATTCACTTACCAAGCAAGTCAAGGTCTCAGCTTAAGAAAAAAATTTAAAAAAATCAGGAAAGGAGACTATACGTTTTTGTAGCTGAACAAACTGCCTGCAGTATTAACTATTGAACTGATGAAATGGAATTTTAGATTTGCCATGGTTATGTTTAATTTTAATGGAATCGAAACTACTTTTCCATTATTCCTCAAAGAATTAAAATTTATGCAAAACTGACACTTTATTCTAATGTCTAGGGCTCTTCTTCAGGCCTGGTACTTCTCAAATCTCAGAACAATTAAACAAGCAGGCTTTCCTAAGACTTGATGTACTTTACAGGCTGGTAAGTGGAAGAGTGGGTTAAACGACTAGCAAAGACCATGTCTCCACAGAGAACTCAGTTACAGCTAATCCAAGTATGCTCCAACATGTCATGCTCAATGCCAACATGATGGCCCATTTTTATCATTAAAAAGATAACACTCTTTGGCTTACAAAAAAAACACAGCTTTTGTAAACCCTAGAGAAATACAGCATACACACGTATTTTTTTTTAATGCTGCCTGAGAAATTCTTCCAAAGAGATATAGCCCATCGATTTCTCAAAACCAGAGCCATGTCCTACCTTTTCAAAGAAAGCAGTATTTACGCAACAACATCATAATGCTCTACTTACTGCTTGCTCAATAACAACAGAAGATCTACTCCACTTCCAGCTGATAACTGCCCATCTAACATTTGTATCTACAGATTTTGCGTTGACAACGTGGCAGTTTCACTAGAAAAATTTGGCAGCCCTGGGTCTAGGGAAGGAAATATTCTGCTTACCCTAGGACTGTTCTTTTCAGAACAGGAGCAAAGCACACAGAGAAAGCCCTGCTGCTATCCTGTAGCTCTTAAGCAGCTAAACAAACATCAAGGTTAATTCCAGGAAGTGAATAACCAGTTCATTAAAATATAAATAATTTCAACAATGACAAAACCCAAGAATACTTAATTCCTACTACCATTACTACAGCCTAACAAGAAGAGCTCTGTCCTATCAGAACAAATCCTCTCCCACTCAGCCCACAGGAACTTTGATGTTAATGCCCCCATTTCAGTACCTTGTATTTCTGCCTCAGCTCCTCGGTGTCTTCTTTCTCCACCTCCAGTACACGCCTCCGCTCAGTGGCATCTTCAGCATAGTCAAGCTTTTTTTTTTTTTTTTTTTTTAAAAAAAAGAGAGAGAGACGCAATTTGTCCCATAAATACTTAGCACTACTGAGACTGCCAGAATGTGTAATTGAAACAAGATGAGATTTGAAACAGAATCTTTGCATATTTTACTTCACTTTCCCTGTTTTGTCATCCCACAACGTAACCCACATGCAAAACGATTTATTAATCCTTCCGAAGTGGAGGCTCCTGGCCGGCCTGTCCACTGCCAACAGCAGCCTCAACTTTGTGGGAGTGAAATCACAAAGCCCAGGAATTTCAGGTAGCATCCAGACCTCAGAATTCAGGTACCCATGGGTAAACAGAGTATGTATTTTGAGGAGAAGTGTTTTCTTACTGTGTGATTTAAGAGCAAGTTTTTCTCTACCTTTGATGCACAAATTCTCACTTCTAAGTTTCTTCCCTATCAACTCCCCGAGAGCCATGCAAGGAGTGACCAGGTGCAGGGCAGGAGCCAGGCAAGCTTACCTCCATTTCCATCCGCCCCATGCCCATGACATCGTACTTGACGACGATAGGGATGGGATCTGTCCTCCCTGTAAGAGCAACACACACACAGGTGGTCAGCAGCCAGTCCATCACCACAGCTCGCTTTACACATTGGGTTTGGGTGGTTAGAGATCTTGCCTTGGAGTGCAGAGACCAGAAAGCTACAGTGAACCAAACACAAGCCATTCTCACAGCTTACAGCCAAACCTACTTCTCAGCTCCAAACTGGATACAGTTAAATGCACCCCTGAGTACTGATAAATGGTATTTTCTGAACATTAACTGGTCACATAAAATATTCTTGTGGTTAATGTTCAACCATGACAAGTCCTAGGGCAGGGCTGTTAACAGGACTTGAGAAATGAACCTTCCCCTCAATGCTTCCACATCAGGCAATACATACTCCTCATCTTCTGATGCAAGTGAAAAAGCTATTAAATACATTTTACTGCTCTACCACATTAACGATTGATTAGGACTGTCCTGTAAAAGATGTGGAAGCCTCCCTCCCACCAACTTTTGTCCCTTCCCAAGAGTGAGGAAAGCTGACCGAGAAGCATGGCACAGAAGCCAAACTTCTTTCATCCAAAATGACCGCCTGGTCCAGGCCAGGTGGTCAAGCACCTGCTTCCCCAGCTCCTGCAGAGAGATGCTCTAGCACTCACTGTGTCATCTGTAAGCTGTGAAAAGGACTAGTTGCGAAGAAAATTGACTTTGAACTAATCAAACTATGCTGGAGATTTTTTTTTTAAAAAAACATATCTTTAATCCACTCATAACCAGCCAAACAAAGCAAAATGGGGCAGACAAGCACTTTACTACCACAGCTTTTTTTTTAAATTATTATTATTTTTATTTTTACATCACAACTCGCGCTGTTTGTTGTGATGTAAGCCCACTGAAAAAGTACTTACCTTATCCGGAGCATACCTTGAGTAAAAAAACAGAATGTTTACTTCCCTTATTATTGCTCTTGTTTTGGTGTAAACAACTGTTTTGTTATACACACATACACATATATTATACCTTTGGGCTAAAAGATCTACAGGTTTTACTCATGCCAAAAATTCTATTGCCATCCACATGCGCAAAAGGTTAAAGTCTTTAATACTGCCTCAGAAAACCTGTATAGGCACCAACTTCTCTCTTCTCCAATACCAGCTTTCTCTAACTCCTGCAAAAGCAACAGCCCACAGATCTCAGACTCCAGAGTCCTCAAAGGGACCCTACTCTGGTCAGACTTGTGTCTTTTTAACTCTTAAAGTAGAGGCATGTGTTTTTCTTTCAGAAACAAGTCCATTTAATTAATCGCTTTATGGTTTTGTTTATATGCCCATAAATTTGACAGGCATATATCCACCAAGTCCAAAAATAGTTATCACACTGATCCAAAATAGTATTTTGAATTGAGCTTTTGTTTGGGTATTTTAAGTATTCTCCATCTGAAAACGTTTCTCTTGCGCCCAATGGTATAATAAAGTAAGCAGTGACTGCAATTTTTAGCAAAAGGACCAAATTAAAGACAGGTTATAAAAATGACTTCCTAAGTGCAATATCACTTTCATAACGTCTCAGCCAGGGATTTACTGGTAAGTGGTGAACCCAAATGGAATGGCTGGCAGCAAGTGCCAACAATTTTTTTTTTCCCAAGCTTTTTTGGTTTTGGGGGTTTTTTTGTTTTTGTTTTGTTTGTTTTTGGTTTTGGGTTTTTTTGGTTTTTGTTTCTCCAGCAATCGAGATCTTTCGATGCAGCCTCATTGCCCTGGTAAACCCCTGAGTACAAACAATGCATCAGTACTTTTGCCTTCTAAGGCAGTCAAAGTTTGGTTTTGTTTTTTGGTTTTGGTTTTTTTTTGTTTTTTTTTTTTTCTTCAAAATCTATTTGGAAATTGCAGTAGCAAGTGCTAGTGCCCATCGTGTTGGGGAAAAATCAAGTTTGGACAGTATTAGAAATTTATGTTTAAACTGATTTTGGCAGTTCTAACACAAACAGAAACATCCCTTCTTAGCAATACCCTTTAATGAACAAGGATCAGACAAGTGTGCATAAAGAAAGGAAAGGAAAGGAAAATGAAAGACCAAGCAGAAGGATGATGGCTACAACAGAGAAAGTAAGCCTAACATATTGGTGCACTGATGACAAAAGGAGTAATTCAGTCTGAAAATAAAAAATTACCACTGCTAAGTTTACCATCACCACAACAAGTCCAGGATCATAACGCTGTAAAAAAGAAACACCATTTGTTAGGCAGAAACCATTAGGGGCAGAAAATAGGCCGTTTGTAGTAGGCAGGTAGGATGGGTTAAAAAAAAAAAAAAATATATATATATATAAAAGAGGCTTCTTCCTCACCCCTCCACCCCGTCACCATGCTTTGCCCTGTGGAATCAGGGAGCGGGTAGATTTTTGAGCAGTTATTTATTTTCAGAGCTGTGCTCACAACCTGAAAGTTTTGGGTGTTGGAAGAGGTTGAGCTCCTGGTGACGGCCCAATTTAAAAGAGGCACTGAGGCACATTTAAGCAGGCAGTTTAAAAAGGAAACCAATCAGGATCTTAAGGCAATTACAAATGTTTTGGGTCAAAATGAGCTTTGTTTTCAGGGAAGAGGAAAACATTCAATGTGAAAAGTGATGCCTTTGTTTTAAACTTAACCATCATTTTGTTACGAATGAAATACCACGGCAGCCAGCCAGCGCAGCCACCCAGCATGACATCCAGCCGACAAGTGCCAACTCCAAGCACTTTGAGCACGTAACACTGCTAAGGGCAGCAGTGCCCACCCCCACCATCGAAACTGCGGCTCCATCCGGGGCAGCACGACACGCTGCCAGGCAAAGCGCTGGGTGGTGGGTCATCAAGGCTGGGGGAGCCTCGCTCCATGTCCCTGGAAAGCCGCTACAGCTGAGGGAAAGGATTGGGCTCTGTGTTGTCAAAGGGCCACTTCTCACCCTGCTGACTGCCAAGCGGACTGGGCAGAAGATGGAGAACAGCCAAAGGGGAAAATGGGACTTTTTAAGTTAAGCTCTTTAAGTTCTCCTTTTAAAGAACTTCCTCAAGAAAATTTATTCCAGAGCTACTGTGCATGACAACAGGATCTTTACCAGTATGTAAACACAGTTCTCGGACCTTGTGGGACTCCCAGGTTTAGGGTTCCTGCTGACCCTTTTTGGGTATACTGACATACTTCGAAGAGAAAAACTGAGCTTTCAAGAAAGGGCAAGAATTCCCACACTTCGTGCCACTATGCAGGGTTGCAAGCACTGCCACATCGACAACTAACCCCCCGTACGGTAAATCATGCAGAACATACAAAGCTGTGTCCGTGCTCCATCCCCCTACACCACAGAAAATTTAGGTTCCTTCTGCACCAGGTTACAAACTCTTTCCTTTACAGACTGGTCACATTACACAGACTACAAACCCCAAACCAGAGATGGTTATTGTATAAAACACTTCCACACAGGGGAAAGCCTCTCTGGAGAGGACAAAGCATAAACCTCCAGTGGGATGGGAAAAAACAAACAGCTTACACAAGTCAGACCTTAGAATATCCAGTCTCTTAAAGTAAATTAAGTTTGTAATTATTTCCTTAATTCAGAAATTAAATGAGATTTCAAAACTGACCAGATATACTTGTTTTGCTTTCCTCTTCCCAAAGAAATGGGGAATTTTCCCAGCTTGTGAAAAATCGCTCACCCCCAAATAAGCCCTGAGAGCCGCCCCCGTTCCTAGAGCCCTGCGCCTGCCCAGAGATCTGCCAGCAGCAGGTAGGAGACAGACTGCAGGCAGCACCTTGCCAGGCAGGCTTCTCCAAATTCACTCCTTTCTAATTGCACAAAGTTATTGGATATGAGCAAATACTTTGCCAGCAGTGCTATAAACTAACAAATCTTGGGAAAAGAGTTAATCCTAATGCTTCAGGGCTTTAGTATCAGACACCAAGTTGTGCTGTACACAGAGGATTATCGTTTCACAGTTGCCAGCTGCAGGGTGCGTGCTCTGTCTCTGGACACAGAGGGTAGATGCTGCTCTGCTCTTCAGAACAGGACGGTGCACCAGATGGACCTGCCATCTGAGCCCATCTAGAAATGCTGGCATCGTCAACACTAGTGCACATTTTATTTTTTTTTTAAACAGTCAAAACAGAAACCAGTTTTCATTAACAATTTGCAGATTCAGAAGAACTCCTCCCTCTAGCAATAGCATGCTCTTCAGTAGATGCAAGACATATCTGAAGGTCTGTTTAACGACAGAGAAAGAACAGGATGCCCCTATTGGAAAAAAAAGATGTACCCCCAACATCATGCATTAACTTAATTCAATCAAATATATTTCAGTGTATCACTTATGCATAGCATGTAAGCACCAGAGAGGTAACCGAACAGCCTTAATCCTGCTCACTGTGTTGACATCTTAAGAGAAATTCTTCCCAGGTACAAGTTTTGTGGGATATAATCCTAGAGGACTGACTGATGTCACACTCTTCATCGGAGGAGAATTTCATGAACTAAGCATCTTGGAAGGATACAAACAACAGGACGTGATCTCGTTGAGCACAGAGGATTTTTACTTATTCACTATCTTTATGCTACAACCAAAACCAAAACCACGGTAAGAGACAAATCTTCTAGAAGGTTTTAATTGCTCTTGGAAAGGGACTACCGCAGAGATTAGAAACATGGCTGTGTGAAGCTGTGAGGAGCTTCACAATCACATCACTAGATTTGCTTTGGTGGATAACGGTCAGTTTGTTTAGCTACCTGCAGTACAAACCCCACTGCAGGCTGTAAAAGGTCAGTAGGTGCCTGGAGTCAGCTATCAACACCCACAGCAATGCATCCACAGATACAGGGCATGATCACCATTCAACTACATTGTCTCTGGGAAGATGCGAGATAAGGAGGAGTCACTGTGATCGTGGATGAGTTTCATTTTCAAAGATCAGGATTTTGCAAGGTCTCAAAACTTTCCTGGGTCTATTGCATGTTCTGATAGCCCAACAGCTGTCATGTTGAAAATTCAGACTCCTCATTCAGTACACCAAAAGGGGAGAGATGACGCTATATGATCAAGCTCATTCTGATTGCTGCAGTAAGCAAACAAACAAGTGCAATGTTTTATCCTGGTCTCTGGTGGGAATTAGATTTGTGAGCTCATGCTGTTTATGTCAGACTTTGGGAAGGGGTCACAAACAATCGAGAGATTCAAATTAAGTCTAAAATGTCTATCATCCTCAGCAACAAGCATCAAGACCCAGTGAGGAGAAACTGTTTTCCAAGTACAAAAAACCTGAACTTAATCCCTACACAACAGGAGAGAAATGACAAGCGAAAGACAAGCTGTAAACACCCCAATCACATGGAAAACTTCAAACAGGAGCTCAAAACTTCTTCAGCACACAAGCCAAGGCTGACACTTCCAGAAAACCAAGCAGAGCTCCCTGAACTTTTGCAAGGGAAGGCACACAGAGGAGTCTGGGTCAAAAAACATCCCTAACCTAAATGATCAGTGGTATTAAAGAACAACATGGAAGATGTTAGAGCCAGAACATAATTCTAAATCTTGGTTGATCTAGAATAGAAATTAGAAGAGTCACCGTCTTTCTTCATCTCTGTAAGTGGAGAGGGCTGAAAAGTCCTGTCTGATTTAAGGCTACGCTGCAAGAGTGGGGGCAGGTTGTGCATGGCCATGACTGCTCACTTCCCATGCACTCATCTTTCACAGTTTAATAAAACTGCTTTAACATTATACGAACACAAAGGGCAATAAAGCCTGACACTAAGCCAAGAGAAGGCCATCTCTATCACAATAAGCATGCGTCACTGAAAGAATGATGATTTCATTGACTACACACACTCAAATAACCCATAAACTTATCACCCGTAATCGAAGGAAGGAGCTTGCACATTCAAAAGCAAACAAGGGGGCAACTGCTTCCCCCAAAGGAGACTGAGGCATTAAGTAAACCTTCCTTTAGGTCTGCGGTCTTGTGGATTTCGACATGGTAATGAAGATCGGTGTGATGATTATAGGCTTTCAAAGCCACATTACCCAGGTTTTTCAAAGCTAAGCTACTTCACATGAAAATATTAGTCTTAAAACTATTGCAATGATTTATGTTGTAAACACAAGCATGGAAATGTTAGTCTATGCCAGAATTCAGGTTCCCGTGAGGACATGTTAAGATACAGGGAGGTAAGAGTGGGTTCACATCTACTTCTTGGATAAGACTGCCAAAGCATTCCATACTTAATGAATAAAGGTACTGTTTAACATTTTTATTTTTCTCTTCCATATTTTCTAGTATTTATTACAAAGCTTCAAAACCCAGAAAGAAATATAACATTCCTCACTCCCTCATAGCATTTTTCTCAGATGCTCATTGTCCCATGTTCTCAAGGCCTGACAAACATCAACTCTGTCTGCCTTCATGAGATCAGAGGATTTAACAAATGGAAAACATATATTAATACATTAACTAAGCCATTTGGCGAACTGGTGACAGAGCCAGGATTCAAGACCTCTGGAATTCAAACCCTGAGCTTATTTCTCCAAGTCGCAGCTGCCAAGCGATCACATTTGCGACTGATCTCAGTTGCTCAAGTGGTCAAAGCTCTGCTCGTTACTCCCCACACATCTAACAAACCTGGCATCCAGAAAGCATAGTGTACATCACCCGTGGCCACCTGACACAGTCTTAGAATAGTGACTCTTACTGAGCTTGATCTCACAAATGCGGATTATCACAGATGCTATCAGAGAATGGCTATTTCCTGCGTTAGCCACAGGATCACTTCTTCACCTGCAGGCTCTCCTCCTCTCTGCACATCATCTAGCATTTCTGTCAGACAGTTCTGTTCTTTCACTCTACTCATCCTTTATACCAAGAGGGAAAACAAGAGCTTGTCTGAACAGATTTAGCGAAGAACCTGCCAAGTAAGAACTGCATCATAGTATAAATGAAGGGGGGAGCAATGACTATATTTATCATCACAGAATTTGCAAGTCAGAGCAGAAATCCACTTGTGCTTTTTTTTTTTAATTGCAAACCATGCAACAAAATAGTTAGATGGAAGAACTCAATTCTAGCATTTTCTAATAAATTTGATATACGTAACTTTGCTACCATGTTAGATAATTTATATGCTCACAAAAGGATAAAACCAAAGTTCTGTTATGCACACTTGTAACTGCTGCTCTCTGTGTCACCAGTACAATTTACATCATGAGTTTGCAGCACACCTTGATCAACAGGAACAGCACTGTCTTGACAAACTGTAAAGGGTTTATTGGTGTTAGCCTGAGTGGAAGAGAACAAGCATGCAGGAAGGGTTTCTCAGCTTTACATGGCACTGCCAAGAGCTCCCATGACACTGAACATGGCTCTGACCGCAGGCAGCCTGCCTCCTCCACAGCAGCATTACATTAGTATTGCTGCTCTCCAGGAAGATTCAACCAACCTTTCAGAACAGTTATGCTGAAACGATGCCAAAACTTTGCTAAAAACATAAGCAAACAAAAAGGACGTTATTACTACATAGGAATAGGAATCCGGGGACAGAAGGCATTTCTTTTGGACCAAAGGCTACAGGTAAAGCTTCTGCTACTTCACCTAACTGCCCCAAAAGGGACCTTACTCTTCTAAACATAGCCACCTGCTGCTTCCATTTTCTGAAAAATTGAGATAACCCAAGTACTAGTACAAAACAGCATCCCACAAAGCGCAGCCATCTACCTTGAAACTTAAGTTTCACACTGAGTAACATTTTCATCACAACAATAATCAAGTGATGAAAGCTGCCTCAGTCCCCTATAAAACAACCAAGGAGCAAACTTTAGGTATGAAGTTGCAAGGCTCAATTCCAGCTCTACACTAAAACCCCCTATTACCTAAACCATTTGATTCAACAACATAAATACGTAAAAGCAGCTATGCCATGACAAAAAATGTATGTTACCTGTTGCCATAGCAAAATACTAGATCCTGATTCACATCTCAGAGATACCACAAAATACCAGGATGATCCCCAGTCTTGGGAATACTGTGGAAACGTGAATTAAATTAATGCTTTTAAATGTATCAAATTAATCATACACTACACAGTTTGTGGTATACGGAAACTTAACCGCTTTCTGTACAGGTGTTGGAACCATTTTTAAAGCATCAAGGTTGGCAGTCAAGCAAGCACATTTACTTAAGAGAGAACTTTAAAAAGGCAAATGCAGAAAAGCTTGTTGAATAATTACAGTTATTACCCAGTACCCACTCATGGGGCGACTAGCTAAGTATGAGCTAGACCTGTCCACCAAAGCTGGTCAATCCTTCCCGAGAGTCCCTTCCATAGGGCCAGTAAACATCAGACAAACCTTCCTAACTGACTGGTCTGCACTCTCCAAACCACCTCCATCTGCAGCAAACCATCCCTTCAGAGCTGCCCACGCTCCACACCCCTGGTACGACAGAGGAAGCAGCAAGATAACCATGAGAACAGGAGGACGGCTGTGAATTAACTCAGCAATACCAGAGATGGGGGCATTAACTAGCCCCTAAAGCCTGCCTGCTTTCCCTCAGCTATCAGGTCCACCCTGTCCTCGTTCATCAGATATTCCCTACCACACACACACACTACAGTCCTGACCTCATCCCAGAAAGCCATCTAATTCTTTGGGCACGACTCCCCAGGTGAGCTAGATGACTGATTCAAGACAGCCAAATTAAAACATCAGCCAGTCTGAAATGCTAGGTCATTTCACTATGTCCCCTACATGTTGTCATCTTTCTGAGTGCATCAGATGAAGTCACATATTCCCGTTTTCTGGCAAAGCAAGTTAATAGCCTTTGTCTTTCCTACAGATAGTGTTCGTCTACTCTGTTCAATTTTCCCTAGTCTAATTAAATGAGATTGAACTACTGGTTCTAGTCTTGCACCTATACCTCTAGAGTACTATTACCTCATATTAAACACACAAATCCAAAAGAAAAAAAACAGAAGGCTTTTTTTTTGGGGTTGGGTTTTTTTTTTGGGTTTTTTTTTTTTTTTTACACAAGACTTGTCAAAAAATTGAAAACACAGGGAAAATGTGAAGCACTGATTAAAATATTTTCAAATGTATGATTAAAATTATACCACTTCTGCTTGTCAATCTCTCAATGCTTTTCATAATACTACTTTAACTTAATATGAAATACTTATTCCAAGAGAAATCATTAGAGTATTTGAATTCAAGATTTCACTTGGCCCTCTCATTCCCATTCTGACTTATGTTAAGTCCTCTGATTTATTCACAATCCTCAGTCTCATTTAGCACAGGACTTCACATGAAGGTCAGACAGTGTTTTTAACCACAACTTTTGCTAGTTTCATTTTTCAGTAAACCACAGAATTCTAGATTATCAATTACATGTGTTCCCCCGCAAAGAGAAAATGGTCTACAGTCGACATTTTCTCATTTGTTAGAGCACAACCATCACACAATCTCTATAGAAAAGTGGCTCCTCAAGCCATACTTTCCAGATTAAAAGAGATCCCCGTCAGCTGGCAACCCCCTCTTCTGCTTTTTCATATTCACTGGCTGTTAGCAAGTTGAAGTATCATTTCCAAATATAACACAAATTGTTTGTGGTAAAAAAATGTGAAAAACATCAGGAGAAGAGATGAGCAGAGGAATGACTCTGCTGAATTCATTATGAGCGTCTCTGAACCAGTATTATAGAACTTGCATGGCCAGAGACAACAGCACTATCCCTGTCTGATACTCAATATGCATCTAAAAAAAAAAATCAAACAAAATACGCAGATGTGTTACAGTTAGAATACAGCTTCTCTTATGACAGCTATGTCATTAAGGACATGGATTACTTGCTTTCTTATTCAAGTGGCTCAGCTCTTCCATCAGCTACAATGGTTAATAAGAGTTACACCACAAGGCAGCTGCTCCAGTAGGTACAAAACTACTCTGCTTCCAAAATTTTGCAGAGAATGAGGCAATCTGCTGGGTACCTTTGTACTACAACAGCAGATTTTTACCACCAGCAATTGGCAAGTGTGAATTTTAGGCTACTCCAGCTACCATCCAGAGAAACAGTTCAGCACTCTCACCGCCATATTCTATCCACGGTGGGTAGTTAAAGCGAAGGAAGCCATCACAATGGTACAGTCCTGTGGCGTGAAGTTCTTGTTGAACAACAACATAACGGCCTTGCTAGAAGAAATAAGCATTTATGACTGGCAAGTATAATGCAGCATAATTTTTAGATTCACCATAACTAAAGAGGGAGCCCCAGCTCAGATGAACATCCAGAATTAAAAGCTACATAATAAAAATAAGCACACTGAACTCATCAACTTCCTTTAAATTTAAAGTCAACTGCATGGCAAAAAGATGAATGCAATATCAATTCCATATATGTAACCCAAAATTTAGGTTTTTAAGGTTTTGTTGCAAGGCGTTCTGCAGGAGGTCAGATACCATATCCACAGCTAAAGACTACTTGAAGTGGTTCTACTTCTGCTGTACCTCTTAACTGTAGGCTGTTGCAAATTTTAGGCTCAAGCACAGCGTAAAGCAAGTAGAGTTAACAACAGATATGCTCTGTGTTTGCTATTCTTGCATCTCTTTAGAGATCTCTACTGGTCTTTGCTGAGCAAGAACAGAGCGTGGAAGAGGGGAAGAACTTTTCTGTTTTGGTCTTCCATTCTCAGCGCACATCAAGTAACTTCACTCTTCAAACTCCTAGAATAAGGTTAAAATTGGATGCAAATGTTTCCTTCCTGGCAGTTTATATTTGGATTTTGGGATGATCTAAGATTCATGTAAAAAGGTCACCGGATAATGAATTAAACACTCCCAACATGATCATCATCAATGCCACAGGCAACAGGCACAGGCTCTATCTAGCTGCTTGTAACTAAGAGGGAGCAACCTTGATGTCTTTATGTCGAGCAGAACTGGAGCAGCAGCACTCCTCTGCATCCTCTGCCTGCCCAGCACCTCAGCTGGAGAGGTTGTTTGTCTGTCAGATGGACAGGGCGCTGCTTTCCTTCCAGAAGGTGAAAGGTGCTATACAACTCCTGCATGCTCTCCAAAGCCTACATTAAGAAGGTTTCAGCACCTACCTGGGATAAACTAGATGGGCTATTTATACTCCTGCATTTCTATTAAAATGCAGAAGGCACAGGAAAACCCTCACAGCCCATACCCACAATTTGCCTGTAGCTTCCAGACAGTTCAAGTCACCAGAGCTTCAATAATATGTGAGTCAGAGAGATGGTACAGATTCAACGCTTCGAAATGCACAGTGGGAAAAATCTAAATCTGGACAAGTATCAAAATGCAAATGCCTGATCAACCCCACAGGCAGCCCTGGCTCTCTCATCCTCAGGACATGGTGACACTACCCTCTTGCCCCAAACTCAAGACTGTACAGTCATCTGCTGTTTACTCCGTCACGTCAGTGCCTGCAACACCTCATGGCACAGGGCCCCTCGGGACTGTGCTTTTGAATCTGGCTGGGGCTGGGAGAAGGCTTTAGCTTCTTTCAAGTCTCCGTGTTTCCACACTGGTGACGCACAGAGCAATACGGGGCACCCAAAAGAGAAAACAGACCAGATTACACATCCAGTGAATGCCATGCCAAAGCAGAAGCCCAAGAGGTGACAACTACAACCACGTCCTGAGCTTTGGCACCAGCACGGGACACGAGAGGACTGTAAGAGTGCCATGCATTAACCAGAGGATTTCAAATGAAACCATGTTAGAGGAAGCAAGAAGCATTAACCACCAACGCAGTCCTGTCTGAGAAGTTAGAGTGCCTTAGTCCAAGAGATTAATATGCATTCCCAGAGTTCAGAGAACTCATTACCTCTCAACAGTCCTCCACAGCACAGAAATACTTATCCCTCTAATGGGCTCACTGTAGGGGCATGGAAGTCCAATTACAAGCTCCCAGGTCTTCAGACTAAGGGTATGGGAACACGAGTAAGTTACTCTGAGGAACTTGGGGCATGCTTGAGTTTCAAACACTTTTGAGAGGTTTCTACAGAAACAGCCCAGGCACACAGTCTCATGCCTGCAGTAAATACTGAGCACCTTACTCTCAGTATGACAGGCAGACACTGTATATACCACAGGCAGTTCATAAGGAGTAACTGACAGGAAGCACTACCTTCAGTTTTTCTCAACACAACATGGTTGTGTGCTTTCACCCTGGCTAGGACCTCTGCAGAACAGGAACTACTGGCCAGGGGAATGGCTAAAGTCACCCACATGAACTGGGTAGCATTGGCTCAATTTAAATCACGGGACTTAGTGTCACAGGAAGAGTTTAGGCTCAAGGCAGCATGAGACTAGGTGCATTGGTTCAACTAGCACTATGGCATCTCCAGGAGATTTGCTAAATCCCTGACAAATAGACTGCTGGGGAACAGAAATAAGTCAAACCCGTGAAAGCCCTCTGGAGAAACTGGAAGTGAGCCTCTCCCATCCATGAGCACCTCTGCCACCACTTTCAGTCTTCAGTGGGCCCTTTTACTCGCCTTCTAATGGCTTCTGACACCACTGTGAAACATGCACACAGATCATCGTAACTAGCTTGTATTTTTAATTCTTTTAATATCAAAGCATCAAGCCAGCAGAATATCATTATAGTTTTAGAAGCTGCACAACTACCTGTTAGTAAGTAGGCAGTTAATTCACCGCCCTCCAAAAAGGCCAAACACAGTGATTCTTACATGTACACGACACACACACATCATGTCTAACCTGTACCAATAAGTGAGGCAGCAGCTTCCACTTGCAAATTGCTAAATATGAAACTCAACAGTGCATTTGTTTGGATATATTAATAATGGAAAGAAAATCTAATCTAGGAACAAAAAGCAGAAATAATTTTGTTAAAGACTGAAGCTGGTGTTGAATGTTTCAGACACAAGCTACTGGACTTACCCTGCAGTGACTTTCCCAATCCTTGGCCCAGCTTCCACCCATGTTTCTGGAGTAAGCGGTGTCCAATATTATCCTGACAGACAGAACAGAGAAAACAAACCAAAAATATTCCAATAATATATTCTTCCCTTCCCACTGACATTTAAACATGTGATGAGCAAGAGATTTTCTACATATATATATGCATGCAAAAAAATGCTACTGAAAAGGCAATATATGCCCAATAAAAGGGAAATACAAATGTCAAAAATTGCTGGCTAGAATTTTTCCAGGGGGATGGGGTATCAGGGACGGTCACTTTCTGATGGTGTGCTGGGCAACTTTTGTGCATCACGTTTAAAATAATAAAAAAAAAAGCAATGTGGGAGAAAATAAAGTGTACCAATAAAAATTGACAGTAAAAAGCATAAAATCAAGCTATTTATACAATCATATCCATCACCTAGACAGCACCACTTAAGTTTTTTTGTAAAGAAAATCTACAATGTGTTTAGTCATTTTGTTTGTGTGTCAGGCTTTTATAATACTGAGTAAGTTGTAAGTGCAAGACTGCCCCACCACTAGAAACCAAAACACAATCATAGCAAAATCCAGGCTAGACTTGATTGGGTTTTTTTATATATGTATATATATATATAAACTAGCATGCAGCCAATATTAAACTGAAAAAACAGTGAGGTTAGTAAAACAAAAAAAAAATCAATTAAATACAATGAGCTCAAGCACAGACTGGGTGATGCATTTCACATGTAAACTAACAAAAATACTAAGATGTTAGAATGAAACAGGCCTAGCAATAAGTTAACAGCAAGGAACCATTAGTGCATGTAGGGGAAACAATAAGCATAATGTCTCATCATCCTAAAAAAAAAAGCTATTTTGGAATAAGTGGAAAAGTACTGACGCAGCAATTAAGTGTCAGCTTTTGAAAATAGGGCTGAGCAGGGCTCTGTGTGGAATTCATTATGTTTTTATGGAAGATTTCTTCCCCCAAAGAAAGAACAAGAGTGCTAACGGCACCCTTGTAACCTTCTAAAGCTGACAGCTTGCCCCTTATTGATCAATTTACCAGTTTACTAGCAGTGACCAACTGTCAACTCCTCAAAGAAGGACTCTCGGTTAGGACCCTGTTCACCTTCTAATCATAAAAAATAAAAATAAAAATCAGGTATGTATTTGTTGATTATTAATTGTCATATAAGGCAAACCACAACTCAAGATATCACAGAAATACCCCCTGAATTATAACAGGCTGTGAATCCATAACATTGAGTGGTACATGGAACCTTAAAAAAAAATATATAGGCTGCAGGTTTCTCTAATTAAATAACCAAGTCGTCAACAGAAATCAGAATAGCAGTGGTTTTTTCACTCACTCCACACTGAAGAAAATGACCGCACGGTTTGCAGAACTTTGGTGAATCAGCTTGAAAGACACAATCTTCCCAAAGATATTGGCTGCATGGATACATTTTTCCTCAAAAAGATTCTATCAAGTATAATTATTATTTTTTTCCAATATACCATAACTGAAGACATTTTGCCTCGCTGTATTTTTCAAGGCAACAGTGTACATCTTTCCCACACTACCTGCTCTCCCCCACGACATAATTAGGGCTACATGGGAAAAAAATTAAAAAAAAGGAGAAGTAAGGAAATGTCTGGTTATAAAAGCTTAAATCAGTATATGCAAAAAAAAGGAAAAATGAACAAATATGGATTCCAACCACAAACACCATGGAGAAGACTATCTGTTCAGAAGCATAGGAAAACTTACCTGCAAACATATCTGCTACAGACCGTTTCTCTAACGGCCACAACAACTGCACAGTCCTTCATGCAAAAGGGGCCCGAAGTTCAAAGGTTTTGTGGATAATGCACTAATTGTTCTACCATTAGCACTGCAACTATATCTGACAAAGGATTATTGAATCTGATTTTAAAAGCTGGTGCTGACAAAAATGGCTGCTTTTTCAAAAAAAGGACAAGGAGTACTTTGCAATCTTTTGCTAAGTGGAGATGAGACATTGTGCTGACTGTGTTGTGTTATGAATGCACTAAAATAAAGACAGATGAAGCAGTATGCTATTTCCAAAAGCAGTGCAAGTGGAGTGAAAGCATTTCCATACGAACCTGGCTTTAAAAACTGGGCTGTCAAAAGAACAGTTAAATGTAACACAAAGTAAGAAACTGTCCAATCACTAATGGTAGTTTTTCTTTTGCTTTGTTTTCAATTCACTGCTTGCAAGTAATGTATTTATTAAAGAAGAGTGAAAGCATAAAATAAATTCAACAAGTCAAGACCAGCTGGGAGATTCAAGAGCGGTGTGTTGTGACTGACACAGTGAAGGGGTAAACAAATGTTAAAGGGAAAAAAGAAAAATTTAGAAGAGTTATACACATTAGCACCACTTTTACAAAACCACTCAAGAGGATGGTCACAAGTTGTTTGACATAAATTGGAATTATGCCTGAATATTATCCTGTCTCAGTTCCCAGGAAGGGGGTGGGGGTGTTCCCCCCCCAATTCCTTCCATTTGTTTGCTTCAGCAGTGAAACTACTCCCTAATTTTAAGTATTACTGAAATGAAATGGAACATCTTCTGCTTCACCAAATAGGGAGAACAACACTAAGAGTTAAATACTAACATTTGAGTTAGGACCTAGTCATTAGTCTGCTCATTTCTAGCCATGTTCAACCTTCTTCCTCCATTTCAAATCACTACTGCAGACCTCTCACAGAGGCAGACCGGCAAGACTGCTCTTCAGCATAAATGCTGCCCTAAAAATTAAATTATGGAAGGCCAGGCTTGCTCGGCTCCCACGTGAGAGCCATTCTGCAAAAGCCCGGTGGCCTGGGGAGTAGCCAGGGACACTAGGACCAAAATTTGACATGGGGCAGCAAATGTTGCAACAGCTGGCAGCTTTTTTTTAAATTGCATTTTTAAGTGAAAATTCTGTAAAAGCGTGGACTCTTTCACATCAAAAAGACATCTTTTTTTTTATACCAAACTTCCTGTCAATGTCAAGAACTGTCATTCCTTTTGAATAAACTACCCTCATGTCGTAGCAATTTTCCTACAGGAAGAGTTGCAGCGATCTACAAAAATGCCAACAGCCCAACGAGGAAATCCCCATGTTTCTCAGTGGAAAGCTGGCACAAGTCTCCTCACTTTCTTACACTATCGTTTTGGAGCTCCTTGTGTTACAGCCACAATAAAAATTACTGAGACAGTCAAAATAAGTCTCCCAATAGGTGTTTGAGCAAGCAAGTGAGTTCTCATTTACCATCCAAACTACTCACAACAGCAGTGCTATATGTCTGGGCACCCAGTCTTGGAGACAACACTGGACACCAGATTACAGGATGCTCAGCATAGGACAGAGTGGCTCGGCAGGGTCTTGATGGAACAATTTACACCTCCCAGCATTACTCTCACCACTTTGGAGCTGTTCAGTAGTGATCATTTCTATTTACAGATGGAGAACTTTGCATTACAAATGAAGCATAACTTTTCCAAAAGCATGTAGGGAATGTAAAGGTCTTGACTTCACCAAACTTTCATGGGAGTTGGCTAAGCTACTTTGGAAAAATTTCACCCAAAGTGACCTTCTCTAATAGTTCAGACTGGCCTTCCCAATTCCCCCTCCTGTACCCTGACAAGATGCCCTTGATTGCTTTCCATGGGTATCAGTGATTCCTGATACCAGGACATCCCCAGCACAAATTTCTGACAAAGGTTTGGCCAATAGAAAAAAAAATGCATACAATGAAAAGATGCGTACAAGAACTGAAAGGTTTTGATGATGTTATATGTGAGATATAATCTGCAGTCGGTGGATTGAGCTGCATTACAGATAAACCAAAACACTAGTTTTGCCTAATAAAGGTTTTCCCGTAAGATCCCCACGTATCGTTTTCACATCGTTTGTCTCTTGGCATCGGCCCGAACCATACCTCTCTTGAGTGGATTGTAAACTGTGCTGACTGTGTATTGAGGAATCTATAAGCAAGGATTGGATGCTACTGGGTGAACCCATGCAAACAAGAGGTTGAAAAGATTCCCAAAACAAAACCTATAGCTCACTACAGATGACACAATGAAGACTAGAGAGAAAAGCCAAATAGTAATGCTACACCATTCAGCTTCAAGAAGCACATTATTTATAGCGCTGTCCACATATGGCTACTGCTAAATGTCAAATCAGCAGCCTCATCAAATTACACTTTGGAACTAGTGGAGTCCACAGATCTGTACAGATATACAGTGCGACAAAACCCAGCTTCAGCTCATACAGTCATCTACAATAGCCTGTGATCATCAAACAACTACCAACTGAAGCCTGAAACCTTGTGTAGTTCAAGGACCTCCTTGTGTAACTGAGCAGAATTAGAGAGGGCAGGGGGGAAAAGGACATTTGTTAGTTATGACAAGGACAAACTAACAAGCTCCAGAATAAGTGGGGGATATGCAGCCTGGCCTCCAACCTGCAACGGCAACAGCTTGGTTTGAATTCCTGACACTCTGCATACTGCCTGCATGGGGAAAGGGCTGCTTTCTTGCGTAGGCTCTAAGGGTATATTGCTATCTCCTACTTGACCTGTACTGCGGGACAAAGAAAACCATAAATTCACAGCAACAAGATTCAGTAAACAAGTAGAAATAAGGAATTAGCATGAAGAAAATCTGGATTCTATTAAAGCTGCAATACTTTGTGACTTCCCATTCAAGTACCTGAACTCAGCGCACTTAAAATATTTTAAAACAAATGCATGCAGCTTCTTGAATTTAAAAAAGGGTTAAGTGCTCTGATTTTTCAAGGACACTAGACACCAGTGGCTCCAGTGACGTGAACAGCCAGCGTTAAGTGCAGCATCTTTCAAACCAGAACAAAAAAATTGTTACTTGGGCGGGGGGGGGGAAGGAGGAAATGGAAAAAAAAAAAAAAAAAAAAAATCAGTATTTGCAGCTATGAAGAGTCCATTGATATGAAATGTTTTCTTCAATTTAGTAATGGAAAATAGCTGGCTTCTCATTTAGGCTACATACATCCACTAGCTCATGTCAGCTCTATTTTCCATAAATGTACTTTGGTTATAGTCGCATGTTTCAGTCCAGACATCTTTGGCCTAAACAAGCTGTACACAGCAGGATTTCCACAGGAACAAAAATACTAGTACACTAATTGAGGACACATTTCAACATTGTAATGATCTGTAGACTCCCAAACCTATTTTTCCAGCCACCTTTGAGTTGCATGCTGTAGCAGTACAGTCAGCACCTCTCAACAGATAATGCTGCAGAGATGGATCTCACTTCAGCAGTGATTGTCAAACGTATACTTTAAGTGAAACCCACTGCCCCCTGGGATTTCCAAATGCAAGCAACCTTTAGTCTTTAAAGCATTTTCATATTACTAAGATGATGTGAGAAGCTGCAAGAAGCACATTTAAGAGAATATACTTAATCCACTCTTCAGTCTGTAGAATAACCATACTTTAAATTTTTGACTAGAAAGTGCTTTGATCTGCTATTGTTATAAACAACCTTCCTCGCACAAAGACATTTGTCATCCAGACTATTTCCACAATGTGAAACACAGGCTCTTACTCATTACTCTGAGCAGACTCCTTTTTAAAGGTCAGTTGAATTGCTAACAGAGAACTGGTTAAGGATTACAAAACAATTTGTTAATATTCAAATATTTAGATGTGTGGTATCTGCAGATTATAGACTTGTCCTTACTCCTTCCCTCTCAATTTCAGTTCAGGGATGTTATCCACTTCTGGGTGAGCAAACAGCATAAAATAGAAGAAGGTAGAAAAAGCAGTATGAACACCTCTTTCCTAGTGAAAACTCTTGCAGGAGAGGTGCACCACTAAACTCTGACAAGAAAACCATCCCTTATTTTAAGGTGTGTAATTTGCCAATTTAAAAAGCACACAGGTCATTAATAGTGTGGAAGCAAAATCATTTTCACAAGCATCAGGAAACTTGACAAAATTATTTATGCTTCTCAGCTACAGAATTTCTTTTAAGAATCAACAGTGTATTTAATGAAGACCACGTGAAGATTAACCTTAAAAGTGACCAGTTTGTTTCTGACTGCAGTTTCTGACACCAGACTTGTTTACGAGACCAAAAAAACACCCTGTGCAGCAGTCAGCTTTTGAATTTTGGGACTAGCACATGAAGCCAGCTCAAGAGTAATGCAGAACATACATTTACTCAGTTCTGTGACTCCTTCCAAGATTTTCATGTCTCAGGCTAGGGGTTTTACACCTCAAATGCTTGTTTCTCTTATTACAGACAAAAGAAGAGTGAAACACACGATTTTAAAGTCAGAACAATTTGAGGTTTTAACTCACTTCCCAAAGCAGTAAGCCATTCTCTTGCCCTCTCCATCAAACTGTTTTCAAATTTAACCATTAGGCTGAACTGTAGTTATTAAAACCTACTAAAAAGCTGTAAAGATTAATAATGTCCCGGTATTTGGATAGTGATACATATATAAATATGAATAAAATATAAAAGCTGTAATTGAATTTAATTTTTCTGCTGCAGTTCAACATTAATCAAACTGCAACAGAGTATTACATCTGCAGATGATCCAAGCTGCACTGTGAGCCCGCGTGCCCATGTTGTTGGGTTCAGTGTACTTGTTCATGTTTTACATACTTCTGTAGGCATCACTCCCTTCAGAACACCAAAGAGATCTAATCTGCGACCACTTCTACTCCTCTGTTTGGGAAAACACTTTTAGAAGTCAGGTAACCAGTCTAGTCTGTAAGTAGTATTTGAATTATTTTGAAATGCTAATTTCCAGCGTGGCACAGAGTAGTCTACCAACGAGCATTTCTCATTGTATTTACATAAGGAAACAAGCTTGGCATTTTAATTAAAATCCCCACATCACAACGTAAGATTGAAGTATTCAGGAGAACATCGAATACGAATTCCCATCTCTGCAGCATTATCTCATGCGTCATCAATTACTGCCATGCCTAAATCTAGCATCATGCCAGCACATTAAGACAGTAGGTACTATATGCAGTGTTCACTGGACCAGAAGAACAGAAATAAGAAGGGGGAAAGGAAACCCTAGAGAAGAAATTAAAAAAGGCAGACCGTGCAATACAAACCAGATCATGGCTGCTTAGCTAATATGGGCCAACTGCTGCGGAAGAAAAATGTCGAACACCCCAAGTTGTGTAAATTTTTTGTAAACATCTAACACGCACACAAAACACACACAACACCAACCTACACATGAATGAAAAATATATATTGATCTTTTGCTAACACTAGGTTTCTTCTAAGTGCAAATTAACGTGAAGAAACTTTAACAGAGAACTTAAATTATCAATAGGGAAAAGAAACACTTGACAAGTACTTTCTTAACAAAAATCTAGTCTTAATCAGAACAGCACTAAGTGATCCTCATTTATTCACTACAAGTTTTCTTCCTCTCGTACTGAAACTGCAAATGAAACTTAGCTAAAGCTAAGTGCCAAACTTAGGTCCAGTTTAGGCTGAACAAGCTAATTGTGCCTAACGCTAACAGAAGATGCTTTGCAAAGAGAAAAATTAAAAAGCTCCAAAAAGCTTAAAAAGGTAAAACTAAACAAAACTTAATTTTTCCCCATCTTATGGCTGTACTCTCCACACCTAATTCAAAGTAAAGCAATACTTTACAGAAACTCACAGCACAGTTTCAGATTCATGGGGAAGGACTGCTATACTAATACTGTAATGCATCCATGTTTCTGTACTGCCAGATGTCATTCTAACACTTCAACACACCAGTAGTTTTCCAAAAATACAAACTAAAAAAAGGATCAAAATACATTTTACTACACTATTCCATCAGGTTCACATATGAATTAAACTGATTCTTCAAAGAAAAGTACAAAAACTTAACAAAATAAATATCTATGAATGAATGTATTATTTTGAATAATTTCTGAAATACCATGTTGAACTAAAATTTAAAGTCACCTGCTGTTTTAGGAGAACTACTTAAAGATTAAATTCCAGGCCCACTTAATCTCAGCATGCAATTTACCACAAAAATTAACCCTGTACTGACAAAAAGATGCCCACTACTATCAAATTTGACTGCATTCACGTCACGTACCATCCGATCACGGCCTAATTTTTGGTGGGTTGATGATGCTGATAAGTATGTATCTTACCGATTCTATAGGCTTGTCTAGAGATGCTTGCTCTATCTCCAGGTGCCCTTCTTCATATTGATCAAAGTGATTGCCCTGTAAAAGAAAAGGAGGGTTAGCTCTACAGCAGAGAACACATTTCCAACAGTCTAGTTTCAAGATTCCAGTTTGTATACAGTGTTATATTTTATATAATTTTGCTAAAAAATGAACTTATTAAATACAAGCTCAATTCAGTATATAGGCTACAAGAATAAAACAAAAATTCTTCTAAAAACTAACTAAGCCAATTTGATGATAATCATAAACTATGGAAGTTGGCAAAATATCAAATGTTTACGATGACAATACTTTTGGGTTTTTTCTCTAGAAAGTCTGTGAAAACACTGACCATAAGCACCAGTGCTGGCCTTAAAAATCACACAGGACAAGAAGCAGAAGGAACTGACCCCACCACAACAAAGGGGGGTTTTGTTGTCTTTTCTCTTTTAAAGAAGAGTAAGGCTTTCCTTGCAGCAGGAAATCCAAATTGCTTGAGGCATACACGTAATTTCACACACCTTAAACCAACAAAACCCCACAGTGGTACCAAACAAAACCTCTCCCTGTGCCCAAAGCACTTGTGCATGTTCTGGAGCAGCCCCTTCCTTGAATCTAGGCAGCTGCACAGTGAACTATTAGTAGAAGTGATCCTCCAACACTCAAAAAAGCCATTAGTTTCAAAACCAAGCAGTCTCCCAACACAGCTGACCACGTGGCCACACAAGCACATATGTTGGCACAAAGAATGCCGGGATGCACGCGCAGAACTGCTTATTCCAGGCGTACCAGCTTAAAGCATTTGTGAGCACAGTACCTAAAACTGCTACACAAAAAACAACAGGACTGAGGAACACATTTGAGGAAAGAGACAGACCAAGAGATACACAAGGAAGTGTACTAATAAAGTGTGCAGATACTCACACAGCAAAGAAAAGGCCACGAAGAATGATAAACACAAGCACGTTGCTTCCTTACACTCTTGGAGCAACTCCCTGAAACATCTTTAGTCCTACAGCTTGGTCATGTATAATAATTAAAGTAGATAGGAAAATTAAATAGGATTGTTATTATGGTGTACTGAGCCCAGCCTCCATCAACATATACCATGCACACTTAAAGATTGCTGATTTCTGAACAGGGCAACCTCTCCCCTACCCAACAGTCCCACGTAAGCACAGTACAACACACAAATGACAGCCACTAGAGTAGAGACTAGAGTCGAGCAATCCTCCTCAAGCATCCGCTACAGCAAAACTCAATCTTTGCATGCTTTTGCCTGGATATTAAGCATACAGGGTTCATGAGCTAGGAAGGCAAATGGCAGTCTCTGTCCTCCAGAATAATTGTTGGTGCTGGAACACCATCAGTGCGAATGGCCATTTCAGGGGAAAAAAACAAAACAAAACATCTCTGTTGTAAATTCAGAGGTTTCTGAAACTCAAATTCCTGCAATTGCAAACACAGTGAACCATTTCTGGCCATTCAGTAGGTCTATGATGTAGCACTAACATCCACCATCACTAGAGCATGCCTGGAAAGGGAAAAAAAAAAAATCTGACTTTCTAGCTGCAAACTCAAAAGCAAACAGGAGAGATGCCTGCAGCTGAGATTAGCACAAAAGCCACTGAAGGGGGCTGTTTTCATGGGCTCTCCTAGGTTCCCTGGGCACTGCTCAGCATCACAGCCCTGTGAAATCCCAGGAGGTGCTAAGGCCTTGGCTGTCATCCCCTATTCCTTTCCCAGGCTCTGCAGTGCCACTGAAATCCTGCTGGCTGCTCAGTGAACACCAAACACCTGGTGGTTTTCATTTGCATCCCAGCTCTGCAATTACTTTGAGCAGGAGCACCTAGCACCACTGCCAAGAGAAACATGTTGTCACTCTCCTCCTTTCTACCAACACCAACTCTTCCTTCTGCAAGAATTTTAATGAAAGCCAGCATGGGAAAGAGCAAATTACAGTTGTAACGGACTGCTTGTTGGAATTTTACAAGCCAGGCACCAGTCTCCAAAAACCCTCTGGAACGAGTGTTCATATCTAGTGATGCAAATCTGCAAGAGACCATCTTGACAAAAACCTGTTGCCAAGAGAACGTGCTTTGATGCTGGTGCCCCAACCGCCAGCCTATACATCATCTGCAGTCCACAGTGATAATTCGCCCAGGCCACGCTCTGCTCCCAGCAGTCTTCTTTCCCACAGCCTCTCCAGAGCAAATTTGGGGCTTAATCTGCAGGCAGCAATCCACTTCCATCCATTTTTTTTGGACAGCCTTCAAGGAGCAAGCTGAAGGCAAACTTACCATGCACATGCAGTCATCGAGCTGCTTAAAAACGCTAGTAAGTCTTGGAGACAGGCACAGTGTAGATGTACAGACTGTACATGTGTGCGCTGTGAAGTCAGGGAGCCCAGCAGGGAGAAGACAACATGAAACCTGCCTCAATGGCAGGATGACACAGCCCAGCCTCCCAATAAGTAGCGCCCAACAGAACAAAAGCAGTCAAGAGTGCACACGCTGTTAATGAATTGCACTGTTGACTGCTAAACGCTAGCGAAAACACACTACTAAAACTTCACATATAAAAAAATTAAATCCACGTAACATCTAGTTAACAAACCCTTGAAACACTCTCAGCAAAAACAAAGACATACTTCCCCCCTGCCTAATTTCACAATGTGATTTGCTGCCTGCAGATAGCTCAGAATATGCCAACTAAATTACCTGGAGTTGGCAAAATATTTCTGCCTACTCACCGTCTCCTTCGGCGCACTGCCTGCCAAGACAGTTAAAATTGTTTTTACAAAGGCAAGGGTCAATTCCAGTTTGAAAGCATGCCTTGCTGATTTGAGGCTTTACAACTCGATTTTTCTGTGCTGAAAAACAATGTCTCCTCCCAAAAGCCATACAAAAAACTGAACACTCAGTATGTCACAGCCAAATGTAAAGAAGTCAGAAAGCAAATAAAGCCATTCTCTCTAAGTTCTAGTGATCCCACTATTATCCACTTTATATACTTGGGGATTTATTATCTACTTGATATCTACTTTGGGTTTTTTTGTTACTGGTAATGGGAGTGGGAAGGGGTTGCTTGTTTTTACAAACAGCAATACTAATACTAGAGCTTACAAAAGAGGCAGGGTGCTTCCCATCATCTTGAACTCCTGGGTATGCAAATGCCACCTGAGCACACAGGAACAAGGCTTGGTGGGATGCTGACAAACTGCTCGCTATATTAGGAACTTGGCTGTTACAGGCTTGGTAATTAAAGGCATCAGAATAACAAAGTGTCCAAACTGAACTGAAATCAATACTCATCACAGAGACTGTTCTTTAATTATCAATACTTAAAACAAATGATAAAGGAAAAATTTCCCTTCCACCATAAAGTAACTCGCCCTGGAAAAAAGCAAGAGGATAATTCAACAGTCATACTGAGGTCAAATTTCTGAGCCTATTCAACCTCACAGTGCCTAACAAGCAAGAAGAAAAATGGTTCTTGCTTCTGAGGCCACAAGAAACTGCTTGTTAAGGTGATGTTGTCTGCCATCGTGGTGATCACAGCCTTTCGGAGCTGGGACTCTGTGGGGCTAGAGGCAGCACAGTCTGTCCCTTTGCCTCCTCATCCCTGGAGCTGGCTAAGGAACAAGTTGGGGGGAATTCCATCTGTTTTCCTTCTTTTCCAATTCTTCAACCTAGCACATCAAATGGATCTGTATAACATTTCTGTTTTGCTGTATCTTAAGACAATGAATCAGAGGAAGACAAAATACTTTAACATTTAAATCTAACAATTATTTAAACCCTAAATGTTGAATCTGTTGAGAATAAACTAAATTTCTGGCAAACATGAACTGTAAGCACAGACCACATTTTAATATTATTTTGATCTGTGTCTTCTGTGGACTTAAGGGATGCTTCCCTCTTCCGAGGAAACCTTTAAGTGAAAAGAATTCAATCCCTACAAAATGGATACCAGGCCATAAAATAACAGCTGCATTAAAACCAGCACTATTCAAAACCTATTCCCAAACCTTCTTCCCTGTATGACTAGTATAGAGATACAGTAAAATCCTGGCCCTGCTTGCTAATGACAAGGTTTCCACCTACCCCCGTGGACAAGGATTTCAGGGCTGCATGCAGTGCCCTTCTCCCTCTCATCCTCTGCCCCTCCATTTTAGAGCTGCCTGTATCAGGCTTCCTCACTTCTGCTTTGTAAAACAAGATGTGTTGCACTGCTTATATCACTTTCTTACAGATGCTACCTCCATCCTAAAACAGCAGAGCAAATAAGATGAGAGGCTTCCACTTAAACATAATTTATTGCTATCACTTTGCGCTACAGCAAGCACTCTGACACTAGGTGCTTCTCTACAAGCGTACTGAAATTCAATATATTTTACTGCTTGGATGAGAAGCAAGGACAAGCCTTCAACATCTAAACATTCCTCATTATACACCACGCACACCATTTAATTTCCTTGTTGCATTCACCTCCAGGAGTCAATCTGTTTGTGTCCTGTAATTTTTTGTGTAATATCATCCCAACTTTGGCTAAGTACCTATTTTAGTTACTCACAGTCAAGTGTCCTCTCCTCTCTCCTCCACTTTCTCATTGTTTGATCTTTGCATGAAGCTCTTCACCAAACCTTATGTCTTAGAGCCCTCACACATTTAACTGCTGAGTTATAAATACAGCATTTGAAAAATCAACTAACAAAAGCTGCCTCCATGCAGGATTTTAGACCCCTATTCTCCCTTATTTACATTGTAAATACTTCAGAGCTCTGGCCCAACAAATGCCATTTTCTGAAACAATTCAAGTTAAATAGCTAACGGAAAAGAGTACCACTGTTTCTTTCTTTCTTACTTATAAGGTCCCAAACATTGTACCAGTGAGACATAGTCAGTATCATTAAAAAAAAAAAAATTTAAGACCTTAATCACACTTTCATCCCAAAATCTCTAGTGGCAAGAATTGTTGCCATTAAATGACTCAATGCAAGTGAAATGAATTGTTGATTTAAGCCCATTTATCAGAGTAAGTTTAGTATCACAGAATTAATTCTCTCCCCTACATGAGGCACCTTTTCATCAAGGTGGGCAAAGACAAAGCATCTAAGGACACACAGATATCACTGGGCTGGGTGGAGGAACCTTTTAAAAGCATCTTCACAGGCAGAAGAAAACTACAAGGCAGAAGAAAAATATGCTCTCTCTCCTTCCCTCTCACTCCCCCAAAATGGTGTATCCAAAACCAAACCGACTTCCGAATGCTGCATTTTCTAAGTCACCTACAGCATCATCAACACAAGGGGGAAAGAACTATGAGTCACTTCAGCTGCTTCAAGGCTATTAGACCTCCCTGGATATTAATTACTGGACTGCTCTTTACAATCTGTCCAAGCACAGAGGATATTAAGATGTCAACATGCAGAATACATTCCATATAGTGCACGTTCCTGACATGAATTAGTGGTTTCTTTTATGAACAGCCCTAAGTTATCTATGTATTATTTCAAAAGAAAAGTAAAAGTGGTAGTCTACATTTCAGTAGCTAAGCCAAACTTTGAAACACAGCTCTCATGCAGAGACGGGAGAAGAATAGTATAATGGAGACGTGAAAGCAATGGTCTTCTTTCAGAACGTCTTCATTCAGCTGTCCTTTCAGTTACTGCTCAACAAGAGAGCTCAGTTACATGAACATTATTATTAATATGAAGGAAGATGATGTAAGT
Organism: Haliaeetus leucocephalus; assembly: GCF_000737465.1. Classification (NCBI taxonomy): domain Eukaryota; kingdom Metazoa; phylum Chordata; class Aves; order Accipitriformes; family Accipitridae; genus Haliaeetus; species Haliaeetus leucocephalus. The sequence goes on along the minus strand of NW_010972580.1, from coordinate 829,485 downwards.
TACAAAAACCAACAGAAATCAGATACGAAGAGCCTAGAATGAGAATACCTGGGGAAAATGCTGCCTGCTCCACAAGTCACAGGGACAACGTCTTCGACAGTGTGATAAAATAAGACGACTCCAGCATAAAACCTATGCCTAAGAGCACCAAAATCAGTGATGACTGCAGAGGGAACATGCAGAATGCAGTTGCTGAGATGTCAAAGCAGAAACTATTTACGTCCACACTGAATTTCAGGACCAGCTTAGGAAGGTGCACAGAAATGCCTGTTCCCGTGACCATGCAGATAACAACCTAAAGAAAGTGATTTTGCAGAAACGTCTCACTATACTCACCATCATTATTTCTTAAATGCACTGGAAAAGAGCACAGCGTGATCATGATTGCTTAACTGCACTTGAAAAGAGCACAGTGTGCTCCTTAGATATTCAAAAATTAGTTTTACACTGGTAGAATATCAGGAAGAGACTCAAAAAATAACATTTATACTGCATTTACTTTAGAAAATGGAATTTTAAAACACTAAAGCAAGTCAGCACCACTTGTGCATATTCTATTTACCCATCAATTCAATCAATAAACCTTAAACTCCCCAAAATACTAAGTCAAGCCATAAAATTCAGGGTTGTTACCCACAAGTGCCACTTTAAAACATTTAACCAAGCCCAGTCCCCATTCCTGAAAGCTCTGAAGGCATTAGGCTGCAAACCAGCAGCTGAGACACTGGGAATATCAAAAAAGAGAAATGAGTACCCACAAAAAAGGCTATTTTCTACTGTAGATAAAGCCAAGGCAGACCGTGTTAGCTACAAATCACAGAATATTTTGCAGTGCCCTCCACTTTCTGCTCCCGCAACTGGAAAGCACAGCTGACATTTCCTGCAGCCGTCCCAGGACGGGTCAGCACAGATGCAAGGTCTCAACGTTTGAGCACAGGAAACTGAAGCAGCATCTGAACACAAGTGAGCAAATGCCACCTCTCCACAATCATTGCTGCCTGCACACATATGGCACCTTCACAGATCAAGGTCCGAGGGGGGGGGGGGGGGGGGGGCGCGGTTCCC
>NW_010972580.1:819823-828410 GCF_000737465.1 Haliaeetus leucocephalus | reverse complement strand
AGGCCAGGGGGGGGGGGGGGGGGGGGGAGACTCACTGATTCCAGAAGCAAATATCCTAATAAATTTAAAATTTTCTTTTTTAAAGGAGGAGATTGAGCAGTTACAAGACCTTTAGGAGGACAAGGCACCTTAACGTCCATTGGCTTTTTCCAACGATGGCTCCTAGCACAACCCTTGCAAGCACTCCACATCCAGGACACCTGCGTCAATGTTGCTAGTCCAGCACCAGCACAGTAGCCAAGAGACAGGCACAAGACTCACTCCGCAAGGACCTGACATAGCACCAGGCTCTTGCGTAACCCAAAGACTAGGAATTTCAGCAGACCATAATCAACATTTATTTCATTTTGTGTTGCATTCCATGTCCAGTTCTCTCTTTAAAAATTCTTCCAGCTTGGTCAGCTGTTGTTACCAGACCTTCCAGTTTTGCACAGCCCCAAGCTCGACCAACCCACCTCTCCCCACACTGCCTGAAGGCAACACATACCACCAGGCACAGTTATAGGGTTATATGTGGGACAGAGAGAGAAGAAAAACCAACTCCAGGCAAGGTCAGATATGAAAGGCATAACTGACAAGGTCTGCTAGTACTACCTCTTACTTTGTTTATTTGTGGGGCTCTATCAACTACATCATCTGCTGACTTCTTCAGTAAATTTCAGCCAACATAGATGGGAGAGGGAAAGTGGTAAAACCAAATCCAGCTCACCATAACTAATCAACTGTTTATTACACACAATCAAAACGTAACGGGCTTATAATTCCTCCGCAAGATCCGTATTGCCCTGTGTACGCTGACTACAGATCTCAGACAGTAATTTATGCTGCCCTTTTAAGCTAAGCAGGACCTGATGACTCTATACGATGGAAGATCTCCAAAACGTAATTGATGCAGACAACCGTGTTGATGTTTAGAAATCCATCCAGAGAATTCAAAAACAACTCCAGGAAAGCATAGCTTAGGAGTGTTTCTTGAATATTCATTACGTGCCCAGAAGAAAATACATTTTTAAGACCAATATGCACCTAGAAGATGACTCCATCCAACCCTGCTCACACTGGAAGCTTTCTTGGATAATTTTAAAGGCCATGTGGTTTCTAAAAACTATAAAAAGTAATACAAAAGCAACTTTGTACTGGTACCTGGAAAGCCTTTGTTAATGCTTCCCAGAACAAAACCATCCTTTTCCCTGTTGTTCCCTGTAGTGACTGTAAAGACGCAAAAAAATTCAGTTATCCTTTCCTAGCAACATAGAGGTAAAGCATTCACAAACAGCAGCTAGCATTCTCATAGCTTTCTGTGTGTTATAAGTCACCTTCCCAGTCTCTTCCCTGTAAATAAGCAATACAAGAGGGTAAGTATGGACACTGCACATCTTCACACCCACCAAAATAGCTTAATATTTACAGTCAACATCTTGTGAAAGCTGCAGCAAAACCTCATTGTAGGCAAACATGCACATCAATTATTTTGAGAGTACTTAAAATGAAAATCCTGTCAAGTCAATACAACAAAAGTAATCACTTAAGATTTGGATATGAATTTAAATTGGCAACTTTTGCAAGAAGCACCTTGTAATTACACGTTGAGAAGTTGATGGCACCTTTTGTTTACCAAACTAAAAGTTAGTTTTGATGGCAAAATTCTACCTGTTAAGTCCAAAAACAATATAAAAACACCCGCCAGAACACATTCAAGACTACTTATAGGTCAAGAGCTTTAAATGGGGAAAATGTGCATATAAATACCTAGTTAGAGCTATCCAATTAAAAACATGTTCTACAGTTCAGAGATAAACAGCTTGTACAAAAAGGAGTGGAAGCCAGAGGCAGGTCCCCGCTTCACTATGCTTTGCATACTTTGGCACCAAACAAGAACAATTTAATGTCTTTCAGATTCCTTCTGCCGCTACCAACGCCAGCTATAAATCTGTTCCAGCACATGAGGGATACTGTTCAGTTCTTCAATGCTTCCAGCAACTGTACCAAAGAGTATTAGCATTGGTCTCACTCACCCAATTTTCTCTTAGCCATTTCTTAACATACCTCGATGCAGAAGATGCTGCAGCTTCCAGCACCCGCATCTTCATGACTAACAAGGACTTTGAAACAAGAGAAAGAGAAAATACCCTGATGGGACAGGGTGCTAGTCATTTAATATCTAGGGTATAATTTATTTACCACCACAAACTTTCAAGCTTTCATAGTACAGTCTTTCTTCTTTTTTCTCCCTCAATATGGTGTTTGACTTGATAAAGGATTGTTTCTAAACCAAAACATCACAGAAAACCTCACTCAGGAGCACGTTAACCGGATTCAAACTCCTAACTTGTTCCACAAGACTTGGTACCATTCAACTTTTTATCAATGACCAGAGAAGAAATAGAGCAACTGCCAGCTCAGTTTGCAGGTCGCGAAGCCCAACAAATAGTAAGCGGCAATGTGGATGATGTGTTTGTACAGAGCAATCTGACCCATATAACACTGGCCTGAACTCACTAACACAAAGTCTGTTTTCACAGAGCCCTGTACAAACACACCTGCAGCACAGGGCTGCACCCAAGCAGGCAAAAGAAATCCAAGTTAAAACTTCTTCATGCAATATGGTAGCAAAAAGGATAAAAATACAGTCCAAAGGTGTGTAACAAAGGAGCATCAAATAAGAATAAAGTAGTAAAAAAGAGTTTATCTCTGTATATTATACAGATGGAGTCTATTCCAGACTCCTCTATGCAAGTCTTATAGTCATAAACGTGGAAAATTTTAAGATGCAGAAAGCCATAACAATGCAAAGGGAAAAGCAAAATGCCCTGCAATAAGGGAATTGAGAGATCAGACCGTTAAGGCTCTCAGAACAGGCTAGGACTAAGACAGAAATGCTATATATGCCCTTACATAAGACGAGACAGTGTAGTGATGTGTGCTTTGGCATAGTAGAGAAGGACATAACAAGAAACAACAGCTAAAAGCTGAAAATAGAAAAATCTAGAAGAAAAATAAAGGAAAACACACTTTCAGTGGCCAAACTACCAGAACAATCTACAAAGGAAAAACCTTCACCATCACCACTTGTCTTCAAGAGAAAGAGATACTGTAACCAAACTCTAATTCCTGGACTCAAAACTGGGTCAAATGATGGAAACTGAAGGCTAAGGGATACCTGGATATTTAAAGCATACATCCTAATATCAACTTCTGGCTTGAAAACTGTGAATGGCTAAAATCTCAAATGAATTAATTGCTCATAGAGCTGCTTGAAGGTGGAAAGTACCAAAAATTACTACAGGTTTAAAACTGTATGGTAGGAGCAAAGCATATGTCAGCTGAGGAAAAGTTGACCAAGAACTGCAATACTGCTTTTTGATCGGATGAACTCCTAAAGCTCTACATCCCCACATAGCAGGTGTTAGGAGACTAGTTAGGAGGGTTTGGTTTTGTTTCAGAGGGGGTGACTCAGAAGAAGCTGAGATAGCTTAGACATGGTTTGTGGGACTCTAGAATAAAGTGTTTCCTATCCAGTTAACCACGGCAACAGACAACATCACCGGACGAGAGGAGAGAACAGAAGCGACAAAACACAGAGTAGGGAAAGGTACGACCAAGACAGGAAAGAATGTCTGTATAAAATTAATTTACCACACAAGTACCAAAAATTCACATTGAAGTTCAGATTCTCCTGTGATCTTCTAAAAATTAAACCAATACTACTCCATTTACTTTATAACTCATCTTCCCCTCCCTTCCATGCTCACACAGGCAGGCAAAAAATCAGAGTTCTGATGTTCCTGCTTTGCTCAACTGAGAGGTAAGCATGTCTTGCCATGGAGGTAAGAGCAGTATTCTTCCTGTGCTGTGCCCATACCAGAAATATAAACCTCATCTAATGACAAATGAGGATCTCTAAACAATACTAATAGATTTTAGAAAATCTAAGATCAATTCTTAAATTAGAAAACACGCCATGGAAAAGGCTACCTCCTGGACTGCTTTCAGCTACGTTTGTCAAAGGCAAATTCACACACCAGGATCTTGTATCAATTGAAGCTCAGGATAACATATTTTGCAGAGACTCCAATCCTTGTTCCCTCACATTAAGTTTTTCTTCTCCCAATTAGTACAAGTAGGCAAAAGAAAATGACCTTTTTATTTCCTTGCAGCACAGAGAAAAGCCATCAACTTACTTTGCCACAAAACCCACGAGCAGTCATGCCCTGCTGAAGGATATAAAAATCAAATATGTTTGCCTTAGGCAGCACCTAAGAAATGAATTGAAGTTGAAGCCACTGACAAGACGCACTCATTAGAAGGACAGATTTTAAAACTCCATGCTGTCAGCCCAGATGTCCAGTAAGCCGGACTGCCTAAGCTGCTTGGGAACAAAACTTATCCCTGACATTCTGCCAATTAAAAAGCATAAAATCCCCATGCCATCAGCGTTCAGCTCAACTTGCTGGAAGCAGCAGAACTAGAAGCACAGACCAGCCAGTAACAGCGATGTGCTTGGTTAGCTCTTCAAATCCTTGGGGGGGGGAGACGACAGCCTACCTTCCTGGCATAAGCAAGAATACCAGAACTGAAGTTCAGACTGGCCATATTTCAACTCAGTTTGGAAAACCAGACACTTCTGCTTGGTGGAAGTGTTATTCTATTATACAGACTATACAACAAATTAAAAAAACAAGAGACAGAACAGTTTGTGTTCCGTCTGGCTAATGATGCAAGTAAGTGCAATGTACGTAGGAAGAGGAAATTATTGTACACATATACACATATGGCTCGTAATATTTCTGCTTCAACAATGAAAAGCAGAAAGATATAGCAAGAAAACGTTTTCTCAACATCTGTGAGTATCTGGGAGCTCCACTGGACTTCAGCAATATGGAGACATCCCCAGTATTCATTCTTTGAGTTCATTAATCTAAAGAATAAAACTATTGCAATTACAAAAATAACACTAAAAGATATATTTACTCATTGCAGCAGTCTCACATATACACACAGCTTTCAGTAATGCTTTTAAAATACTCTGTTAGCATAGTCAACAGCTATCATTCATAACTACTTGAAGTAACAACGGTTCACAAGTTTGTCTCTGCCATGGGGAAGCCAGTTAATCAAGGAGACAGCAGAAGCAGACAACTGACAGGCATCCCTGTGACAGGTAAGTAGTACGATCTTTTAACCGAAGGACTAAGCTTGTCCACAGCCCACTCAAAAATAACCCCTCCAGCAATGGAAAAGGGAAAAAGGTTGGGATTTATTCGGGTAAGCAATTCAGTAGACTTAACTTACCATTTCAGAGCCTAGAGAGAGGAAAGAGAAGGAAGGTCAGTAATATCCTTCCTCCTTCAGTAATTCATTTCACTGCCCAAAGCCTCCCAAACAAACTGCTGTGCTGCCCTGGTCAGGGAAAGATCAAGAATTAATGGACAGAGCAAAGCTAAATGCCTTTCACTGCAGCTGCCCTCAAGTTCAGCACCTGCAAAATACAGTCAAAACCAGGGGCTTTCCCCTGAGTTTTTTCTAAGATTTGAGAGCATACAGCAAAAAGAGAAGAGGATCTAAGCTTCTAAAGCTACACAGAATGGCAAAAGCAAGACAATCCTATAAAAAAAAAAAAAACCAAAGCTGCTTAATCACCTCATTGTGGCTATATCCTCCAATGCCAGTTCCTGCTCCTTTGGCAATTTCAGCTTTCAAACCATCCTTGGCTTTGAGGTTCCTTCCACCCTACCATAGAGAGAACTCAGAATTTCTGAGTACATAATCTTTCTCCTCCCCCTCCATACCATGATCTTTATCCTTAAGGATATCTGACTTTCTTATCCTTATACTAGCTACTCTTTTCCACAGGGTTACTTATAACCCCGTGATAGTGTCTCCACTCCCTCTGCAGCTTTCTTTATACCCATCGCATCACTCTGGCTGCAGTTATGGGAAGGTACCCCACTGCTGCTTATTTCTCCAATGCTCAGCTGATCCCTCTGCTCAACAATCCTTCTCCCCTCATCACCTTTTTATGCACTTCAGACCATTTATACCTTCTTTTTCTCAGCTGGTTTAGGTCCTTTCCTTCCTGAACCCATTTCCCTCCAGTCCCATACATTTCCATTCCTGCCTTCCCCTATCGCACTGGGCTTCCTTTAGACAGGCACAGGGGAGAAAAGAATAGTTCTCAGCCGCTCTCTCACCTTTAATCCACTTCTCTCCAGCATATCAGAAACTCAGAAACCTGAATATCACCTCTGCTAACCTCATCTCTCCCCTGCCCACATCAATGCTTGCACTCTTGCCAAACTAATCCTCCCAAACCCAGAATCTTTCCAGTTTCTTTCCAGAAAGAAGGTTGATAACATTAAAGACAACCCTAAAATGCTTTTTTTTCCATCCAGTGACTCTCTTCCACTAGCCACATCACTAGTCCCAAGGCATTTGCCTTTCTTCCAAACAGCTAAAAGGTTCCTTTGACCCATACACTTTACTCCTGACCTTTTGTTTCTCTTCCTCTCTCGAGACAGTAACACATCCTTTTACATTGTCAAGAAGATCACAAGTAGATCACCCAAGAACAAAATCCGAGGGATCTCTACAGCCTCCCTCCCCCTCACCATGCCGCATCCATCCCTGCTTCAAGCCGTGTAATTTTAGAGCACCATCTCCCTTTTGTCATGCCTACTTGGGTCTCAACAGACTAGCAGTAACACAGGGTCACGTTTGTAGTCATACTCAAAGGACAGAAATTTCATCTGCTGAAGCTTAGAATTAAAACTGCTAGAAATTGCATGAAAAAGGCATTCTTAACACCGACAGAAACACTCCTACAAAGGGAGCCTACATATGAATTTGTGACTTCACACTAACAGTGTGTGTTATTTTTGCTGTAGTTTTGAGACCAGTATTTTATAGAGATGATCAAAAGCTGCAAGCTAAAGGCAGACGTATTTTTACCTATGCTTAGCAACAGTCACAGCACAGCTTTCACAGCAGACCTGCAAACATCATAGTGAGCCATTTCCTTTATTCCACGCCAGTGTTATATCTCAAGTGACCTCCATCTAAATATAGAGAAGAAAGTCAAAAATCTTCTCTGAAAGTGATTTTGATGAAGAAGGAGGAAAGCTAAGGTTCAAAAAGTCTTTCTCCACCAATATACTTCAGAAAAATTGTTAGACTGACCAACTGTCAGGGGTACATGCACAGGCGCTTGAGCTCCCACCAATTCAGTGCGACCTTGGCCAAGATACTTGGGCCCAGCCTCCCTCTAATCAGCTCTTTCACAGCTCATTGTTGTCAGGTTCAGTCCTCTGCAAGCCTTAACCAATTCCAAACTGTTCTTCCCAGAGGACCGATTCCACTCTTCCCTCGAAGGAAGCTTTAACACGCAAAATAAAATATCTTCTCACTGGCAAATTTTCAGGAAGAACAGAGAAGTTACCCTACTATAAAAATAAACCCTACCTTTTTATTTTTTACTCTAGTCTATGGGAAAGACAGTGAAACCTGATATTTGGCATGCATAAACTCCCAATTAAAAATAGTGCCCTTTCTTAAAGTCAAGGGAAAACAGGATTGTGACTGGGTTATTGTTTCTGAGCATGCTCAGCAGCTTTTAAGATTTCAGCATCGGGTAATGGAGCCCTGTTTCCTCTCTGACATCACTACACATTCTCCCTGCATGACCAGAGCAATGACACAGTAACAGGTTTTGCTGCTACAATTATTTTTTTTGCAAAGAGGTTGCCCCACAAAGGGACAAGAACAAGGACACCGAGCAAAAGGCACATGTGAACAAGTTGTGCAATGCATGACTACAGAGCTTACCCATTTCTCGGCTACATTCTGCAGTCCCGGACTTGTTTTAGGTTCCCCATCTCTCCCCTCCCAAATCAAACTATTACGAAAAATGTATTTTCAAACCCAAGATCTGGCTCCCTCCACTTCCTGAAACAGGAACTTCAAAACCAAATCAGACCATCTCAGTATTAATTACGATTCATTTCTTCATTTAAGGAAATGAACGACGCAAACCAGCCCCTGTGTTTAGGGCTGTGTTAGGAAGCCATACCTACAGTCCACAGATAAGGTCATGCTAACAGTGCAGTCAACCACACTGATATGTATTTTCTCGTGTGTTTCTAACACAGTTTAGTAAAGACTTACGAAGTGTGCATCCCCTAAAACATCCAGAAGGAACAATGTAAATTAATTACTACTGGATGTCCTGACTCTTTTCAGGATCCCACTGTAACGCTACATTAAGTAGAATTACGCAAGCTCCGCAACTATAAAAAAACCCTCCCAAATATTTAGATGAAAAGCATGAGCTTGGGTGAAAAGCACTATTCCAACTTCGGGCTCCCGAAACAAGGACCACACATAAAAGCTCATCAGTAGCTCTTCTGGAGGTGCATTTATTCTCACTCCTTTTGTTTTTCTTTCTAACCTCGAGACTTTCTCAGGCTGAAGTCAGAAAACAAAATGTCATTGTTTAAGCTTAATGAGTCAACATTAATTTCACCATTGTTTATTTAAATCCCCTTTAAAACAGCAACAGTGGCGTTAATTACGTTGAAATACTAATGTTTTC
>NW_010972580.1:819485-819813 GCF_000737465.1 Haliaeetus leucocephalus | reverse complement strand
GGTGGGTGGGGGGGGGGGGGGGGTACGAGAAAGTAAAACGCCTTTTCCACACGAGGGGGGTCGCTGGCACACACTGGGAGACGGGGATGCCTCGGCCGGGGGCAGCCCCCCGCCGGGGAGCCACGCCGGGCAGGTGAGCCCCGCGGCGAGCGGCGGCCCCAACCATCCCGCCGGGCTGCCGCTCCCGCCCAGCCTCCGGCCTAACAGACCGTATAAAACGACCGGGGAAAAAAAAAATAATAATAATAACCCAAACACTAAAACCCACGCTCCTGCGGGTGAGGGCTACCTCAGCGGGGGGGACCCCTCGCCGGCCCCGTCCGCGGGG
>NW_010972580.1:811396-818967 GCF_000737465.1 Haliaeetus leucocephalus | reverse complement strand
CGGGCGGGAAGCTGGTGGCTCGCTGCTAAGGGCCGGGTACGGGCAGCAGCGCGAGAGCCGGCCCGCTGATAGGCGGCTGCCGGGGGAGCGGAGGGTAGCAGGTACCGGCGGCCGCACCGTTAAGCCTCGGCCGCAGCGGGTTGTTCCCCGCCCCGAGCCCCGCTGCGGTTTGGAACGGAGTGCGCGGCGCGCATGCGCCGCTCCCCGCTGACGCGCGCACCCTGGCAACCAACGAGGAAGCGAGCTGCTGTAGCACGGGGCGCCCGAGCTGCTCCCCGCAACCTCGTGCCTGCGCATGCGCAGGGTTGTCAGGCGGCGAGCACTCGACCCTGGGGCACAGGGGAGGGCGCGAGCCCTGCTTCAGCTTTCCCGCCCTCCCGGCCCGAACCAATGGGGCTGTCCCAGCCTCTTGAGTGATGGCGGTAGGAACCAGTAGGAGCAGGGACTCGCTGCTGCCCCCTGGCGTGCGTCGCGTGTCACGCTGGCTGCTGAGGGGTGCGTGCGCAGTCTCTTCAGAGGAGCCGGGCGGGAGCGGGGACTGAGGAGCGCTGGGAAGGGGGGTCGGGGCAGCCAGGCACCCCTCGGGCGGTGGGGAAAGGCCCCTGGCCCAGCTAGTCTGGGGGCCTGGGGCCACCCCTGAGGCGGGTGATGGGGCTTGGGGCCAGCCCTGAGGTAGGCCATGGTGCCCAGCACAAAGCCTGAGCTCGGGGGTGCTCGGAGCCAACCCTGAGGTGAAGCACAGTGCCCAGGGCCAGCTGGAGCCATGCCTGTAGCCCTGTTCCCACCCCAGGCCTTCAGCCAGGCCAGGCTGCAGGGGCCTTTCTTTACCCCTGAGCAGGGAGGCGTGTGCCTGGCTTGCACAAGCATAGCCAAGTCCCCGTATGTGGTGGCAGAGGAGCAGCGCCCCGGGCCTGCATGCACCAGGCGATGCTTGGGGTATCCATCTTGCAGCAGCCCACAGGGCTTGCGGCAGACGAGGCCCTGCTTTTCCATCCACCACCACAGCTGTTACCAGCTGTCTCTGAGCGCGGCAGCGTGTGTCACCGTCTCTCTGCCATCCCTGACAGCAGGAAAACTGGATTCCATCTGTCTCTCCATTCATTCCTTTTCTTTCTCTCACCAGAAGCCTTGCTGCCTGAATCCTGCTTGCGTGCTGCCCTCTGCTGCCTCGTCGAGGCAGGGTGAGGAGAGAGGAGTTTGGAAACGGGCCTTTCTGAAGCGTGTTCACCAGACCGTGCCTCCATGTGCACCACCAAACCTGTCAATGAGGTGTATGCCTGTGACAGCAAGCCCTGCACAGTGGGGCTGTGGGTTAGATGCAGGGGCGGCCAAAGCGGTGGTTGTGCTTTGTGCTAGGCAGCGTAGCTCGTAGCAGAGCTGACTGGATCTATTACTGCAGTGTGGCAGGCTGGGCTGCACTGCCAGAACTCCTGTGTGGAGCTCCCTCATGCATCTGCAGTCAACCCTGTGTGCTGAGGAGGACCTTGTGGTTGAGAGTTGGGACCTCTGCATCGCAGGGTGGCTATGAGACCTTTTGCTGGGCACAAACATGCTTGAGTTTGCTCCTCATTGCATTAAGAAAGTCCTGTTGATGCCATGCCTGTTGGTGCTTTACTCTGCTCCCCTCCAAATACCTAAGCACTGGGGATCACCTGTCTTGTCCTGCATCAGGTTTGTGGTCTCACCCACCTGGGTGAGTGGCAACTGCCAGTTTGGAGCTGCCAGGCCTCTGCCTTTCCTCCACTGGTGATGGTCTCCCTCCCTGCTGACGTCCCTGTGGTTCCTTGTGCCCCGAGGACTGCCCTGCAGCTTAGCCCCATGGAGGGTGGAGAAGCTGAGGCATGGAGGGGAGCAGCCTTTCTCCTTCCAGGAATTACCACTGTGTTTTTTGGAGGGGACTGTCTCACCCCTCGTCCTCCCAAAGCACCCAGACGGGTCCAGGCAGGCAGGGTGGACCCAGGATCCCTGCCCGGGGAGCCTGGCCACACTGCATGGAGCAGCCCCGTAGATGGCTCGGTTGAAGGGATCCACATGTCCTGCAGCCACCCCACCCGTGGGTCCCGGGTGGGCACCCTGGGCCCTGCTCAGCGCCAGGGCTGTGCCCACGAGAGGGAGCTCCTGCTCCACCCCGGTGGGCAGTGGGACCCACACACACACACTATGGGACCCTCACCCACCGTGGGGGATCTGAGGGGGATGTAGGCCCACAGGGAGATGGAGCTGTTTTGAGCCAGGCAGGATGAGCCCCAGGGCCCCGAGCGTGGGTGCCCGGCACCCGCCGGGGGGAGTGGCAGCTCCCCCAGCAGGACCCAGATGTCCTGGTGGCTTATGCCCCTTCTTGACACAGCCCCCCCCACCCCACTGGATGCACAAAGCTGATGTTCAGCAGTACCAATGATGGGGGACACCCAGCCCTGCCTGCCTGGGCTTTGGGGTGAGGAGGACCTGACACCCTGGGGGTGCTAAGCTGCGGAGGAGGGGTGGCCCCTCCCATCCTGGGGCTGGGTGCCCTCCTCGATGCTGCCCGAGGCCCCCTCACTCCCTGCCTCAGTTTCCCTTGGTGCTACAGGGGTGAGCAGAGCCCAGCTGTGGCAGCGGGAATCTGGGGCAGGCACTGAGCCTGCTTTGGGGGGGCAGCCCTGGGAGGGCTTGGGCTTCTCTGCCTGAGGTGCTTGAGGGGAACAGTGTCCCCAGGCCAGGGGACCCCCAACCCTGAGCGTGTACGTGTGCGGCGTGCACCTACGGGTGTGAGTGTGAGTGCGTGTGCGAGCAGAGGGAGGCTGGGAACCGGGAGTGAAGGAGGCCCCTTTCTGCGGGCCGGGAGGCGGAGGCCGGTGCTGCGGCCCCTGGGCCCCTCTTCTCATGTAAAGCAGCTTTGTGTGGGGGCTGCAGCCATGGGGGCCCAGAAGGAACGGCCCCCCCTTGGCTTCTCCCCGCACCAAGGGCAGCCCATGGCTGCTGGGGACGTGTGCCCGATGGGGACCTGTGCCTGCTGGGGGACAAACCTCCCCTGCCCTGCTGGCTGGGCACAGGGACATCTCAGTGTCCCCCTTGGGCAGAGCTCTGTGCCCCTGTGGGGCATGGGGACAGTTCAGTGTCCTTATTGGGCACAGCTTCATGCCACCATCAGGCATGGGGACAGTTCAGTGCCACCCTTGGGCACAGGGACAGCTCAGTGTCCCCATTGGGCACAACTCTGTGGCCCCTTTAGGCACAGGGGTGGCTCATGTCCCCATCAGGCATGGGGACAGCTGAATGTCCCCATCGGACACAGCTCAGTGCCCCCATCAGGCACAGGGACAGCTCAATGTCCCCATCAGCCATGGGGACAGCTCAGTGTCCCCCTTGGGCAAAGCCTGGTGCCCCCATGGGGCATGGGGGACAGCTCTGTGCCCCCTTTGGGCACAGGGGTGGCTCAGTGTACCCTGTGGTCTGGGGGCAATTGGAGTGGCTGTGAGTGGCTGCAGCCCCCCCACCCTGCAGAGGGGATTTGGGTGGTCCCGAGGACAGACGGGCACCCAGGGGACCCTGAGGGCCAGCCTGCACCCATGGCATGGGCTCACTTGCGTCCCCACACCCAGCCCTGACGAGGGCCGGGTATAAATAGCAGGCAGCTCTGTCACCTCCTGTCACATGCCCGGTGCTGGCAGGGTCTCCTGCCATCGGCCAGGGCACAGCTGTTCCCAGGATGGGGGGCCACAGGGGCACCCCATCCCCTCCCACCTGCCGTGCAGTGGGGCACCCCCACCACGGGCACCACCGGGGCCATCGACCCCCACCCCATACACCAGGGCTGGTGCTGCGGGGGATCCCAGGGGTCTGGGCCGCCTGCATGGGGTATTGCTGTCACCTCCTCGGGAACACAGACCCTGAGCCAGCACGGGGCCCTGGGACAGAGCTGAGGTGGCCGGACCCCTCCCATCCCATGAGGACCCATTGCTAGTGCCAGGGGCTTCCCTCCCCGGGGACAAGTGGGACATTTCTGACCCCAAATCAGAGCAAAAGGGGAAACTCACGGGGGCTGGCGGGGTCACAAAGCCTCCCGCCACCCCTGCCTCGCACCGCCAGCTTCCATGGGCAAAATTTGTCACCGCTTGACCTACCGGTCCCCAGGCGGCTCTAAAAATACCGCGTCCTCCTGACAGCGACAGCTGAGGGACCGGGCGGCGGATGCCTTGGGGACCCGTGGGGGGTCCGGAGCCGAGAGGAGAAGCGGGCCTGCCAGCACTGGGTGCCCCAGCCCCCTGCCTGCCCGGCCCCCTCTGAGCCGGGACAGTCCCTCTCTCTTCCCATGCTCCTTTTTAGGGACGCCCCAGCATCCTGCCCCACCGGGCCTGGCCCGCTGCCCCCTTCTCCCACCGGGATGCAACGAGACGGTAGCCGGTGGCACCATGCCCGGCCGTGCCCGTTCTTGCCCAGCGGCCACCGGCACGGAGCCTGGCCACGGCATGCCGTGGCGGCTGTGCCTCTCGCTGTCCCCCCGGCCCTCCCCGAAGCCCCTAATCCATCTCTCGCAGCAGGAGATGCCTAAGCTGCCTTTTCATGCCGGCTCCTCCGCGCGCGAGCTCGCCGCGCTTTCAATACCGGGTGCTGGCAGGAGATGTGTCGGACAAGCTGGAGGGATCCCTCCCCTGCCAGGAAGGTCAAGGTGTGCTTAAGCCAGCTTCCCCCCGCACACCGCCCCGGCCAGCATAGGCCAGCGTCCTGCCAGCCTGGCTTGGAGTGGGTTTTGTCCACCGCCGGCACTGGGCCGTCGGGGTTTCACCACCCCTGAGGTGTCTGGGCAGTCAGACCCTCACTTCGGTGGGAGCTTGTCCCCTCCCCGGGCTCCTGACAGCTGCTCTCAGGGTCACCCATCAGCCCTCTGGTCCCGTGCTGGGGTTCGGCTAACGCGCTCTGCCCGGTGGCTGCCGGCACCTCATGGGCGCCCGCTGCAGCCATGCTGGCAGCAAAGGCTGCCCCTGGTGCTGGGGCACCCCACGGGTACCCCAGGGCTCAGCTCACCCCCCAGCCCACCTGGCCAGTACTGCTTACGGACCCCTCCCACCCCATGGAGCCATTGCAGACCATTAGACCAGTTTAGACCAGTACAAACCAGGCCCGAGAATAGCAGGCACTGGTTCCTGCCCTCCCTAACCCACAGGATAGCGTGTGTGCAACAAAGCTGGGCACAGGCGTGCAAACACACACGTGCCAGCAGACCTTTCACACAAGCACCCCCCAGCACTGTCACCCCCTGACCCCCCAGCCCCGCTCCCACGTCCCCACGCTCACCCCTCCTGCAGGCACCGTGTGTTCATGTGCACGCTCATGTATGTGTGTGCGTGCACACGTGTGCCCGCTCACGCACAGGGGAGCGGGGGGGCCCCGTGGTGCCCGTGCTGGGGGCCCCACATCCCTCTCTGTTCCCTTGGTGACGGACCCCCGTCCTCCGCTGGCACCTTGAGCCTGCCGCCAGCCAGGGCTTTTGTGGCTGGTTTTAATTAGAGGCTCTTAAGTGTGAAACAAAGCCGAGGGCAGGGGCCGGGGGGGCCCTTCCTCTGAGCTCCTGGGGGACCCCCCGGGGGTCCCCATCCTGCCTGGCATCGCCTGGTGCAGCCGCTCCATCCCGGATTTCTGCATTTCTGCTTCGCCCTTCTCCATGCCCATCCTCAAGGGATGGGGATGGTGGGAACTGGTGCTGCTAGAGCTCCCCCCACACCAAATATTGCCCTCCTGAGCAGTCCTGGCCAGCAGCCTAAGAGTGAGGCAGTGTGTGGGGCCAGTGCCAGCTGCTGTGCCATCCCCAGCGTCACCCACGGGTGGGCACTGGGGCTCCTGTCCCCAGGGAGGAGGCTCGGAAAGGGACCGGAGCTGCCCGTGGCTGGTCTGGGGGTGCTGGGCACCTCCCAGGCTGCTGCCAGGAGTCCAAGGCCAGGACCTGGGGGGGTTCCAGCTGTGTCCCCCACCCCTGACCCTCCTGGGAGGACCCCACAAGCACCCTGGCACCCCGCGGCGCTGGAAGAGTCCCAGGGAGAGGGGCTCCACAGGGACCGTGCCCTGCTCCAGCAGGGACACCGGAGCCACGAGCCCTGCTGGAGGTGGTGGCACCCATGGGCCATCCCTGGCAGGTGGCGACCTGGGGACCCCGGGGTGCTGGGAACAGGGGACTGGCAGCACCAGGTGCCCACCAGCATCCCCCAGTGCTGTACTGGGATGAAGTGAGAGCGGAGCAGTGGGGGGACTGGGACTCCTGGGTCCCCCCCACCCTGAGCAGTTCCTTGGGGGCTGTAAGGGGGAGCCCTGGGGGGCGGACCTGGGCTTGGCCTCATACTCCCAGTAATGCCCAGCCTGGCCTGATGGCAGCACCAACCCTCTCCCGCTGGGTGCCAGGATGGGTCCCTGCCCTCGCACAGTCCCCTCTGCCCAGGAAACCAACCCCAAATCCCTGCAGGGAAGCTTTTGGGGAGGGGACAGGACCCTCTCCTGCCCTGCATGCCCCTCGCAGCACCTGGGGATCGAACTGGGAGCCTGGTGATGGGGACGAA
Source organism: Haliaeetus leucocephalus (assembly GCF_000737465.1). Classification (NCBI taxonomy): domain Eukaryota; kingdom Metazoa; phylum Chordata; class Aves; order Accipitriformes; family Accipitridae; genus Haliaeetus; species Haliaeetus leucocephalus. The sequence continues at coordinate 812,440 of NW_010972580.1, read as the reverse complement.
CGGGACCAAAGATATTCCCTGGTCACCCTGCATGTCCCTGCGAGGGGACACCCCTGAGCAGGCAAGACCCTGCCGGCTGCCTCCCTGGGGTGTCTCCTGGCACCCCCAGCCCACCCAGGGGTGCCTCCCAGGGCTGGCTGGCAGGTCTGCTCTGGGTTTCCCCCTCCCCAGGAGGGCTCAGCACCCGCTCCGGGTGGGACCACGCGTGTCTGTGGTGCCCAGAGGTCCCGGGGACCCCCTGTCCTAAGCCACCAGCACCCTGCAGCACCCAGGAGGACGGGGAGCGTGGGGACAGCCCCAGCCCCTGCCATCCCCTCTGGAAGTGACATCCCCCCCCCCCCCCCCGGAAAGAAGCCAAAATCTGAAGCTTTTAGGAAGCCAAGATCCACGTGGCTGTGCAGACACCCCCGCACCCCCTCTGTCTCCGTCCCCAGCTGGCGGGGCTGGGGCAAAGGCCACCGAGGCTGGGGACACCGGGAGGGGTGTCACACAAGCCAGACCCTGCACCCACAGGGCCGAGGGGGTCCACGGCCTGAAGAGTCACCCCACGTCACGCCTGTAAACGGGGAACCGGGAACGGGCCGGGAGGCAGCCGCTCGCCAGGATCCGGCCTGAGCTCCGGCCCCCGCAGCCCGGCACCCTGCCAGGCCCTTCGCCAGCAGCCTCCCCGGCCGAGGACTCGCTGGGCGGCCGCCAAGCGCCGGCCGTGCCGAGCCGCCCTCCCCGGCACATGGCGGCCGTGGGCTCGGCGTGGGCCCCAAAGGCAGCGCCCCTGGGTGCCCCAGCCAGGGTACGTGTGGGCGTCCGACCGCTGGCACCCATCCCGCCCCGGTTCACTCCACGGGACCACCATCCCGACCTGGTCCGGGGCCACGGGGACCCCTCCCTTCCATCCCCAACCCCTTTTGCAAAAGCGGGGAGCCCCCAGCATCCCGCCAACCGCCGCGGTGACAACCGGCACGTCCAGGGCCAGGAAAACTGACGGTGAGGTGGGGGGGAGCCAGGAGCGGGGGCTCCTCGTGTGTCCTGTCCCCGCCCCCCCCC
>NW_010972580.1:803206-810102 GCF_000737465.1 Haliaeetus leucocephalus | reverse complement strand
CAGCACCGGGCACGGCAGATCCGGTCACCGGGATTCGTCCAGCCAGCACCGGGCACGGCAGATCCGGTCACCGGGAACCATCCAGGCAGTACCGGGCACGGCAGATCCGGACAGGAGGACCGGCGGGCCGGCTGGGCACCGGGCACCGTAAATCTGGGCACAGCGGCTCAGGGCGCCATGGGCCCCCCCAGCGTGCTGCCCGCCCTGGCCTGGCTGCTGGTGGGGCTGAGCGTGCCGGCGCCGTGCTGGAGCCAGCTGCACGGTGAGAAGGGCATCTCCATCCCCGACCACGGCTTCTGCCAACCCATCTCCATCCCGCTCTGCACCGACATCGCCTACAACCAGACCATCATGCCCAACCTGCTGGGTCACACCAACCAGGAGGACGCGGGGTTGGAGGTCCACCAGTTCTACCCCTTGGTGAAGGTCCAGTGCTCGTTGGAGCTCAAGTTCTTCCTCTGCTCCATGTACGCGCCCGTCTGCACGGTGCTGGAGCAGGCCATCCCGCCGTGCCGCTCCATCTGCGAGCGGGCACGCCAGGGCTGCGAAGCCCTCATGAATAAATTCGGTTTCCAATGGCCGGAGCGATTACGTTGCGAGAATTTCCCCCGGCATGGCGCCGAGCAGATCTGCGTGGGGCAGAACCATTCGGAGGACGGCGGTTCGCCAGCGTTGCTCACCAGTGCCACGCCATTGGCCGGCCAGGGGACCCCGGGTGCCCCTCGTTATGCCACCCTCGACCACCCCTTCCACTGTCCGCGGGCGCTGAAGGTGCCCAGCTACCTCAACTACAAGTTCTTGGGTGAGAAGGACTGTGCGGCGCCCTGCGAGCCCACCCGGCCCGATGGCCACATGTTCTTCAACGAGGACGAGATCCGTTTCGCCCGCATCTGGATCCTCATCTGGTCCGTCCTGTGCTGCGCCTCCACCTTCTTCACCGTCACCACCTACCTGGTGGACATGCAGCGTTTCCGCTACCCCGAGCGACCCATCATCTTCCTCTCGGGGTGCTACACCATGGTGTCGGTGGCCTACATCGCCGGCTTCGTGCTGGAGGAGAGGGTGGTCTGTAACGAGCGTTTCCAGGAGGATGGCTACCGCACGGTGGTGCAGGGCACCAAGAAGGAAGGTTGCACCATCCTCTTCATGATGCTCTACTTCTTTAGCATGGCCAGCTCAATCTGGTGGGTCATCCTCTCCCTCACCTGGTTCCTGGCTGCTGGCATGAAGTGGGGCCACGAGGCCATCGAGGCCAACTCCCAGTACTTCCACTTGGCCGCCTGGGCCGTGCCGGCTGTCAAGACCATCACCATCCTGGCCATGGGACAGATCGACGGAGACCTGCTGAGCGGCGTCTGCTTTGTGGGCCTCAACAACATCGACCCTCTCCGGGGCTTCGTGTTGGCCCCACTCTTCGTCTACCTCTTCATCGGTACCTCCTTCCTTCTGGCCGGCTTCGTCTCCCTCTTCCGCATCCGCACCATCATGAAACACGGCGGAACCAAAACAGAGAAGCTGGAGCGGTTGATGGTTCGCATCGGGGTCTTCAGTGTCCTCTACACTGTCCCGGCCACCATCGTCATCGCTTGTTATTTCTATGAGCAGGCTTTCCGCGAGCACTGGGAGCGCAGCTGGATCAGCCAGAACTGCAAGAGCTTGGCCATCCCCTGCCCGCTCCACTTCACCCCCCGCATGACCCCCGATTTCACCGTCTACATGATCAAGTATCTCATGACTCTCATTGTGGGCATCACCTCCGGCTTTTGGATATGGTCGGGTAAAACCCTGCACTCGTGGAGGAAGTTCTACACGCGACTCACCAACAGCAAGCAGGGCGAGACGACAGTGTGACCCCCCCTCCCCGAGCCTGGCCGCTGCTGCCCTTTGGCTTGAATTTTTTGGGGGGGTTTTATTATATATTTTTTATTTTTAGATTTATTAACGTCTAAGGGGTGTCTCTCTTTCTCTTTGGTTTTTTTTTTTGTAATTAAACCTGTAAATAGCATTTGTAAATTTAATTATATATTTCTATTTAAAACAAAAAAGAGGGGAAAAAAGGAGAAAAGGGAGAAAAAAGGAGAAAAGGGGAGAGAAAAAAGGAGAAAAGGGAGAAAAAAGGAGAAAAGGGGAGAGAAAAAAAGGAGAAAGGGGAGGGAAAAAAGAAAAGGGAGAGGGAAAAGAGAAGAGGGAGAGGAAAAGGAGAGAGAAAAGGAGGGAAGAAAAGGGAGAAAAAGGAAAAAAGAGGGAGAAAAAGGAGGGGAGAAAAAAAGGTTGGGAAATGAGAAAAAGGAGGGGAAAAAAGGAGAAAAAAAAAAAAGGAGAAAAAAAGGAAAAAAAACAGCCGAGATGGGGAGAGAATTCTCGCCTTCCTCTCCCCCTCTCTCTGCTATCCCGGTTGGGATCCCCCCTTCCCGTGGGGCCACCGGGGCTGTTGGCGTTGGCCAAGGGGCTCCGGGAACGGCTCTGGGACCAGCTCTCCCCGGGCACGGGCAGCTCCGCTGAGCACTGGAAAAAGGGGGGTAAAAAAAAAAAGAAAAAAAAAACACAATAAAAATCCCATTTTTCTCCCTCTCCTTTTGGAACCTCCCCAAGAAAGTTGATTTTTTTATTACCTACCCCCTTTGCTCACTCCCAAAAGATGCTGTGACAGGGCTGCCCTCCTCCCAGCCACCCGGGGTTGGGGTCTCTGCCTGTACCCCTGCCTGCACTGCCCTGCCTGTACCTTCCCCCCAGCTTGGCCGCAGACTTTTCCTCCCAAATTACTTTTTAAACAGTCCTTTGCAAATACAAACGCTAAAAAAACCCGCTAACTTATTCCCGAGGGCTTTTTTTTCCCCCAAAAAAATCAAGAATTAAATGGGGGGGGGGTCCTATGGGTGCTGCCAGGCCCCCGCTCCGCTTCCATCACACTGTGGGGATGAGCCAGCATCTCCCTCCAGCTGGAACAAAGCGCTTTGCAGGGGAAAAAATATCTATTTAACCCCCAAAATAAGGATTTTTTGGTTTGGTGGGGGGGGGGGGGGCCCCCCCCTGCCCCCCCCCCCCCCCGGAGGAAATAGCTGACATTTTCTATAGGATTAGGGGGGTTTGGCTCCGATCCCACGTCTGCGGAGAAAAGCGGGTCCCAGCTCCAGTTCGGCTTGTCGGGATTTGGGCGATGCTGGAGATGGGTGATGGGGGGATTCAGCTGGAGGGGGGCTGGTGCAGAGCTCGGGGAGGGGAAGAATGGATTTAATCAGCTGGATTTAATTGAAATTAAAAAAAAAAATACTCTTCCCAAAATGGAGAGGGAGACCAGGCCGGGGGAGTGCTGACCCTACGGGCGCCTCAAAACTGTCCCTGGGAAGCCCCAAAGCTTCTGCTTGCCATCATTTTGGGGTGTTTTTTGGATCCTCTGAGCCCAAAGGGGGTTTGCGGGGGGATTGAGCCATTCCCCTTTCCCCAGAAAAGCCCTGGGACGATCCCAAAACTCTCTTAAAAATCCCAATTCTCCAGTGAAGGGAAAAGCGGGAGCCGAAAGGGTTAAGGCAGTGCCTCTCCAGCACATTTTGGAAAGGAAAAACTCTTTGGATCCGGTTTAATTTTCCAGCGATGACTTGGAAGGGGGGAGAGAAGAGGGGGGAAACGTATCCAGGGTTTTTCCCCCTGCTCCGTGGTTTGGAGAAGCAGTTTGAGGGATGGGCTGGGCTGGCCGGGACCCCCCTGGCACCCCTCTGCCTCCCCTTACCCCCCCTTCTTTCAGTGGCTCTCGAAACGGGAATTAAAATGGGGTTGATTTTATCGCTGCTGATGTCTTTGCCTCCCTCCCGGGGTGGGGAGGGGTGGAAACCGCGCTGGTGGTGACATTGGCAGAGGACGAGCCTTGGCCAAGGGGATGGGGGGACACCCCTCGCCTTGCACCCCTCAACTCCATGCACCCAAAGGTGCCATCATCCCACGGGTGGGTCCACCCATGCCATAGGGGATCCCAGGGCCGTATCCAGCCCTGCTACTGAGTGCTTTGGTCTGGGGGTGCTGCCCATTGGCTGGTTCTTATTATCCAGTCGGAGGGTCCCGCTCCCCAAAAGGCAGATCCCACCCAAGGCTGCTTTGTTTTCCGGAGGCGAAGCGCGGATTGCCAGGGGACGGGGGGAATGTAAACTCTCCACCCAGGAATGCAGGAGCTGGGAGATGATTTTTTTTTAAAGGCTTCGGTGTCCTGGCTTTGAAAACAGAGCTGAGATTGCAGAGGCTGTACCCGGCGGCTGGGCTTTGTGGGTGCTCACCACCTCATGGGTGCTGCTAGGACCCACCTGGGGGGTCTGTGTCTGTGTCCCCCCCTTTGCCAGCCCTGCGGGTTTCTGCGATGGCCAGGGAGGTTTGGAGCTGGAATTGGAGGAGTTGGGCCGGATCCTGCCATGGCAGCGGCCATGTGGCTCACCCCCGAGCGTTTTAGAAAGATTTTTTGGGGGGGGGGGGTCGGAGTTTTTTGGAGGTTTTTGGCTCTTGGGACCATTTGCAGCCTGAGCGGGGAAGGAGCTGGAGGGTGTCTGCAAGCAACGGTCAGTGTGTGTCCCCTCTGTCCCCTGGTCTGTCAACCCAGGGATGGGTCACCCTGGGTCAGGCTAACCCTGAGGACAGGTCACCCCAAGGATGGATCTCCTGGGAATGGGTCACCCCAGGTCCAACAAACCTTGGTGACGAGTCCAGGTCACCCTGGAGATGGGTCACTCTGGGGATGGGTCACCCCAGGGAGTGGTCACCCCAGGGATGGGTCACCCCAGGGATGGGTCACCTCAGGTCCAACTAACCCTGGGGACAGGTCACCCCAGGGACAGGTCACCCCAGGGACAGATCACTCCAAGTCCAACTAACCCCAGGGATGGGTCACCCCATGTCCAAGTAACCCAGAGGACAGGTCACCCCATGTCCAAGTAACCCAGAGGACAGGTCACCCCTGGTGTGGCTAACCCAAAGAACGGGTCCCCCCAGGTCCAGCTAACCCCAGGGACAGGGCAGAGGGGACAGGGACCTCCTCACTGCACACAGCTGAGCCCCAGCCCTCCCAGGCTGGTGACTCCCATCCTCCTTTTCCTCTTTTAAGCCAAGCAAAGAGGGAGCAAACGCCAGTGGCGGGTCCTGCCGTGTCCCCCCGCCCAGCCGTGCTGGGGGTCCTTTGATGTCCCCTAATGAGCCCCGCTCTGTTTTCACAGCTGCCCAATGCGGCAGAAGTCAATTAAAGTGCACCCTGGCCCCTCCCGCCCCGGCAAACGCCTGCCCTGCCCTGCCCAGAGCACCCACAACTCATCACACCAGTGCCTGAGGAGGCTCACAGGGCTCGTGCCGGCAGGAATGGGGACGGGGAGGTCCCCAGGAGGACCAGCCATGGTCAGATCAGCCACGGGGTGATGGCGCTGGGCTCTGTCCCAGCAAGGAGAGAGCCCCAGGGGTGAAACCAGTGCAGGGAAGGGGCTGCTGGAGGAAGGAACTGGTCTCACTGAGAGAAGGACGGGTCATGGCCGGTCCCCAGCATTTGCTGTCCCAGTGCTTCTGTCCCCCAGGGCATGGTCACTCCTGTCCCCTGGCAGCTGGCTGTCCTGTCCCCTGGACCACGGGGTCCTCATCACCTGGCCACAAGCTCTCCTGTCCCCATATCCATGGGCTCTCCTGTCCCCTCTCTCCTGGGATGGGACAAAGGATGGGACCCTGGCCCATGGGCAGTCCTGTCCCTGTGGCCCTCAGGCTCCCCCCTTTGCCCCGTGGGGACCTGTCCCACCAGCTTAGCCCTGGGTGACAATTCTGGCAGGGAGCTGGAGAGGTGATGGGGAACAGGGAGGTGACAAGGGACAGCTCTTGGTGACACCTCATGCGTCCCCACTGATCATTCCTATTAGCCCTTAACAGCGTGACAAGGTCCCAGGGCCTCGGTGGGGACATCGCTGGGTGTCCCCAACTCAGAGGCAGCTGCCCGCTCGCAGCTTGGTGTGCCTTAACCTCCACAAGGACGAAGCCAGCAGAGACCTGAGCCCACAGGGACCAGCACCCATGGGTGCTGTAGGCAGATTGGGCCCCCCCCACGTGTTCCTGGCCCGGCCACGGGTGCTGGAGCGGGATCTCGCCGAGGCCAGCAGAGCCCTGGCCTGACGCCAGCGAGGGCAGGCGGCCGCGCCGGCTAAATTCGGCTCCTCGCTGCGCCGCTCTTAAAGGAGACGAAGCTGCCAGAAAGCAGGATGCAACCCCCCCACCCCCCCCAGCAATTAGGGATGTCCCTAACGAGGGTTGGGTTTCCCAAGGCAGATGGAGGATCCTGTCTCCATCCCACCGCCCTGCCCTGATGACGTGGGATGGGTGGATGTGGGAGCCCGTCTCCATCCCACCACCCTGCTTGAGCGACGTGGGATCCCGTCTCTGTGCAGGCGTCACGCCTGAAGGGTGCAGGAGTGGAGGACGTGGGGCCACCTCTCCATTGCAGGATTCTCCTGGAGACCTTGGGATGAGTAGATGGGATGACCTGTGTCATTCCCAGCGTCCTTCCTTGAAAACACAGGACACGCAGATGGGGTACCCCATCTCCATCCCAGCACCCCTCCTGGACAACTGGGGAAGGATGGAAGTGGGATGGGTGAGCATGGTACCCCATCTTCATCCCAGCATCCCACACAGGGAACATGGGATGGATGGACACAGGATGGGTGAGCACGGGACCCCTCTCCCTTCTGGTGTACCTCCTGGAGAACACGGGATGGATGGACATGGTACCCCACCTCCATCCCAATATCCCTCCTGGAGAACACGGGATGGATGGACACGGTACCCCACCTCCTTCCCAATATCCCTCCTGGAGAATAGGGGATGGATGGAAATGGGATGGGTGGGCATGGTACCCCATTCCCATCCTGGTGTACCTCCTGGAGAAC
>NW_010972580.1:799277-803196 GCF_000737465.1 Haliaeetus leucocephalus | reverse complement strand
GTGTGCAAGGGGGAAGTGTGTGTGTGTGCAAGGAGGCAGGTGTGTGTGTGCGAGGAGGAGTGCCTGTGTGTGCAAGGGGGGTGAAGGGGGGAGTGTGTGTGCAAGGGGGTGTGTGTGCAAAGGGGAGTGTGTGTGTGCAAAGGGGATGTTTGCGCAAGAGGGTGTGAAAGGGGGGAGTGTGCACGCAAGGGGGGTGGAAGGGGGGGAGTGTGTGTGTGCAAAGGAGGAGTGTGCAAGGGGAGTGTGGAATGGGGGTGTTGAAGGGGGAGTGTGTGCTCAAGGGGGTGTGCAAGGGGGATGTGCGTGGGGTGTGTGGAAGGGGAGAATGTGTTTGTGCAAAGGGGAGGTGTGCAAGGAGGGTGCGTGCACAAGGGAGCATGTCTGTGTGAGTGGGTGTGTGCCCACGGGAGGTGGACAAAGGGGACTGCGGGTGCACGGGGGTATGCATTGGGGGTGCATGCTTGGGGGGCGTGCAAGGGGGGGAGTGTCTGTGCAACGAGGGTGTGCAAGAGGAGTATGCGTGTGTGCACAGATGGGGTGTGCAAAGGATAGCGTGTGCATGCAAGGGGAGTGTGGGTGTTCGAGGGGGTGTGTGTGCAACAGCAGTGTGCGTGCAAGGGGGGCACTTGAGTGTGCAAGGAGGGGTAAATGAAAGGGTTACTGTGAGTGCAAAGGGCAGTGTGTGTGCAAGGGGGACTGTGTGTGTAAGAGGAGCTACATGCAATGGCAAGTGTGTGAAAGGGGAACACATCAGTGCACGTGTGTGCGCACAAGGGAGCACATGTGAGCGTGCAACAGGGAGGGTGTGCAAGGGGTGTGTGTTCATGGGGGGTGAGTGTGTTTAAGCATGTGAGGGGAGCATATGCACTTGAGAAATGTGCGGGTGTGTTCTCACATGTGCAAGGAGGGGATGCACACGCCACGGACGTGTGCTTGTGAGTGGGTGTGCAAATGGGTGTGTACAGCAGGGAAGACTCCGGGGGGTGTGAGGGGCTGAGCACATACAACACGGGCTGCACATGGGATGGCCATGCCTCTGCACAGCCACGTGTGTGCAAGCGGCCACGCGTGTGCTCGGGGTGCCTGGGGCTCACCCGCAGGGACCCACACATGTATGCACACACGTGTTCCGGGCAGTGTGATGAGCTGGCCCGTCCTCAGCCCCCCCTCCCAGGCGGCAGCACCCCCGCGGCCTCCGGCTCTGACGCAGCCCAGCTGCTGCCGGCCGTGCCGCACGCGCTGCCGAACCATTTATAGCAAATTCGGGGCCGCCGCCGAGCAGGGGGAGGGCAGGGGGGGCCCCGAGCCGTGTGCCGGGGCAGCGGTGGCACAGTGTGCCCTGGCCACGGGGACAGGGGACACCCAGCAAGCAAGGGCCTGGCGTGGCGGGTGAGTGTGAACAGAGCGGACGTGCATACACGCGTGTGCACACAGGGGCGTGCACACGCATGTGGGCACCGTGCTGAATGCGCGTGGGCACCCGCCTGCCTGAACACGTCTGTGCACACAGGGACGGACACACGCGTGGGCACGTGCATGGACAAGCACACGCCAGCATGGGCCCACACGCGTGCGTGTGTGCGCACATATGCACGTGTAAGCACATACACATGCAGAGACTGGAGGTTTCCCTGGTGGAGCCTCCCCTGTGATGGAGATTCCCCCACAATGAAGGTTTCCCCCATGATAGGGGTTTCCCCCCTGACAGAGGGTTTCCCCAAAATGAAGGTATTCCCCATGAGGAAGCCCACAATGAGGCTTCCCCCACAATAAAGGGTTCCCCCCCCCAACAGAAGGTTTCCCCATGTTGGAGGTTCCCTCAAAATGAAAGGATCCCTCGCAGCGGAGTTTTCCCCGTGATGGATGATCCCCCGTGACGAAGGTTCCCCTCGCAATGGAGGTTTACCCCACAGTGGACATTCCCCTCGCAATGGAGGTTTACCCCACAGTGGACATTCCCCCAAAATTAAGGTTTCCCCTACAATGGAGGTTCCCCCCCCCATGATGGAGGTTTGCCCATGACGGTGGTTCCCCCACCACAAAGTTTTCCCCCACAACTGACTTTTTCCCCCAAGATGGAGATTCCCCCCAAAGGAGGTTCCTCGCGATGGGGGTTCCCCTGATGCTGGAGCCCCTCCAAGATGAAGAGGTTCCCTGCCACCGGCAGCTCCCCAGGACCTTCATGATGGGGTCCAAGCCCCATCAGACCCTCTCCTGGAGCCAGCTGGCTGTGGTGGGAGGACACGAGGCTAAAAATACCCGGGGGGGGGTGTTTCACCATTCCAGGACCAAGCCAAGCTCCACCACGGCATGGCCCTGCTGATGAAAGTGGCGTGTCCCTGCTCCGAACGTGGTGGCTCTGCTACGTCCCCGTGGTGGGGCTGCGGGGTGTCTCCTGCCGGAGCATCCTTGGGGCTGGAGGGACCTGGGGGGGCTGCGGAGGGTGGTGGGGACGTGCCCATGGGGTGTCACTGAGGAGCTCAAGGTGCTTCAGTGGTTGGGGAGGGAACTGCGGGTCACCCTGGGGTGAGAGTCACTGTCACTGCGTGGCCCGGGGGACATCGCCATGTCACCACTCAGGGGTCCCCCCTGCCCGTCTGAGGGCCCCCGGGCACCCATGGGTGCACACGTGTGTTGTGTACACACACGAGCATGCCCAGGCACCATGCACAGGCAGGCACACGTGTGCACAGGTGTGCACCCATGCACCACGCACACCACACGGCACACCCCGTGCACACACGGCGCAGACACACACAACACATGCACACACGTGTGCACACAGCGCACGTGTGCACACACACACACACAACCCCAACAGACACCAGGAATACACCCAAGCTCACGCTCACACACAGCAATCGCCCACCCATGCTTAAAAACACACACGTGTGCACACATGCCACGTTTGGGTACACACATGCACCACACATGTTTGCACCCCCCCAGACATATCAGAGCCCCATCTGTGTGCACACACACAGCGTGCAGAGCTGTGCACACCCAGAGCACACAGGCATGCCCCCCCGCCTCCACCCACACGCAAAGCACATGCAAATCCATGCACGTACACCAAGCCCACACTCACACATGCGTGCACGCGCACTGCACATGTGCACACACATGCAACTCACACACTTATGCATGCACACACCCATGCACACACCCATACACACGCAACAGTGTGTGTGCACGTTGCATGCACCATGCACACGTGCACACCCCCCCATGTTGCCTGTGTGCACACACACCACACACATGCACACCCCCAGCCCCACCATAAGTGCACGTTCCCCAGACACACATGCAAACCCCACACATGTGCATGCACCCCCCCACATATGCACACCCCCATGCACATGCACACTCCCCCCATGTTTCATGCACACACCCCCATACATGCACCCATGCTCCATGCCCACGTGCAACCCTCCTGTGTGCATGCACATGCTATGCAAATGCCGTGCACACTCCATGCACACGCATGTGCTGTGCACAGACCATGACATGCCATGCACACGCCATGTACACTTGTGCACCAGCACCCCTGGGCATACCCCATCTCCCTGCCTGGGGCTCCCACCGAGGCCGAATCCAGCCGTGGGCTGGGCCACCCTGTTGCCACGAGCCAGACCCGCAGGCGGCTCAGCCACGGGGTCCTGCACCGGCCCACGGCCCTGGGGGGTCAGGGACACGCTCGCCCCAGGCCTGTGCCTGTGGGATGCCAGGGTGGGACCCCCCTCCCTGTGCTGCTGCGGTGGGTGCTGGGTGCTCCTGCTCCACCCGAGCAGCTTTTTGGGTGCTCTCTGGGTGCATGTGAGGCCACCGGGTGCTGCCCGACCTCCTGCGCTGGCGGGTTGCTCTGCACCCCCATGGGCACCCACTGCCCCCCCCCCCCCCCCCGCCCCCACACCCCCCC
>NW_010972580.1:795676-799267 GCF_000737465.1 Haliaeetus leucocephalus | reverse complement strand
CCCCCCCCCCCCCGCCCGGCGGGGTTCCCCCCCCCCCCATGGGCCCCCCCCGCCCCCCCCCCCCCAGCACCCCTGCACGGTGCAGCTGTAAGCATGCGACCATGCTGCGCAAGGGTGCTGCACAGCCACGCTGCACCCTCACACTGTACCCCTGCACTGCGCACACGTGCTCCTCTGCACACCCACCCCCACACGCATGCACGCCCCCACTGCACACACGCTGCACACACACGCGCACGCACACAGACGTGCACGCTCAGGCTGTGGGTGCCCCACGGGCGCCGTGGGGCTCCCTCCCTCCAAGCTGGGGTGAGGCCCTGGGGAGAGGGAGGAAGAGTTGGAGGGATGGAGGGAGGAGTGATGGAGGAGGGCAGGAGGGATGGAGGGAGAAGGGAGGGCTGGAGGAGGGAGGGAAGGACGCGGGGGGATGGCAGATGGATGTCAGTCAGCCTGCCCAGAGGAAGGACAGACGTTGATAGCTGAGAGCCAGCGCTGACTCTCGGACACTCTCCCCTGCTCCCCGCTGGGCAGCCCCCATGCCGAGGTAGGGACATGTGCCATCCCTGCTGGCAGGGTCCCCAGGTCAGCCCCAGGGTCAGCCCCACTCAGGAGCATGGACCCTTATGTTCACTCTGGTCCCTAGTGATGTGCAGGCAGAATGCTCTCAGTAAGTGTAGCCACACTTGGGGTGGTGGGTGGGGGTTAAAGGCCATTGGGACTGTCCCTGCCCTGTCTGGGGACCAGAGGACCCACCTCCCAGCGGAATCCCAGGGTCATCCCTCCTTGCTGCCCAGCCTGGCCCCCCAAATCCGGCTCCAATTACCCAGCACAAGCCCAACCAAGAGGAAAGCCGGCACTGGGGCAGCAGGGAGGGTACACAGAACCTTCAAAAAGGAGAATTGGGAGTGTCCCTCCCTCTGATGGCACCATGTCCCCTCATCCCTGAGACCACCCATCAGAGGGTGCCCCAAAACCCAGAGTCACCTTGAGCGGGGTTTAACCCCTGCGTTGCCAGGCCTGCCAGCTCACTGGTGCTACCTGAATCCCCCTCTACTTCCACCCCTTTTACCCCAAAAATAGCTGATTCAGGTTGAACAAAATATTCCCTTGGCCCAAACCACCACTTTTTGTTAATTATTATTATTATTATCATCAAAGCAGGGAAAGAAAACACCCTCCAGCACAGCAAAGCGCCCTGCTTGTCTTCGCCTGCCTGCTCCGGGGTTGTAGGCAGATGCATGGGAGCCAGGGCAAGGGAAGGGATGGATGGATGGATGGATGGATGGATGGATTGCAGGCAGCACAGCGGCACCATGCCTTTGCCTGCACCACCCTCTGCTGCTGCTGCCACACTTGCTTGTGCCTGCTGCGGTTCTGGGGCGAACGTGGAGGGGTTTTTTTTGCAAACTGTGGTTCAAAACCCATTTAATGCTCTTTTCTAGGGGGGATGGATTAATTAAATCCAGTGTCTGGTTTAAGAGCTGGGGTGGGTGGGCTCGCTGGCTGGCTGGGGTGCTGCCAGGCACACACGGGGCTTGCTGACCACGGCCCCCGATGCTTCGTCCACGGTACCCCGAGCGAGCAGCTCCACTGCAGCCCCCAGCCTTTCATCCTCTGAAAATCCCTGCACCATTTCCCCCTTGAAGACACTGGGCCTTTTATCCCCCAAATGCATCATCCCTCCATTATTGTTAAAGAATTTTAGTCATGGGTTTCTCTAGGTTTGCTTTATTAACAACTCAGAGTTGGGCCACCACCACAGTGAACGGCAAAAGGTAACTCAAAAACACCTTCTATATATATATACGATCTTACAAAACAGTATGCAATTGATGATTTGTCAAAAGAAGTTCTAGGTGTTCTTCCACGAACTCTCAGTTCTCTATTCTCCAGTGGTTTCAAAAGTCCAATACGTTTTCAGTCTCGACTGATTCTTATTGTCTTGTCCCGGTTCTTCTGAAGTTAGCGCTCGTAGGCAGAAGGTCTCTGGTCACTACAGTCACTTATCTTCTTACACATCAAAGATCACCTTTGAATTTCTGAGAATCACTCAGGTTGTTCTATTAATTCATCTTACTCTAAAGTTAATCACTCTTATCTATTCTTATGTCTTAGGTCTAAGATGTACGATCCTTCTTCTGTTGATTCAGCTTGACTGGGTTTTAAGCCAGCCATGGTGAGGGCTACACATGGGACAAATAAGCAGCTTATGCATATTCTTTTATAAGCACCTGCATTCTATTAATCACATCTAAACCAATCTCTAATCATGAGTTATATGTCTGATATGAATAGTCTTAGAAACAATGAGGCTTAAGGCCTAGTTCCCTTTGCAGTTATTGAAGGTTTTTTTTAAGCTGCAGTTGTGGGGACACAGGGATGGATCTGTCCTGGTACTGTGGGATCTGGTTGCCTTCGGTGTGATGAGCTGTGCAGCGGGTCAGGTCTCAGTGCCAGCCCCATGGTTGTGGTCCCTTCTGTCTGCTCGCTGGGCTTTCCCCACCGCCAGGAGACAGAGCCAAGTGTCGAACAGCCACACAGACACCCACCGACTCCCTGAGAGAGGATGCAGCGCCGGGTGACCCCCCACGCCATCCCCTGGCACAGCCTGGAAGTAAAGCCGGTGCTGGCCATATCCCCTAACAAAAACCCAGACCCATTTCCACCAATTTCTTCCCTCCTGACGCCTCTCCCAGTCTTTCCCAGTTCATATCTTCACGGGAAAAAAAAAATAATGCCCATCTCTGCTTGCTGCCAATGGGCCCCGGGCAGGATTTATCCTTTTCAACCCATCGAGGTGTCTTGGCCGTGGTCCCCAGTGCCTCCTAATGTCCCTGTCCCCCCGGATTTACAAAGCTTGGCTCATAACGGGGGAGATAAGTCACTGCTTTCGGTGCCACCTCCCCATGCCAAACCACAGCATGTCCCTAGGGCTGTTGCCTCCCGGGTGGCTCCACCGTGCCGGGGGGCTGGTTTTATTCTCCATTTGATATAAAATTGAACCTTCAAGGCATTAAATTTGCTTTTCCAGTGGCAGAAAGGTGGCTGGGATGCTCATCCCAGCTCATTTGGGACCGAGATGGGGACAGAAGCAGGGACGGGGTCAGCCATGGCTGGGTTTTGGGGAGCTCAGCAGTGATTTGGGGGGGCTGCTTCCCGCCGACTCGAGGGTGGGAGCTGGGTCTGCACCCCAGGTGCTGCCAGCGCTGCCGGGAAGGGGACGGGGCGGGAAGGGGAGGTGTGAACAGGGGGAGAACCGGCCGTCGAGGGCCTCTCCCGCCGTGTGCTGCCCACGAGGGCCGGGGACGGCGGCGGGCCGGGGACGGCATCGGCATCCTGCCTGGTCCGTGCGACGTGTCCCTGCCGAGGTCTCCCTCCCTGCTCGAACAGGCTGGGGTGGTGGGGGGGGGAGCGTGGGGACCCCCTAGGACCCGCCAGGAGGACGTGGCCGTCCATGGGGTCACGCCCGGGGGACATGCTCCCGCCCCCGGCGCTGGCTGGGGGAATTTGGATCCACGGGTGGGGGGTGCCTTGGGTGGGCCATCACCCCACGCCAGCCCCCGGCGCCCCAGGGAGGCCCCCCGCTGCCCC
>NW_010972580.1:795290-795666 GCF_000737465.1 Haliaeetus leucocephalus | reverse complement strand
CCCCTTCCCTAGACCACGCCCCCTTTCACCGGACCCCGCCCCCTCCGCCAGACCACGCCCTCCTTCCCCAGCCCCGGCCCTCTCTTTCCCTGGGCCCCGCCCCCTTCTCCAGCCCCCGCCCCGCGGCCTCCGCGCCTTGGACTACGACTCCCGTCATGCCGCGGGGCCCGGATGGGGCGTGGCCTCCGCCGGCCGCTTCCGGGCCTGGCGGTGAGGAGGGAGTGAGGGAGCGGTAAGATGGCGGCGGCGGCGGTGCTGGAGTTCCAGCGCGCGCAGTCCCTGCTCTCCACCGACCGCGAGGCCTCCATCGGCATCCTCCACTCCATAGGTGAGGCCCCGCCGGCCGCCCCCGCTCCGCCGGCCGCCCCCGGCCGCC
>NW_010972580.1:771710-795068 GCF_000737465.1 Haliaeetus leucocephalus | reverse complement strand
GGCGGAGCCCCGCGGTCTCGGGCCGGCTTCTCCCCGTTCAACGCGGTGTGCCCCCGGGTGCGGGCGGAGGCAGCGGCGGGTGAACTTGCCTGCCTCGAAGCCCGTGGAGCGGCGTGTGCGGGGGCCGTGGTGGGCAGCGGTGCCGGCAGGAGTCTGCCGGTACCGGCTGTTTGCTTCTGGGGTTTTTCGGTTGTGGTAGGACAGCGGCTGGGTGTTGCGCTGGTAGCGGCGGCCTGCAGCGGGTCCTCGGCGTGCTGACCGATGAGAAAACTCTGCTGGAAGTGGCATTTCCTCTTATAACACTAAAATGCACCCGTTATTTAAATTACCTGCACAGAAAGTTTAGAGGAGTTTTTGTGTGTGCTGTGTCTGGAGCTTTAACTTCTGCTTGTTTCAAGGCAGATGCTGTTTGCGGCAATTACTTTGTCAGGCTGTCCTGGGCATCTAGCAGTGCCAAGGAGATGTTGGTGCTATAAAGTGGTTTGTAGGCATAACGTGGACACCCCTCTTTATTTGGGGGTCAGGGCATACAGGGTAGGGAGAGGGGGTGCCTTCAAAACTGGTGTATAGAAGAGTAATTCTCAATTCTTGTAACATAGGGTGATTTCTGAAAAGGTGCTGTGACCTGCTGTCGCCCCGCTGTATCGGGCAAATAAATGTTTCCTAGTGTCTGTATTAGACCTTGAAATTGGAATTGCTGAATGGTCTTTAAAAGTTGCTCGTCCCTCTCGGTGTTTGTCTGGTTAATTAGTAGTTGGTGTTCTCAAGCCTGTCAACACACCTACGACTTCCCGTCCACTCGAGCTCAGTCAGGAGTAACAGCTCGTGTTGCCGGTTGGTGTAAGCTGGAGCAGTCCAGAGAGCGTTGCCGCAATACTTTTCTGCTCAAGAGCAAAGTTACTTTGCTTTTGACACCACGTGTGTTAAATTATGGCTGCAGTCTGCATGCAGGGGTGGCGTGCAGGATTTTGGTTCCTTCTGTAGAAGTGGGCAGCAGATTTTGGCTTTGTGTAGAAGTTGGGCAAACTCACCTGCACAGGGGATGCTGGAGATGAATATTTACAGGGTAGCAGGTGGCAGGGAAGAAAGTGTATTGGTTTGTGGATAACGTATATGAAATTGATGTTGTGTAAACAGAGGTTTGGTGCTGCTGTATGTCATTTGGCCCTTCTGTGTACTTCAGAGCCAGAGTTACTCATGTTGGTACACAGAGTGATGATTAGATTGTCAGAGTTCGGTGTGGGAAGGAGAACTCACTCTTGCAGCAGTTGTAACACCTGATCCGCTCCTGAGTGAAAAGGGCAGACGTACCCAGCTCACAGAGCTGATGTTGTTCTTGTGCTGTGTTTTGACCACAGGATCGCAACTTAATCCTCATAGTGGCAACATCAGAAATCCCAGTACCAGAATACCCAACTGTGGAAATGCCATTAGATTTCTTTTATTTGGTTTTGTGGCATCAGTGGGAGAGGGTCTGTTGGGTGGTGGTGGTGTTTTTTAAATAACACTTGAACAGCAGGACAAGCTTAATGAAACTACTTCAAAACTTATAGTCAAGTTGGAGCATGCAGTTGTACCTATCAGCTGGATTAAAGCCTTTGTGAAGTATGGACGCAGCACCCTCTGTAAGCTATGCATTTAAAATTTCCACTTAATCTGCTTTCCAGATCTCGCAGGCCATGCTGGATTCACTATTGCCTGTTATAACAGTTACTTTTGCTGGTGACTTTCCAGGAGCTGACTAGTAATGATTATCTTCTAACTGAAATAGCATTAAAGGTAACTTTTTCACTCTTTTCTAGTGAAACGTGATGTCCAGGAAAATGATGAAGAAGCGGTGCAAGTCAAAGAGCAGAGCATCCTGGAACTGGGGTCGCTTTTGGCCAAAACTGGGCAGGCAGAAGGTGAGCCTGAAATAAGTAACTGATGTAACTGGTAAGAGATACATACATTCAAATGAATTTAGTCCCCTTGTTTAATGAGACAGAAGTAAAAGCAGTTTTTGGCAGGAAAAGTTCATTCAGAGACAGGACAGAAACTAAAATACTAGATAACATAAAATATTAATCTCATGTTACTTGGCCCAGTATTCCAAAAGATTGCTCATGCGTTGAGCAGTTTAGTTTATGACTCTTTGACTTGTGGCCTTTTTAGTACGAGTGACTAGAGTTTTGTTAAGTTGTCATGTTTGAGATGAGAAGTTTCTCTTGTTTTGTTTTTAATAATATCAGAGCCTTCCTTCAAATTGCAAAGTTTGATCCAAAAAGTCCTTTCCACCAGCAGCTTCTTTATCAATTAATTGATTTATCTGCTGAAACATTACATCAGAAAATCCTTGCCCAGCTCCTCACAAGAGCTAGACTTGACAGTCCTTCTATTGTGAGTGTGTGAAAGGACAGAAATGGAGTAAAATTCTCTATTCAACGATTCTTGAGTTGAATCTGTTCGTGTCTTCTGTTTCCTGGAAAGCTCAAGGCAGTGTGTTTGTTATTTTGTACTCAGCGGTTTAGTTTTTTTTCTTTTGCTGAAGAACGCTCTTGGCTTTTCTGGAGCACCTTTCACCTCAAGTATTTTAGGAGCTGATACACCACATCCATATAAAGAGCATTCTGTCCATGGCAGACAGTTGCCCATGGTATAGTCCTAATGTTTTCTAACTGTGTGCAACAATAGTTCAGAATGTGAAGTGAAGCGTGTGTGCTTTTAACAGTCTGAAACTGGTTGGGGAAAACAGGCCAGCAGAAGGTTTAATCAAAATCAAATGAAATTCAACTGGGACTCCAGACCTAAAGTTAGAGTAGTTCATGGAAAGCAGTATGAGGTCTCAGATAGCGGCTCATCAAGATGATGGTTTTATATTTGTTCTGAAATGCACACTTGGTGTCCTACTCTTCAGTCTTTGTAAACGTCTCTTTTGACTTGGTCATTTAACTGATCTACCCACCTCTACATGTGTTTGAGCATTCTGGACACTGATCCCACTGCGATTTGTAATTGAACAGAGCTTGTGACAAAGTAGATTACTTGCACTTAGAGCAGTGCTGGAAACAAAGGTGCTATTCATCTCACCTAACTATAGATGTCCATGTCTGATTTCCTAGTGTGGACTGCTTTTACAGTCAGTGGAGAAAAATAAGCCCCTCCAGAACACGATTCATCTCTTCCTACAGTAAAAATTTACAGCAGGACAAATGAAGCCTGCTGTACAAGTGCTTGTTTCTCTAATTGAATATTAAAGGACCTCAAGTCAATTAACTCAGGTATAGGTGTCTGGGCTGTATGAGTGCCCTTTGCACTCTGATGTTTGCTTCTGTAGTGATAACTAAACACGGCTTTGCTCCTGCACCAAGGAAGATGTTTGTTTGGGCTAAAAAGGGGGAAATCATCAGAAGAGTCTCTTCAAGTAAATGTGTGGATGTGCTGCTGGTGTACAGAAGCCTGAGAGGAGAGTCATTAGGTGCATGATGGCCTCCTTGAACTTGGGGTTGTTTTGAGTTCAAGCTGAAGTCTTACGCGAGTATGAAGAACTTCAGTGTACTCTCAGAGAGTGGCCAGCTAGTAGGGTTTTTAAGGGGAAGGCAAAGTAATTGAAAATGTCAATGTTAACTCATCAAAAACAGATTTGTGAAGGAGCAAACACAAAATATACTTGAAATGCGTTAAAGGGAACACTAAACTGCAGAGCAACTATATTCTGAATAGAAGAAAATTAATTTGGCAACATTAAGCAGCCAGTTGTGTATGTGTAGATCGGGATGACATCGCCAGGTTGGGCTTTCTTGGGGACATGTGGTAAAGCTGAGGGATAAGGAAAGGGGATACCACAGCTTAGAGATGTGCTACTCCTGTGGGAAAGACCTGGTCACCTTCCCTTTCTCTGTCTGCTTTCTAGGATGAAGTAGACTAGTAGGAGTGACAAGCAGTCAGGGTCAGCAGCATCTTCTCCAGGTACATCCGTTCACAAAGATCCTCGCACCAGGTAGACACACAGATCTTCATATCTGAGGGGGGTGAATCCAGTGCTGCATAACCTAACAAGGAAGTTACTGAGACTGTGCAGTTTCTGGCCTGAATGAAGTAGATCTCACCATTGTAGCTTTTGCTGCACACATTTTAGTTTTAGCTAGTGTAATTTCTTTCACAGATTTGAGGTGTTGCAGTGGCTTGTTGGCTACTTTAAAGCCATAACTTCTTGGAGATGAAAGGGTCTGTGAGCTGCAGCCTAGAGAGAAAATCAGCTGCAGTTTGGTGGGGTTTGAAACTTACAACTGCTGTGCTGCTGACTGGCCGAGAGTGTAAAATGAACCTGTGGATTTTTAGAGGACTAACCTCTATTGAACTATGGCCTTTGTTTAAAAGAATAACAAATGACCCTCTTTATCTGCTTGATAGAGTTTAAGGCTTGAACTGGTGGATTAATATTTTTTTTTAGGACAGTTCTAGATTTTTATAGCATTGCCTAAAACTATAGGATTGGCATAACTCGGATCAGGAATTCAGGTACATGGCATTTTAGCTTGTGTAAGCACTTTCTCTGAGGATGAGCAGCAGACTTCATTTTCCAGAGCTGCTGCTTATCACTTCTCCAGAGCTGTCAATCACACCCCTTTACCAAGCGTTGCATTTACTTAGGAAAAAAAAAAAAATCCTAAAAATAGTTGACAGTTACACTGCTAGGAAAGAGAAATTTCTATGGGAACTTTGAGCTTGCATGTCTAAATGTGTAGTTTGCAAAATGTACAGATATATTCTAGCTGTTGACTTTGAATCTGCTTTCTAGTGAATTCTCGGGCAGCTGTTGAGCAAGTCAATGGAAAGATAAGTACTGCAGTATGTTTCATGTGATTTTTTCCTTTTTTCTTCTAAAGTTCCTTTCCTGTGTGGAAAAGTATGTTGTGCACTAAAACCATGATTCAAAGGGTCCTGAGAAGCTGGTGTACTGCAGTGATGCACAATAGGAAGAGTGGTACCTTGTAGTAGTTGAGAGTTGATGGATCTCAGAGACAGTATTGCTGCCTTGATAAGACGGACTGAAAAACTGGTGAATTCTTAGTTACAGAGCTCAAAGCTAAGGATACAGTGCGTGACCTGATGAGAAGCAGACTTGTTCCCTGTGTTAAGTGCTGCGTTTTCAAGTGCTTGTGTTAGTTGCATTAGGGAAGAGCACAAGAACCAGCTTCTGGGCAACTCCAGCTCTACTGCTGCTTCTCTTCTGAGCACAAGGTGACCTGCAGCCCACCTTTCTGAGCTCACATCGAGAGGAGGGATGCTTGAGAGTAGCTCTGCGCAAAACTGATGTGTTGCAAGCTGCTGTCGTGGTAGTTTGTGTACTACTGTATGTGAAAGCAAAGTGTTTGACTTTGATTAAAATGGTTGGGATTTGCATCTGTGAGTGGTACTGCAGATTGAGTGGTCCTCAGAACGAAGGCGGTGTGGCTAAAGTCATTGTCTGCCCCGAGGCAGTAGGTAACAGTTCCTTGTTGAGTAAAACCTGAGCACTGATTGAAACTGTCAGTCAGCAGGACTCAATCTTGGATATTAAAGTAGCTGTACCTCAATTCTAGAAAAACCTGCCCATTAATTTTCAGACAGAAAGTAAAGCTTTTATGAAATCTTAAGCATGGCAGTCATAGCGCCTTGTTTTGTTCCCTGTACAAATTTTGAGCAGCTCATTTTAGAAAGAGTCACAATTTGTTGCACTGCTGTTTGGAAAATAAGGCTCCTCTAAGGATTCAGGGCACACTCAAGATAAGTTTCATTTGTTCTGAAAACTGCACTTCCAGATGTATAAAAATGTCAGTACATCACAGTGAGCAACTGGATTGGAACACACTGTGAGTTCTACTTCCTAACCATGTAAGAAATGAGTTGTATCAGGCTTGATTAAACTTTTAAAGTAAATAGGTTGAAAAAGTAAAAAATATAAGGAATAATTTTTAGATATTAAGATGTCCGTGTAACAATTCTTTTGCATTACTGTTAAATGAAATATGAAGGAAATCTTGTTTTCAACTGTTTTTATTGGAATCCTCCCAAACTGAAATTCTGCTGATGCTCCTCCATATACTAATTGAAATAAAATTAGATTAGTCTCTTATTTTAGTTTTGATTCTAATGCCAGTTTGGTATAGAGTGTATTGAAGATTTCTGAAATACTCATTATGGGGTTTGTTTTGGGTTTTTTTCACTATCAAATCTCGTAAATGTGGTAGTGTGAGATCTAGCTGATATTTGGGTGAGACTTAAAATTCTGGGGCAAATAAGCTGTGATTTCAGTGTATGACCCCACTACTTTATGAGTCAGCACTGAACCCTGCACTGGCACACTGCTAGTCTGCTGGAAGTATCGTCTTCCCCCAACTGTAAACAGACATTGCTGCAACCTGGCCTGATGGCTGTGTGTTGTTTATCGCAGGAGAAGACTTAACTTGTGCTGTGCAATTCCAACACGTAACTCCCTTCTGTTGCCATGAATGCCGAGTCCTGAAACTGCTGTGACATTGACTGCCACGTTCCTCTGCTCTGTAGGAATGGCATTTTTAGTGTATTTCTTCATAAAGAAAGACTGTTCCTCTGTGAGCTTGAGACTAGCTTTATAACTGTAAACTAGTAAGGCAACTAGTAGAAACAGAAATCTAAGTAAGGTAAGATCTAATTTGGTAACGTGGGTAGTTGAAGTGATAAGAAATGTCATTTTTTTCAGCAGTGGTGCGCAGGGTGTATCTGACTTTCTAGGGCCGGCTAGGTATGGCAGATTAAAAGGTCAAACTGTGAGTTAATAAAAACATACTTAAACTATAAACTCCATTGCCCATTTTATAGAAAAATCTCAAAGCATTTAGCAGATGCTTACATTTTTAAAACATGCCTGAGGCAAGTGTAGTTACAAATGGTGTTATAATTGGGTGAACTGAAGTAACGGGAAATGTATGCTGTGCGGGTAAGACTGGAGCCCAGCAGTCACCTTTGCCAGTCCCTGTGTTTACTGCAAGGCATTCCTTCAGGTGATGTTTATCACTCTTTTCCTGTAAATGATGTTGAGAGACTGCTTATAAAACGTTTGGTGTAATATATACTGCTGTGTATAGATGTGTCAGGTACTCCAGCTGCGGTGTGACTCTTGGCTGTGTGGTTGTATTTCATGATTTGTTTTCTTCTCTATATAGAGCTGGGAGGACTTCTGAAGTATGTTCGACCCTTCTTGAACTCCATCAGCAAAGCAAAGGCAGCCCGCTTAGTCCGATCTCTGCTTGATCTGTTCCTTGATATGGAGGCAGCAACAGGACAGGAGGTGAGATTTAAATTTCAGCGCTAGTGCATTCCTCAAAAGCCTGTAACACCATTATCTGACCTAGTTTGCTTCACACTGAAGAATTATTCATGTCAGGAAACATTCATTTAATGCATTTGGATATATTCTATTAATAAAACATTAGATAATTTAATTCACTCATAACCATGTTTTTCTGCAAGCCTCATCCTGCTGCAGGTTAGGAGTAACTCTCACCCTGGGCATGTTTCTTAGACTCATGTTGCTTGCTGTTAGATGCACAGCATTAGTAGTATTTTGTAGTGTGATTAACGTTCGGGAGGTGAGAGGTGCTACACCTGCGCCAGGGAGCTTGGTCTAGTGGAAGGGTGGGGGCAGTGTGTGATGGCACAGAGCTAGAGGAATGAGTCTTCAAGGTCTGTTCAGGAGTTGGTGGGATTAGATGGCGAGTATTAGTTAGCATCTTTCACCTGGAGACATGAAGGTGTATTGCATGGGGACACAGTGTGGTGAGTGTCTTGCTCTACGGAGGGCTTCTGGGGCATGAAAGTTATTCCTGAAGTGGGAGTGGAAAAAGCTTTGCAGCTACCAAGTGTAAATTACTTCCAGGGGATGAACTTCTTCACTAGAAAGCCCCTTTGGTCTAAGATAGCCCAGTTAGGATGTACTCCATTCTCGTTAGCTACCTAGAATACAGTTGGTTTTCTTTTTTTTGTTTTTGTGTTGGTTATTTGGGAATGGGAGAAGGACAGGAGCAACTTGTAAATAAATGAGCAGCCACTTACAAGCGGTGCTGACTGGAGTAATATGGATTGTACTGGCACACCAAAGCAGTTGGATGGAAAGGGGAGGCAGGGAGGGTCTGAGCAAAAGGTTAAGGGGAAAGCCCATGTAAGACTGTATGCACAGCAACTGACGTATTATGGTCTAGAAGAGGTTCTGCCATGTTGAGAGGCAGGTGGCATTCTTGTTAGCCCAATTAGCACAGAAGTATCATCCTTTAGTTCAGGTAACCTAGCAAATGTTCTTCGTTTGCTGTTCGGTTCTTGTGGCTTGTATGTCCTGTTACCATAAGCGGTGACAGAATCTTTTTGCCGCTGCTCTTTAGCAGAAGAGGTTAAGGGAAGTGGGGTGGGATGTACAGGTGAGAAGGAAACCCCTAACAGTGTCAGGAGAAAATGAGTGGCTTCAAACTTTTTCTAAAGGTAGCTTGATGTAAATGACAATACTGGGATGCACTCCCAATAGGTGGCATTTTATGGCGGGGGAAGAACTTGGAGTAACAGCAATGGAAATGTGGCCCACTTAGTCAAAATACTCACTTTCAAGCATATTCAGAAGCCAAACCCAAAACCTTAAGGAATTCTGACACCTAACCTGTGAGGTTCTTGATGCAGTAATCCCAAATACTTTCAGTGCCTCATAAACGTTCAGAGGGACACTTGCTTCCTTAGTGTAATGTATATCAAGAAGACTCCCAGGAGTCCAGTAAAGCAATGAAACTAGAGATTTTCCAGCTCCTAATGCTCCAGCTATCACTGTGCAATAAATTGCGACTTCATAATGGCTTTTCATAAAATGTCCCCATTTAATAAGTAGTGACAAGGAGCTGACAAGTGCTGCAGTGTAGTACAGCTGCAGAGCTGCCCCAGAAAGAGCTGCGATCCAGAGATTTTTGGGAAAAGGCATTCCTGAGCCTAGCACCTCAGGATGACTTACTGTATATTATTGGCCGGTACTAAATTGGCACCGTCTTCTAATTGGGGTAGGACATGACTGCTTTATTCATCAATGGAATCTCAGCAGTCTTAAAAATACGAAAAGCCGTTGGGTTCCTTTACTTCACTTTGAAGCAATAGATAAAACATCCAGTGTCACTGACTGGCTCCTGGCACCTAACTCTGTTATAAACAGTGGAGCCCGGCACCTCTATTGGTTTATACTACTAAAGGACACACACGGTCTGACATATTTAGGCCCTAAAACACATGCTCTTAATTTTTCCTTTCTTTCTAGAGCAATTGAAAATACATTTTTCTCTATGGCAGAATGAAATGGTGCAAAACACGCTGGAAGGGATCTCAAAAGTCTTTTAGTCCATTCCTTGCCCTAAGGCAGAATCAGTTCTCATGTAGCCAGATGTTTTCAGTTGAAACAAAAACACAGCTGTTTAAGAAATGCTATTAGGATTTCAGCAGTAATTTTTACTGGTGAAACCTTGGAAGCCAAATCTTTATTTTCATATTCCAGTGTGGAAGGATTGTCCCTGGTGGTCAGAAAAAGTTATTGGAAGCCAAATGCATTAGAAAAGCAATTGAAGAAGGTGGTCTGTTGGGTTTTTTTTCTGATGGCTAAAGCTTAAACTAAATCTTAGTTTGCCTTCTGAACTTTACTTTCTCTTGCAGTATGTGTTACAAGTAGTATAATATTGTGAATGTTGTTACAAAGTGCAGGAAGTTAATCTAGCAAAGAGAACATGAAAATATGTAGCATAAACTGTAGCTGTTCTATATAATTTTGTGCAACATTTCTGTGAGTTTAAACTCTGGTGTCAACGCCATGCAGCCTGAGGCTAAAGTGTATCATGTGTGGTTCTGGTTGAAGAGAAGTCATAATCTTGCAGTGTTGAGCTGCAGTTCTCATCTGTGGTGAACTACACTTTACCGTGGTAATATTAAAGGTGTCGTTCAGAGACATTTGGGATAGGCACTAATGATGAAAGCTAATCTCAAGGCTCATTTTAAAGTAAAGCTAATTTGGTGTTTAGCAATGCTGCTGTTCAGACAGGAATGACTTTTTTCCTTAAACTACATTGTGGAGATTCAGGCTTTGTTGTATTTTTGTTGCTTTGTAGGAAATGATTGAACCATACTGCTGTTTTAAAGAGGGGCAGCAGAAGGCTTTACAAATTTCTTTCTGCTCCCTTTAAGGTTGACCTGTGTTTAGAGTGTATTGAATGGGCCAAATCAGAGAAGAGGACTTTCCTACGCCAGGCTCTGGAGGTACGTTGCATTGTGGATCCCAAACCTGTGTAATAGCGTCTTCCCTTTGTCAGATTTGATACTTATAAAAGTAGAGAATTTGTGTTGTCCATATCTTTGTACATGTAATGGATGGCCGATAACAATTACACTAAAGTTAGCGACCCTTCTTGATTTTACCTGTTGTGTTTAGACTAGCCAGTCTTTCAAATGGTGGATCTTGCAGAGCTGGACCATATAACGTAATGAACACTAATTTAGTGAAGTCTGTGCAGATAAGAATATAAAGTTTCATTTTACAAAATAAATCTGTACTACCTTTCTCTGGCTTTCCTCACAGCAGTTCCTTTTCTGTTCTTCAGGCGAGGCTGGTCTCTTTGTACTTCGATACCAAGAGGTACCAAGAAGCACTGCAGCTAGGTAAGTCTCCCACTAGGTGGTGGTAGTAGTTCTTTGCTTTGAAATTAGCCTTGAGGCTGACAAGGGAAGTGATCAACTACGTCATGTTCCTTGATGAGTTTTGTAGGACTTGGGCATTGATTTCTCAGTGCCATACCAGTTCTGCCATCTTTTTCCACAGCTTGGTGATAAAAGCTTTTAGAGATCTCTTTGTTCTCATCATTTGTTCATTTCAAATAATTTTGGAAGCAAAGAGGAGCTGTGTCCAGTTGAAGGCCATCAGGTTTGGGTCCTGCTGGAACATACGTAGTATACTGCTGTGGTCGGAGAGGTTGAAGGGAGAAACAAGCTTTTTTCAGTTTGCTTAAATACAGCCTCAATAAAAGCAGTAGTAATGCCAGGAAATGGCAAACCTCTAAGGATGTAATTAGACAAGCTCTTGTGAAGTAGTGTAAAGGCTTTAAGAATTTGCTTTTGCACCACCTGAGATATGGTAATTAACCATGTGAACTCTCCTACTCTGCTACAAAGCAGAGTAAAGCAGGTCATCTTACACGGCCCAAGTCCCTTTGGTGCTTTTCAAATGCTCATTTTGCAAATGACTGCAGTAATGTAAGATGAGGTTTAAGCTGGCTAAAGGGTATTTGTACAGACTGCTTCATCAGCTCAGCGCATGGGTATGGGCAGGGCTGAGAGATCACTGCACTGACACGGACAGCAGTGCTCACCCAGGCAGTGGTGATGCCTCACCAGGGACCCATCACTTCTTAAACAGTGTGGTGGCAAGAGCATGTGTCATGTCCAGAGTCACCTGGGTGACTCGTATCTGATCAGAATATCAGGTTATGCTAAGTGCTCTGATACATGGAATTCAATATCAAGTTAGAATTAGTTTGCATATGGATATGTAATGAAGTCAGGTTTAAACTGATCAGAGTCCACACTCCAAAGCTGTACTTAATTAACTTAATCACTTGGATGATGGTGGTACAGATTAGGGAGTTGTAAAGGCCTGTACCTATAGGACAGCCTCTCCGAAAGATCTGTCAAGATGTCAATGTTGTGCACTAGCATTTCTATGTGGCTGGCCAAGACATGGTTATGTCTACGACTGTGGGGAGTAGGTGCAAGCAGTGAGTCTCTATGGGATGTTTCTCAGGAGAGTCCATTCTCTTCTGCCTAGTTATGCAGTTTCAGCTGTGGTTTTCAGCTTTTGAGCACAGCAAGTGAGGATAAGATTCTCATCTCTGTTTGCCCTAAGTTAGTTCTTTAGTTTGTAGTGGGGGGAAAGAAGGGGAAGAGTTTCCTGTAAGGCTGGCTCTTTCTGTCCTCATGAGGCTTTAATGTGACAGTTTATCTAGGCTTTTCTTAGGCTGTCCATTCCCACCTCCTAAACTTCATCTGTGGATGTCTTGTGCTTAAAACATTGCTTCCTCATCCCCCATTCTTAGGATTTGGTTGAAAATCCTCAGGTCTCACCCTAGGGGAACAATGCAGGAACGGGCAGTACTTCAGGTTTGATCGGAGCTCCGAATGTGAGTGGTAAATCATGCTGTTGTCTGGGGAAGGGGTAGCAGAGTGACAATCTGAACTGCACAACCCGTCCTTGACTTTCTGCTGAGTGTCTGCTGCCCGCGATGAGGTGGCAGAGACATGCTGTCCATGTACCCAAGTATTCTCACTGCCCTCTTCTGCCTCTAACACAAAACTGGTTCATTCTTCTCCAGATGTGGACTGACACTGACCTACTGTTATTTCCTCTCCTTTGTTTCTTCTTGGAAGAACAGGTTGTGTAAGCCTAGCCTCCCTTCCTCGAAGCCTGTACTGCTGTGGGGGAAGAAGGGTGTAATCTGGAAAGACTTGGTTTGTGTAGTTGTTGACAGCAGATGCAGAGCAGGTTACAAAGGTTCTTGTTCTTTCCTGCTGCTAGGCTCCCAGCTTCTTCGGGAATTGAAAAAGATGGATGACAAGGCATTGCTGGTGGAAGTGCAGCTGTTAGAAAGTAAGACTTACCATGCCCTGAGCAATCTGCCAAAAGCAAGAGCAGCCTTAACCTCTGCACGGACTACAGCCAACGCAATTTACTGTCCACCTAAGCTGCAAGCAGCGTTAGACATGCAGTCAGGTAAAGCCTTTCAGGAGAAGGGGAAAGTCAAGGACTTGTCATGATGCATCAGTTGACGGATATTTGCTCTTTCCTGAGTGAATCACAGAAAATGATGTTAGGTGGGACCTCAAGATATCTACAAGTCTGCCCAGCTGCCTCAAGGCAGGATCAGCTATAATTACATTGTTCCTGACATGTGTTTTTTCAGCCTGTTTTTGAAAACCTCTGGTGGTGGAGGGTCTGTAACCTCCCTAGGCACTACAGCATTACACCATGTTAGTATAAGTGTAACGTTGTTCCTGACCTGATTCTCAGGCACTTACCTGAAGTGCCCCGAACTTGCCTTTCTTAACATGTCCTCTTAAGAGAGGGCATGGATGCTCTTCTGATAGAGATGAGGTAAAGGGAGGCACAGAAAGAAAGGATTCCATTTACTGAAGTACCAGATAAAGCACTGGGCAACCAAATTGTTCTGTTCTCTTCCAGTCATGTTCTGAATTAACTCTGATGCCTGCCTGTTTGTTCCTCTCAACAGGTATTATCCATGCAGCAGAAGAGAAGGACTGGAAAACAGCCTATTCATATTTTTACGAGGCATTTGAGGGATATGATTC
This sequence comes from Haliaeetus leucocephalus, assembly GCF_000737465.1. Taxonomy (NCBI): domain Eukaryota; kingdom Metazoa; phylum Chordata; class Aves; order Accipitriformes; family Accipitridae; genus Haliaeetus; species Haliaeetus leucocephalus. The sequence continues at coordinate 781,697 of NW_010972580.1, read as the reverse complement.
AATTGACAACCCAAAAGCCATCACTGCGCTGAAATACATGTTGCTGTGCAAAATCATGCTGAACATGTATGTGGCAAATGGTTCTGCGAAGAACACTTCCTACATTTAAATGGGAAAGGCTTTTCATTTGTAAGACTAATGAAAGAACTCAGGCAGACAAGCTTGCTGTTTGTCTTTATGACCTAATCAATGCTTCTGATACAATGTTACTTGAGTTGTAGTAATTTGCTATCGGGAATTTTTGAGAGACACTTAGATTTAAGCTGCCCCTGTTGTTGAATAAATGCTCTCTTTGCTTCCTTCCCCTCTCTAGCCCAGAAGATGTGCAAGCATTAGTGAGTGGAAAGCTTGCTCTGCGGTATGCAGGAAGACAGGTATAGAAACTTAATCATTTCTATCTTCCTATTATTTCTGAGAATATTGTGGTGTTATTTTTGTCAAATACTTTGGTCTTTTCATACCAAAATACCCTTCACTTCTGAGTGTCCTGAACGAGATCCAGAACCGATTAAATTACCATAAGTAATTACCATAAGTCAGTTGCCTTCAAAGGGATTACAGTGACTTTCACCACCTGAGAATCTGGCCCGCTCGCTTCATTTTCTCTGTTTTTCTCCTCCTCACTTTCTTCATGAACTACTAAATGCCTAATGCCATAAGGTACTCATGTCTCGACCCTCGCCAACTGCTCTGCAGCCATGGATCTGATGCATTTAAATCCAGGTTATTCATTGTTTTTACTCATGTTGTAGCAAGTCCTGAGAATCCATTCATAGCAGTATAGTTGAGCAGCTTGAGACCTAGATGACTGTAAGGTGGAAGCCAAGCAGCTGGGGAGTTGTTAAATCAGCTGTTTATTCTAACATGTTAACTTGCCAGTCTGTGAATGCCACCCCCATATTAAATCCAGGGATGCTTATATAAAGTACAGGGCCAAAAGCCAGGCGTGCCAGGGTCTGAGCCAGGCTTTTACACACTGATGCCCTCGGTGGCTTTGGTCAGCCAGCTATTTACTTTGATGCAGGAGCTAATACTCACCTACCTCACAGAGGATTGGGGAAGCTATTTAGTAGAGGAGGTCAGTGAGCATACATGCGTAGAAAAGAGTCTGAAGTGGGGATATCCCTGCGTTATCCCTGCTGGATCACGAAGGGCAGCCCTGGTCCTGCTTCATACCCTTCCCTCGAGTGGGAGCTGGGTTGGAGGCTGCTTTTCAGAGCATGAGGGCAGTGTACCGTGGAGAAAGTCTCAGCTGTTCCCTGCACTGTCTTTCTGAGACAGCAGTGATCACAAGTTCCTGCAGCAGCTGTGGAGGCTGAGCTTAGGGAGCAGAGAGAAAGTGGGCAGCCTTGGGGACAGCTCAGTGGGAGAGATGATAGCAGAAGCCTGGGCCTTCTGTGCCATAGCCACCAGTTCATCCTGCTTGTCTCATGCACTTATTTCTCTCACCACTTGGAAACTGTTCTTCTAGTGGTGTTACTTTCTGTTTAGTATAAATAAGGTACTTTGGTTATGGCCGAGTCTCTTGCTTTGTTTCAGCAACTGTTGGGTAGACAAGAAACACCTTCTGATGCTGTCCATGATAGGGTAACCATAGGACTTCTGCCCTGCTTCTGTTGCTCAGCAGAGGAAATGTGGCATGCTGAAGGGGAGAAACACAACTTAAGGGCTGAAAATGGCCATGTTCATTAAGCAAGTGCCAAAATATTCACTTTCCTTAAAAATTGTATCAAACTTGCTCCCAGCCTGCAACCTGATAGGAACTGCAGCTGGTATTCTCAAACCTTACAAAACTTGAGTTCTTTGTTTCTGTGAAGCTGATTTCATGCTGTGTCCTGCAGCTGTTCTGCATGTTCTCCTTATTAGCAGCTGTTCTTACTCTGCCTGTGTGGAAGTAACCCTGACATGGCTTTGTAGCAAAAGGAACATTCCCATTTTGCTGTTTAAGCATGTTTTCAGTGTACTGCACAGTTGGCATAATAGCACTGAGAGGAGAATCCAGAACAATAACCTACTCTCATTTTCTTTCTCTGCAGACAGAAGCACTAAAATGTGTGGCACAGGCCAGTAAGAACCGATCGCTGGCAGATTTTGAAAAGGTGAGTCAGGAGACAGAAAATGGGGCCTGGCTGGACAATACATTTTGTTTTGGGGAAGTTGTAGGAGCTGCTACATCCCACAGCAGGAAACCATAAAAACATTCATAGAAAGCAACAGTGCATCAAGCAAATACCCTACAATAATCAGCCAGTTTGGTTTTCGCAGCATGGGGAGTAATAGCTTGCTTGAAATTAGTTTTTTTCCTTTTTTTTTTTTTTTTCTGGAGAGTGAACTCGGAAGCGGTTTCCTGTACTTTTGGCGCTGTTCACTGCGATGTGTATCTTCCTAAATTTTTTTCTGGCTTCAGCAAGAGCACTACAGAGATAATGGAGAGCATTCCCATGTCAGGGAACAGTCCTGTCATGCCACCTCCTGAGTGTAAACCGGAGATTCTGGCTGCTAAGTTCCAGCAGCGTAAAGATGAAGCATGCTTGCTGCATGGTGCTTGAAAGGCTGCTAGGCTGTCATGACCTCCTGGCCTTTTAGCGAAGTTACAGGATTGGATTAACTACTGATACTTTGCTGGGCAGGGAGGGAAGACTATTTCATACTTGGAGGGCCTTGAGGACAGGAGACCTGTCACTGCCTGAATTATTTGTTCCCACTGTGTCTTCCGCAGGCTCTGACAGACTATAAGGTGGAGCTCAGGGACGACCCCATCATAAACACTCACTTGGCTAAGCTCTATGATAACTTATTGGAACAGAATCTGATCAGAGTCATTGAACCCTTCTCCAGAGTACAGGTAAATGTTTCCAGCAAGCACACTGACATGCTGGTACCTCTGTCCCCTGCTGTTGGTGGGTGAAGGACTTGTTCCCGTGCAGAATACTGCTTACTCAGAGCTGCTCAGCACTTCCAGAGCTCAGGGTTCATCATGTTCAGCTGAAAAATAAGGAGGGGGCTGAGGGGAACTTTGGAAAACCACGTTCCAGAGTCATTGCCCTTTCCACCTGTTTTACTTAACGCGCACTGAAAGGTGGCTATGCTTTTAACACTGAAGGTAATAGTGTTTGGCTTTTAAGGGCTCTGACAGGGTGTGGGTAAAGCTGCAATAATCTTGGAGAATAAATATTATTTCATGTTTCAGAGTGAAATGGCTTTAGGTGTCTAGTCCATCTTCAATTAAAATTGGATTTGAAATCTGTAGGACATGAAGCCACAAAGCAGAGAAAGCCGTTAGAGATTTTTAGGCCAGAGTGTTTACAGGCCCTTGTGCTGTTCCATGGAAGAGTCCCATACCTCGATGCTGTATGTCAAAAGTGCAGCTAAAGATTTACTTAACTCTATTGGTCTCTCTTATAGATTGAACACATATCCAGCCTCATCAAGCTCTCAAAGGTAAGAATATCACTAGAAATCAGTGGCACGTCTTAAGAGGGCAAAGGAATTGAGGTCAAATGCCATTTGCCACCAGGAAATAAATGTAGGCTATTAAGTCTGACAGATCACCTCCACAGCATTTACAGGCAAATATCGCTCTTGGGAACTTTAACACGGACAGTTTCCAGGAGGCATCGGACTGGCTTCCTCTGCACTAGTCTTTGCTGTAACATCGCCTTCCTTCACGTGGATTTTACTCCTGTTGTTAGCATTTGCTTTTTACTGGGGGTGGATTTTCCTCTGCTGTAGTAACAGCTCATGGTGTGACCAGCTCAGTCTTCCCAATTGACCTGCATTTAATCCTTGTGAGTGTGCCCAGAGGAGTCTTTCTTACACCCTGAAGATACAGGATCCAGCTAATCAGTTTGAAGTTTCATTAGGGATGCGTATGTCACATTGACTATTGCAATAACTGCTTTACAGATAATCCCAAACAGATTAAGTTTTAGGAAAATCCACTGTAGACCCAGCCAGTTGCATCCTGAAGTGCTTTTGTCCTGTATTAGCATTAAGGCCAGAGGTTTGGAAGTGTACTGAGCCTGGCCTTTATGGTCAGTACATCATCTATCCTCTTTTTCTCTTTGTGCATTCTTTTCCTAGACTAGCCCGTGGTGTTTAACACATACTTAATAGTTTGAGTAAAAGCTGGACTGCAGTTGTTTCTTAACTGCGGTTGTGTGTCCTCTGTCCAAAGAGCGGAAGCAGAGCAGACTGCTGTGGGGCCTTGCCTGGCACTGGGCAGGAGGTCAGCTCGGTATTGAGTGGCTTGAATGATGCTTGGCCAACACTTGACTAAATACTTGCTGAACCAAGCTAGAATGCTCCAGATCCTGTAATGAGTAATGCCTGTGTGAAGTGACAGATACACAGTCTTTTGTGGAGCGAGAGGGCAAGACATCCCAGTGTTCTCGTCATTAAAAGCTGCTGCTTAATTTCGTATGTCATCTAAAGCTTATGGTAGTATCAAGCAGCGTGCAAGGAGAGATCTGTCCTGACATCATGTTCAGTGATGAAATAGCTGCTTTTAAGCAGTGCTTATATCCTGCCAGAGCAGTTGAGGAGTGTGGAGTAGTAAGATTTGCTTTTCTTTAGGTAGTTCTGGGAGACTTTTAATTTTTCTGCTTCAATTTCAGGCTGAGGTAGAAAGGAAACTGTCACAGATGATCTTGGACAAGAAATTTCATGGTGAGTCTCTGCATCCTTCAGTCTCGACTGCCTTGCCACCCAAGGCCAGGTTGTGTGTAAGCAAGCTGTGGATAGACCCCTCTTTATCACTGCACCTTTGAACCCCAGGTGTCCTCCTTAGACTGCTCTGCTCGGCTTCAGACAGCAGACATGCAGGTTAACAGGCACTATGGGAAGAGTAGTGAGTGGTGGGTTTATTTGTTACTCCATCTGTTGTCATGAAGGCTGTTCCTATCGCTCCATCTGCCATCATTAAGGTCAAGGCTTAATTTCTCACAAATCAGAAACTGCTGTAAGTCCTTACTCACTGTGACTACATCCAAGGACAGTTGTGAGACCCACTAGTGGGCTATCTAGCAAAGATGTGCTCCTCTGCCTTGGAGCTTACTGGAGTATGTGGTCACCTTTCCCAGATAATTTGCGTCAAGAGCATTTTGCGTGTTGGCGGGCAGCACCCACACAGCACAATGGATTGGTTTGGGTTTGTCTGGGACCACAGGAGGCTGCTTCTCTAATGAGCTCTCAAGGAAACAGCTCTGTTCTTGTTTACGTTGTCCCTGGTGTTGATTTAGAAAGCCCTCTTGATCTAGCTGAGGAAGATGAATGGCCAAAAGAAGCATATTGGTTGGAGAATAGCTCAAAAATTACAGAACCCAGCTGCAGTGCCCATCATTAAACCGGGAAATAGTTTAATTATAAACTGGCTTTTTTTTTTATTTTTTTTGCCTTGCTCCAGTGTTGTGCTGAGCCATCCTGCTGGGCACAGAGGCCTCGAGGAGGAAGGTAGCTGTTAGGGAATGGGCAGGCATAAGCATCTCTGGGCTGTCTTCTTGGGCTCCTCTCCAGGATGTTGGGTTTTTTTTTTTTCTGGGTAAGCTACCACTAATGGAGTCCAGGCAGAAATCAGTCAGCCAGTCAAGTACAGCACATGAGCCCCTTCCCAACACAGCTGACTGTCTGTTTGCTGGGTAGATCCCTAAATTCCTGCTGTCTGGAAGATGTGATCTGTTGAGTGTTACACTGGTGACCGCAGTTTTGTGCCCACAGGCATCCTTGACCAAGGTGAGGGAGTCCTGATCATCTTCGATGAACCCCCTGTAGACAAAACTTATGAAGCTGCCCTCGAGACTATTCAGAATATGAGTAAAGTAGTGGATTCGCTCTACAACAAAGCCAAGAAGCTAACATAGGTGAGTGGAGGCAGGAGCCAGAGGTCGCAGCTGCTCCGGACCTATCGCTCCTCCCAGGCCAAGGTGCGGTTTGTGTCCTTGAGGCTTGTTTTCTCTCCTCTTGATTGACGTGGCTCTGTTTTCTTTTTGCAGAGTTGAATTTGCTAGCTGTCATTTGGAGAGTGTGTGTGACAGGAGAGTGAAACCTTTGGGAAAATGTTAGGAGACTTTTTTTTCTTTGTTCTACTTTTCGCTCGGAAAGTTTTTAAACTTCCTCATCCAGTGCATCTTGTATTCCATACGATGCGTGTTCCAGTTTCCATGTAATCTTTACTGGCCGAACTTTGTATCTGGGGGGGGAATATTGTTTAAACGAAGAGGGTATTCTAAATAAAAGGAAAAAGGCTTACACTACCTAAACATGTGCTTTCCACTTCCTGAGGGATGGCAGAGAGTTAAGCAGGGACAAAGTTTTGTTACCAGTAGGTGCCCAAAACAAGTTTGTTTCATCTCCCTCTGCTCTGAAATCTGAGACTTACTGACGGTGTATAAGCAGCCAAGTTTATTCCATTTGTACTGAACCAAAAAAACCCAAAATGTACAGACTGCTGGTTTATTTTTAAATCTTAAAGGCCTCGGATCCCCTTGAAAGCAGCTCCACAATGATTTTCCTGAAGGCTTTCGCACCCGAGGCACCTGCTTCAGAATTGTCATTGTGCTGTGCTAGCCCAGAGCCACCCTGCGCAGCCAAAAATCTCAAGACGGCTGCAGCCACTGTCTAGACCATTAGGCCAGTTTCTAATAAAGGGAACAGCACAGGTTTCCCCTGGAGGCCTGTATTGCATGCTATTGTTTTAAAATAGACTAGATTTTAAATGTTTTATCCCTCCCCCCACCTGCACTGGTAGGAAGAACAGGTGAGCAGGCGTTCCCTGAGTCCTCGCCTCCCTGCGGGAGCCAAACCTTGTCCAGTGGGGAGGCGAGCTGCTGCCCTGGGCGCTGATCAGACTGTCATTATTTACCTCTGCTGCATTAGTGTTTTTTTTTTTTTTTTTTTTTTTTTTTAAACATCTGATGTGAGACAGCTTGGCCCTTCTGGAATAACCTAGTGCAGCACTCACTGGGGATCTTCCTTGTTACTGTTCCAAAGTCATATATGTGGGGGGTGGAGCACGGTGTATTCCAGCATGTTTCATTTTATGGTGAGGTTACTAGCTAGGTTTTAATGCCATTTGGGCAGTGTAAGCTTCTGCATCTCTGTCCTGCTAATCTTTATTTTTCCTTTCCCCTCTGTCTCTCTTTCTCTCTTTCCCTCGCCATGTTTTTCTTACAAAATTTATATTTTGTAAAAGGGTTCTGTTTTACCGGGAAATATTTTGCCTTCACACTGAATCTTAGACTGGCTGATTTTTCTGCTTTCTGTTCACATTTTAACCTCTCCAACATTTTATTTTATTTTATTTTAATTTCCATCTCATCCAGTCAGTCACTGTTTGGGTTTTTGGCACCATCAATATCAAATGTACAAACGGTTCTTGCTAACCAACACCAGGTATATCTGATGTTCAGATGAGTTCCAATAAAATAATTTTTTTTTCAAAAATCTGTCTCCTGTCTTCAGCTGCCGAGGCAGATCATGGGCATGTTTGGTGCAGTTTCTCTCTTTGCTTAGGGAAGGGTGGATTGCAACGCAAGCTGCACGCCTGGCAGGAGCTCGTGAAAGCATCGTCGGTGGTGATGTTTCTGAGACGGGGAGTGTGAGGGACCGTGTTTTAAGCAGCATCACTAAGGGTTTATGGATTGTGAGCAGTTCCTGGCACAGCAAGTTTGAGCTCTGCCAAATGAAGTTGTGATATTATGATTATTATTATGGTGAAAAATGAATTACATCTGACCTCTTGCACCTCTAGCCTTGATGCTGTACTGGAGAATCTCACATTGTGTACAGCACCATGCATAGATTCCTCTTAAGGCTAGACAGGGTATTTCAGATGTAATTGAACTGACACAACATCTTTAATTTTCATGTTTGAAACTCGTGTTTCTCAGACACCAGCTAGTCGAGGTGGTGCAGGTCTTTCGGAAAGAAACCTGGCCTCACAGGCAGAAAAATGTGAGGGACTTAACTCCTGCTCCTACATGTGGCTGGGACTGCAGGGGAAGTGTGTTTCTAGTTTTCTTAATAGGTTTTTTGCACTATAAATAGCTTTTAAGATATTTCCCAAAAGCGGCTCTGGCCAGTTCACTGTAATGCCACTTAAGTGGCATTTTCCCCGGTGATGCTTAGCTGTGGCCATGCTTTGCTGATTTAGGTTGCTAATCAAAGGTGAATGAGGGGAAATCCGTTCGTGGAAGCAGAGCTGAAGCCTGTGTGTGCAGCGGTGACGGTTGCACGCAATGTGCTGAGAGGGAGTGAGGTGGAGACGGCTGTGAAGTCCTGCCTGTCCTCGGTGAGAATGGTGTCCAGCTCCGGCTGTCATCCCTCAAAGGGGACAGAATTTGTCTTGACCCGCGGGTGATGATGGGGGGAGCAGGCAAACCCCTGTGCCAGAGGTGGAGGAGACCTGACCAGGAGCGAGGAGGCAGCAGGTCCGCAGTGATGCCAGCTCGGAGGCGCCTGGGCTGCCTTGTGCAGGGTCAGGGAGGTTTAATTGCATGTTAGTCATTCAAACCGCCTGTGGAAAGCTGGGATTTTCCGAGGCGTCTGAGCGCCTGCCTCCCACCTCCAAGTGTATTAAAATTAGGGCCAAAAAAGCTCAAACGGTAGGGCTTGTTGTTAAACCCTTTTGGCTTAAACTTCAAAAGGCTTAAGTTAAAAAGCAGGCTTTTGTACAAAGGCGAGTTTCATGCTGCTTGGGTCCATGTAATATTTTTAATGGACAAAGGGATTTCTCAGTAACAGCAGTGCTGCTCGGGCTGGACTTGCACGGTCCGTTTTGGATCATGACATGGAAAAGCCTCTAAAGCTGTTTGTAAAGAAGATATACAAAGAGCAGACCATTTGACCGTCCCTGAAAAACCCAGCTCCCGTGCTGGGCTGGCGGCACTTTGAAGGACGTTTTTGGGTGCATTGGGATAGGTCTGTCCTCACAGCGCTTGGTACTGTGGGTCGGTCCCGAGCTGCCCTTGAATTGGGAGCGGGACGTGTGGGGACAGGCAGGTTTTCAAGCCCTGCTCTGTGTCCTGCTGCTGAGCACTGGCTTCATGGTGCAAGCCGCCGTTGTCAAGCTCACGGTGCTGAGAAACCAGCTGCCCTGCCTTGGGAGGGGGGACAAAAGCCATATTGGAACAATCTATCATCTCCCTTGTTTTTTTGCTATGTGTCTGCACCTCAACCTGCCGGGCTGTGAGTGCTGCGCTGAGCACAGCACCGACCCTGTCGGAAGCAGCAGCTTTGGTAGAGCTTTACCCCAAAGTGAGATTTTTTTTCTTTACCTTCCACATGCTTTAAACCCCAAGCGTGCGGCCGGCTTGTCCCGGGCCGGCGTCGGCCAAAGCTCCTGCGTGGCCTTGCCTTGGGACGGTGGCTCTGGGGACGGACGACCCTTTCCACTGTGTTCCCCCCGCTGCCCCCTGGCTTGTCGGTCCCGGGGCACTGGGGGGCTGCCGTTGTGCCCCAATGAAACGGGGGGTTTTGACGGGAAGGGGACGGGCAGCCGCGGGCCTGGCGCAGTGCTGGCTCGGGAGTACCGGCGAGCTCGGTTTCGGTCATCCGCCAACCCCCGACTAGTCCGGTGTCGGGGTCAGACCTCCCCCCGTTTCATTGCCAGCAGCAGCACCGGGGGGGAGGAGGTGACCCCCGGGGACCGCCCCGGTCACCGGGGCCGGAGCCCAGCGGCCTCCGCCACCGCCGCGCTTGGCCGGGGTCGGTAGGGGCCGGGCGGCGGCCGAGCGGCCTTTGCGTGTCGCTGCAGGTTGCACAAAAGCGGGGACCGGGCTCCGGCGGCCTCGGGGCTTCTCCCGGAGCCGGAGCCGGAGCCGGAGCCGGAGCCGCTCCCGTGCCCTGCGGGAAAGGGGAGCCCCCGCTCCGGGCCCGGCGGTGGCTTTACCCGGGAGCCTCCCGCGGGCGGGCGGAGCCCGGCTGGCGGCCCATCCCTTAAACCCCCGTCCCGGCCTTTGCAGCCCGGTCCCGGGCGCCTCCGTCCCCCGG
>NW_010972580.1:770334-770883 GCF_000737465.1 Haliaeetus leucocephalus | reverse complement strand
CGCCGCCGCCGCTACCCCGCGGCGGGTGGTGGGGCAGGCGTCCACCAGCGAGCTGCTGCGCTGCCTGGGCGAGTTCCTGTGCCGGCGCTGCTACCGGCTGAAGCACCTCTCGCCCACCGACCCCGTCCTCTGGCTGCGCTCCGTGGACCGCTCGCTGCTGCTGCAGGGCTGGCAGGACCAGGGCTTCATCACGCCGGCCAACGTGGTCTTCCTCTACATGCTCTGCCGGGACGTCATCTCGGCCGAGGTGGCCAGCGACCACGAACTGCAGGCAGTGCTGCTCACCTGCCTGTACCTCTCCTACTCCTACATGGGCAACGAGATCTCCTACCCGCTCAAGCCCTTCCTGGTGGAGAGCTGTAAGGAGGCCTTCTGGGACCGCTGCCTCTCCATCATCGACCTCATGAGCCCCAAGATGCTGCAGGTCAACGCCGACCCGCACTACTTCACCCAGGTCTTCGCCGACCTCAAGAAGGAGAGCGGCTCCGAGGAGAAGGGTCGGCTGCTCATCGGCCTCGACCGGTGAGCGACCGCCGGCTTTCCCCCCCC